>NC_080065.1:162763688-163115718 GCF_949987535.1 Balaenoptera acutorostrata
CCCCAACCAAAAGACATAGACTGGCTGAATGGATACAAAAACAAGACCCATATATATGCTGTCTACAAGAGACCCACTTCAGACCTAGGGACACATACAGACTGAAAGTGAGGGGATGGAAAAAGATATTCCATGCAAATGGAAATCAAAAGAAAGCTGGAGTAGCTATACTCATATCAGATAAAATAGACTTTAAAATAAAGAATGTTACAAGAGACAAGGAAGGACACTACATAATGATCCAGGGATCAATCCAAGAAGAAGATATAACAATTATAAATATATATGCACCCAACATAGGAGCACCTCAATACATAAGGCAACTGCTAACAGCTATAAAAGAGGAAATCGACAGTAACACAATAATAGTGGGGGACTTTAACACCTCACTTACACCAATGGACAGATCATCCAAAATGAAAATAAATAAGGAAACACAAGCTTTAAATGACACAATAGACCAGATAGATTTAATTGATATATATAGGACATTCCATCCAAAAACGGCAGACTACACGTTCTTCTCAAGTGCACACGGAACATTCTCCAGGATAGATCACATCTTGGGTCACAAATCAAGCCTCAGTAAATTTAAGAAAATTGAAATCATATCAAGCATCTTTTCTGACCACAACGCTATGAGATTAGAAATGAATTACAGGGAAAAAAACGTAAAAAAGACAAACACATGGAGGCTAAACAATACGTTACTAAATAACCAAGAGATCACTGAAGAAATCAAACAGGAAATAAAAAAATACCTAGAGACAAATGACAATGAAAACACGACGACCCAAAACCTATGGGATGCAGCAAAAGCGGTTCTAAGAGGGAAGTTTATAGCTATACAAGCCTACCTAAAGAAACAAGAAAAATCTCAAGTAAACAATCTAACTTTACACCTAAAGAAACTAGAGAAAGAAGAACAAACAAAACCCAAAGTTAGCAGAAGGAAAGAAATCATAAAGATCAGAGCAGAAATAAATGAAATAGAAACAAAGAAAACAATAGCAAAGATCAATAAAACTAAAAGTTGGTTCTTTGAGAAGATAAACAAAATTGATAAGCCATTAGCCAGACTCATCAAGAAAAAGAGGGAGAGGACTCAAATCAATAAAATCAGAAATGAAAAAGGAGAAGTTACAACAGACACCGCAGAAATACAAAACATCCTAAGAGACTACTACAAGCAACTTTATGCCAATAAAATGGACAACCTGGAAGAAATGGACAAATTCTTAGAAAGGTATAACCTTCCAAGACTGAATCAGGAAGAAACAGAAAATATCAACAGACCAATCACAAGTAATGAAATTGAAACTGTGATTAAAAACCTTCCAACAAACAAAAGTCCAGGACCAGATGGCTTCACAGGTGAATTCTATCAAACATTTAGAGAAGAGCTAACACCCATCCTTCTCAAACTCTTCCAAAAAATTGCAGAGGAAGGAACTCTCCCAAACTCATTCTATGAGGCCACCATCACCCTGATACCAAAACCAGACAAAGACACTACAAAAAAAGAAAATTACAGACCAATATCACTGATGAATATAGATGCAAAAATCCTCAACAAAATACTAGCAAACAGAATCCAACAGCACATTAAAAGGATCATACACCATGATCAAGTGGGGTTTATCCCAGGAATGCAAGGATTCTTCAATATACGCAAATCAATCAATGTGATACACCATATTAACAAATTGAAGGAGAAAAACCATATGATCATCTCAATAGATGCAGAGAAAGCTTTCGACAAAATTCAACACCCATTTATGATAAAAGCCCTGCAGAAAGTAGGCATAGAGGGAACTTTCCTCAACATAATAAAGGCCATATATGACAAACCCACAGCCAACATTGTCCTCAATGGTGAAAAACTGAAACCATTTCCACTAAGATCAGGAACAAGACAAGGTTGCCCACTCTCACCACTATTATTCAACATAGTTTTGGAAGTGTTAGCCACAGCAATCAGAGAAGACAAAGAAATAAAAGGAATCCAAATCGGAAAAGAAGAAGTAAAGCTGTCACTATTTGCAGATGACATGATACTATACATAGAGAATCCTAAAGATGCTACCAGAAAACTCCTAGAGCTAATCAATGAATTTGGTAAAGTAGCAGGATACAAAATTAATGCACAGAAATCTCTTGCATTTCTATACACTAATGACGAAAAATCTGAAAGTGAAATTAAGAAAACACTCCCATTTACCATTGCAACAAAAAGAATAAAATATCTAGGAATAAACCTACCTAAGGAGACAAAAGACCTGTATGCAGAAAATTATAAGACACTGATGAAAGAAATTAAAGATGATACAAATAGATGGAGAGATATACCATGTTCCTGGATTGGAAGAATCAACATCGTGAAAATGTCTCTACTACCCAAAGCAATCTACAGATTCAATGCAATACCTATCAAACTACCACTGGCATTTTTCACAGAACTAGAACAAAAAATTTCACAATTTGTATGGAAACACAAAAGACCCCGAATAGCCAAAGCAATCTTGAGAACGAAAAATGGAGCTGGGGGAATCAGGCTCCCTGACTTCAGACTATATTACAAAGCTTCAGTAATCAAGACAGTTTGGTATTGGCACAAAAACAGAAATATAGATCAATGGAACAGGATAGAAAGCCCAGAGATAAACCCACACACATATGGTCAACTTATCTTTGATAAAGGAGGCAAGCATATACAGTGGAGAAAAGACAGCCTCTTCAATAAGTGGTGCTGGGAAAATTGGACAGGAACATGTAAAAGTATGAAATTAGAACACTCCCTGACACCATGCACAAAAATAAACTCAAAATGGATTAAAGACCTAAGTGTAAGGGCAGACACTATCAAACTCTTAGAGGAAAACATAGGCAGAACACTCTATGACATACATCACAGCAAGATTCTTTTTGACCCAGCTCCCAGAGAAATGGAAATAAGAACACAAATAAACAAATGGGACCTAATGAAACTGAAAAGCTTTTGCACAGCAAAGGAAACCATAAACAAGACCAAAAGACAACCCTCAGAATGGGAGAAAATATTTGCAAATGAAGCAACTGACAAAGGATTAATCTCCAAGATTTACAAGCAGCTCATGCAGCTCAATAACAAAAAAACGAACAACCCAATCCAAAAATGGGCAGAAGATCTAAATAGACATTTCTCCAAAGAAGATATACAGATGGCCTACAGACACATGAAAGAATGCTCAACATCATTAATCATTAGAGAAATGCAAATCAAAACTACAATGAGATATCATCTCACACCGGTCAGAATGGCCATCATCAAAAAATCTAGAAACAATAAATGCTGGAGAGGGTGTGGAGGAAAGGGAACACTCTTGCACTGTTGGTGGGAATGTAAATTGATACAGCCACTATGGAGAACAGTATGGAGGTTCCTTAAAAAACTACAAATAGAACTACCATACGACCCAGCAATCCCACTACTGGGCATATACCCTGAGAAAACCATAGGTCAAAAAGAGTCATGTACCAAAATGTTCATTGCAGCTCTATTTACAATAGCCAGGACATGGAAGCAACCTAAATGTCCATCGACAGATGAATGGATAAAGAAGATGTGGCACATATATACAATGGAATATTACTCAGCCATAAAAAGAAATGAAATGGAGGTATTTGTAATGAGGTGGATGGAGTTAGAGTCTGTCATACAGAGTGAAGTAAGTCAGAAAGAGAAAAACAAATACAGTATGCTAACACATATATATGGAATCTAAGGGAAAAAAAAGAAAAAAAAAAGGCCATGAAGAACCTAGTGGCAAGACGGGAATAAAGACACAGACCTACTAGAGAATGGACTTGAGGATATGGGGAGGGGGTGGGGTGAGATGTGACAGGGTAAGAGAGTGTCATGGACATATATACAATACCAAATGTAAAATAGATAGCTAGTGGGAAGCAGCCGCATAGCACAGGGAGATCAGCTCGGTGCTTTGTGACCACCTAGAGGGGTGGGATGGGGAGGGTGGGAGGGAGGGAGATGCAAGAGGGAAGAGAAATGGGAACATATTGTATATGTATAACTGATTCACTTTGTTATAAAGCAGATGCTAACACAAAAAAAAAAAAAAAAAAAAAAAAAAAAAAAAAGAATCCAACAACACATTAAAAGGATCATACACCACGATCAAGTGGGATTTATCCCAGGGATGCAAGGATTCTTCAATATACGCAAATCAATCAATGTGATACACCATATTAACAAATTGAAGAAGAAAAACCATATGATCATCTCAATAGATGCAGAAAAAGCTTTTGACAAAATTCAACACCCATTTCTGATAAAAACTCTCCAGAAAGTGGGCATAGAGGGAACCTACCTCAACATAATAAAGGCCATATATGACAAACCCACAGCAAACATCATTCTCAATGGTGAAAAACTGAAAGCATTTCCTCTAAGATCAGGAACGAGACAAGGATGTCCACTCTCACCACTATTATTCAACATAGTTCTGGAAGTCCTAGCCACGGCAATCAGAGAAGAAAAAGAAATAAAAGCAATCCAAATTGGAAAAGAAGAAGTAAAACTGTCACTGTTTGCGGATGACATGATACTATACATAGAGAATCCTAAAACTGCCATCAGAAAACTGCTAGAGCTAATTAATGAATATGGTAAAGTTGCAGGTTACAAAATTAATGCACAGAAATCTCTTGCATTCCTATACACTAATGATGAAAAATCTGAAAGAGAAATTATGGAAACACTCCCATTTACCATTGCAACAAAAAGAATAAAATACCTAGGAATAAACCTACCTAGGGAGACAAAAGACCTGTATGCAGAAAACTATAAGACACTGATGAAAGAAATTAAAGATGATACCAACAGATGGAGAGATATACCATGTTCTTGGATTGGAAGAATCAACATTGTGAAAATGAGTATACTACCCAAAGCAATCTGCAGATTCAATGCAATCCCTATCAAATTACCAATGGCATTTTTTACAGAGCTAGAACAAATCATCTTAAAATTTGTATGGAGACACAAAAGACCCCGAATAGCCAAAGCAGTCTTGAGGCAAAAAAATGGAGCTGGAGGAATCAGACTCCCTGACTTCAGACTATACTACAAAGCTACAGTAATCAAGACAATATGGTACTGGCACAAAAACAGAAACATAGATCAATGGAACAAGATCGAAAGCCCAGAGATTAACCCACGCACCTATGGTCAACTAATCTATGACAAAGGAGGCAAAGATATACAATGGAGAAAAGACAGTCTCTTCAATAAGTGGTGCTGGGAAAACTGGACAGCCACATGTAAAAGAATGAAATTAGAATACTCCCTAACACCATGCACAAAAATAAACTCAAAATGGATTAGAGACCTAAATATAAGACTGGACACTATAAAACTCTTAGAGGAAAACATAGGAAGAACACTCTTTGACATAAATCACAGCAAGATCTTTTTCGATCCACCTCCTAGAGTAATGGAAATAAAAACAAAAATAAACAAGTGGGACCTAATGAAACTTCAAAGCTTTTGCACAGCAAAGGAAACCATAAACAAGACGAAAAGACAACCCTCAGAATGGGAGAAAATATTTGCAAATGAATCAACGGACAAAGGATTAATCTCCAAAATATATAAACAGCTCATTCAGCTCAATATCAAAGAAACAAACACCCCAATCCAAAAATGGGCAGAAGACCTACATAGACATTTCTCCAAAGAAGACATACAGACGGCCACGAAGCACATGAAAAGATGCTCAACATCACTAATTATTAGAGAAATGCAAATCAAAACTACAATGAGGTATCACCTCACTCCTGTTAGAATGGGCATCATCAGAAAATCTACAAACAACAAATGCTGGAGAGGGTGTGGAGAAAAGGGAACCCTCTTGCACTGTTGGTGGGAATGTAAATTGATACAGCCACTATGGAGAACAATATGGAGGTTCCTTAAAAAACTAAAAATAGAATTACCATATGACCCAGCAATCCCACTACTGGGCATATACCCAGAGAAAACCGTAATTCAAAAAGACACGTGCACCCGAATGTTCATTGCAGCACTATTTACAATAGCCAGGTCATGGAAGCAACCTAAATGCCCATCAACAGACGAATGGATAAAGAAGTTGTGGTACATATATACGATGGAATATTATTCAGCCATAAAAAGGAACGAAATTGAGTCATTTGTTGAGAAGTGGATGGATCTAGAGACTGTCATACAGAGTGAAGTAAGTCAGAAAGAGAAAAACAAATATCGTATGTTAATGCATGTATGTGGAACGTAGAAAAATGGTACAGATGAGCCAGTTTGCAGGGCAGAAGTTGAGACACAGATGTAGAGAATGGACATATGGACACCAAGGGGGGAAAACTGCGATGAGGTGGGGATGGTGATGTGCTGAATTGGGCGATTGGGATTGACATGTATACACTGATGTGTATAAAACTGATGCCTAATAAGAACCTGCAGTATAAAAAAACAAACAAAACAACTAATACTAAACTTTCATTGGGTTATTTGTATGGAAATATGTTAATATAAATGTTTCAGACATTACATGAAATTTCTAAAAATCTTATATTTGCATTTGTATGGAAATATGTATGGAAATATGTTAATATAAATGTTTCAGACATTACATGAAATTTCTAAAAATCTTATATTTGTATTTGTATGGAAATATGTATGGAAATATGTTAATATAAATGTTTCAGACATTACATGAAATTTCTAAAAATCTTGTATTTGTATGGAAATATGTATGGAAATATGTTAATATAAATGTTTCAGACATTACATGAAATTTCTAAAAATCTTATATTTGTATTTGTATGGAAATATGTATGGAAATATGTTAATATAAATGTTTCAGACATTACATGAAATTTCTAAAAATCTTATATTTGTATTTGTATGGAAATATGTATGGAAATATGTTAATATAAATGTTTCAGACATTACAGGAAACGTCTAAAAATCTTATATGTTCTGGTATAATGTTATAAGTAATAATCCTAGTTATTACTTTAAAATGTATATCTCAGAAATAACTAATTTTCTTGTCAACTGCATTATTATGAACTTTCATCAAATCTTTAACCATGGTCATTTTTAAGTCTTTTGTCATTTACAGACAGTTCTGGGTGTACTCTGATGATTTTGCAAATATGTTCCTATAAAAGAGTTTCATCTTCAAGAAATTCATGGAAAAGACTCTGACAAGTACAGGTTTCTGGTAACTGACTGTACTGCTGAACTGAATGAATAAGCATTTTCAGAACTCTAATGAAAAACTGATGAACTCATAAAAGTGCTAACAAAAGATCAAGATGAAAAAAAAGAAATTAATTACATGGGACTGAGTGAACTGATGAGGATGAGTATAATTTTTGTGACTTTCTGTCTGAATTAAAAAAAAAAAAATCCCACAAGGACTCAGAGGCAAAGAATATACAAATCAATTTTCACTGCAAAGTAAAGGAGCTGTTACAGTGGAGGATTACTGGACTGAATGTCAATATTATGACATAGTATAAGTGTGTTTCATGTTTGGTAATTGCAATCATTGTTGCTTTTGTTGTGGTCATCCATGTACAATGCTTGGTGTCAGTCTATCTCTTGTAAAAATAAAATACAGTGTGTGTGTGTGTGGAACAAAAAAAAAAAAAAAAAAAAAACAATTAGAGATACAACGTAATATTGGGGAGGTTATTCAGGTATTCATGAACTTGCCTCGTCCTGCAAGCTGCCACAATAACATTCACCTGAGGTAAACAACACTGCTTAAAGGGATCTGCCATGTTTGTTCCTACAAAAATGGAATACTAGGAAAGTATTTTTCCACAATTTGTTCATAATTCAGTATAATCCTGTTTTCTTTAGAATTTCTATAAATCCATCATAATTTGTTTTGCAGAACAAGCACAAGTATTATCCTTCTAGAATCAACTGGATGATCCATGGAGTCATGGTCAGTTCTAGGGTTCAGATGAGAGGCAGAAAGGGAAAGAGATTGGCTCCTGGCTCTTCCATCAGCTTCTCACTCAGGTTTTTCACATCAATAGGTGAGCAGTGTTCTCTCTTTCCTCCACTGACTGTTGGCAAACCCAGTTAGAGACCAGCATCAGAGAAGCTCAACCTCTTGTTAAAATAAATAGAATATAGGACAGAAACAGCATCAGTGATTTGGTTTCTTTGACATTTAATGAGAGAACAAAATTATATATTGAAGACAAAAAACAACAGTGCCAGGCACAGACCCAGGACAGGTGCTGTGAAAAAGCCTATCGTGGTGGTGTCTGGGGATTTAAACTCTGGAGAAAAGACTAAACTAAAATAAAGAATAACAAAGTCATTAGTATATACTTCTTGGCAGATTATTAGCTATATGTGGAAGCTTTGATAAAACAGGCTTTTAGCAATGTGTTAAATTTCAGATTTAAGAAAAATCCTCTCCTACTCGCCATTTGTTGAACACTGCCCTTTATTTCCATTGTTATTCATTGCCATGGAGCCCAATTACTCCTTTGTTTTCTTATTCACATTTAGTCCACATTATCACAAATAAAAATCACAAGGATACCATTACCCTTCAACACTTCCTCAATGTATAAATCCTAATTTGCATTAAATCCTTGAAGCAACATACATTGCAGTGAATGAAACGTCCTTCTGTAAAAAGTACTGTAAATAATGAAAGAATTTTTAGCTCAATATATATACACGAATGTACATACAGTTAAACTGACCAAGGTGCTTTTATACACCCTAGGTATACAATATTCAATATGCTTAGAATAATAGTTATTTGAAAGGAATATAATCTTTGAACATAAAACAGTTTAAGAATAAAAACTTCTATAAATTCACTTATCTGTTTTGCTATTGACCCACTGATGGAGACATTTTACGTACCATAATTAATGGGAACATTTAGTTAATGAACGCTGCTGATACTTAGTGTAGTTCTCAAAGGCTGAAAACCTTTCCCAAAAATCAGTATCTGAAACCTGTCTCTTTAGGAAAAACAGTCAAAGCTTTAACTGTTTTCAGTCTAGTATAAGAAAGCTTTGAAACAAGTTAACTCTAAGCACTCAAGGAAAACTATTTTTAAAAGGGGGGGGGACAAGAGGAGGACCTTAATTTTCAACAATATCGGCCTGAGAAATAACTCTATAAGAGAATGTCTGAGTATCTTTAAAAAGAGAGAAAAAAAGTAATTTAAAATGTTGGAAGTCCACAAACTGAGCATAGCAGTAAAAAGGACTTGAGGGAAAATTTAATGAAAAATAAAAAACTGAAAGCAAATTATTTGATCAAAACACAGACACACACACACACACACATACATGCACACACACTGCAGGCAGTCATTCAGCATTATATGCTAGCTGGCTTTGTATTTTCTTTTAAAATATAATCATAACTTCTTAATGTATAAAACAATAAGGCTCTCAAGGTACTCATGAAAAATTCTTATCAAATTTCACTCTAGAGTTAGTGATATTAGGCATGTTAAATCAGGAATCAACACATGCTATTTTCCATAGCAGGAACTATATAAATTACAAGCTCTTCCATGTTTTTGTTATTAGGTTTGGTACACTTAAAAATAAGCGGTATTCTACATCGAGTGCTCTAACGCAACGGTTTTTACATCTTTCAGAATTTATAATTCATCTTCATGCTCAATCCTTACAAAAAAACACAAAAGCACCTGCAATTGCTATTTACTGTCTAGCACAATAAAATTGTATTTGTTCTGTTTTTGAATTCATAGGTTTTGCTTTATGAAGTTTTCAGAAAGAAGCAACTTTATTATATTTTCATTGTTACTCATGATTTTAACTTAAAGATCATTAATTTTAACACAACATCCTGCTATATTCTCATTTGGGTTGTTCTATTTATCTCAAAGGTACACTTATGTATTACCATTACAAAACAATAACTATTTGCATAATACTTCATGATTTTACATTTATTAAAAACACATCACAGGGAGCCTGAGGATGCATTCAGTAGCTTGTCATTCACCACTTCAAGACCCTTCAGAACTGAACAAGGGGGAGGGGGACATTTTGCTAAAGGCAGAAGAAATTAATATAAATAACAAACTCTGAAGTTTTAAAAATAGAAAAGAAAACTTTAAAAATGCAAACAAAAATATGATCATATGCATAAACAAGATAATTTCAATTTTTAAAACTCCATGTTCTCTATACAGAGCAAGGTGTTTGGAGATTTATGTATCTTCTATTATGATACCCATTGAAATTATCTAAAACTGTGCTACAAAAATAAAGAAAATTACCATCTTCTTGCTAGATTTTATAAATACAATATTAAAATTGTGCCTATTTACATAATTCAGCTTTTCCTCAGCCTTGTGAAATAATCTATCATTTCTTTATTATTCTAGACTTAACCCTATAAATGTGCATATTAAGAATGTTTCAAAGGGAGATAATAATGATCTAACATGTTCAGAAATTACACTGTCTCATAACTTGTTTTTGGTAAAGCAACTACAAAGAAAATTGTTTACATCTTCTGTATTCTCTTCCATAACCACCAGTCCAGATAAAAAAAATACTGAATGCTGTTATGTCACCTCTAGTCCAAATGCTCATAGCACTTGAAGCTTTTTGTAAGCAATATGCTTCTATACTAAACACATATCCCTGAGCCACCACCTACCTAATTTAACAGTTTTAAATGTAGTTTCAAATGCAGCGTAATACCATCTTAAACACACACACACACGGAGTGTGCAGAAAGGGAAGGAGGTGGAGAGCCAGAAATGGAGCACGTTGTTGTTTTTCATTCATGCAGTATAGTGACGTCAGTGTCTGCAGCAGCAGCAGCGGCAGGAGCCTTGACCTGTGGAGGCTACAATCCACTGAAGTCAGAACCTTGCAGAATTCAAAAGAAACTGAGTAGATAATTGTTTGAAAAATTGTTCAACTGTTCATAGCATGAATTTTAAATAGATAAGTAAAAAGAATAGATTAGTTGTATCGTTTTAACTTAGGTAGAGAGGAGCAAGGTGGGATGTGGAGAAGTAACAGAAAGGTAATATCATCAGGGAACCGGGGGCAGAAGAGCCTACATTCAAAATCATTTCAATGGAAGAAACTGACAAAAGCACCTGGTGTTAAAAACAGCAGAAAGGCCTCTTCTATTCCCAATACAAGTTCTCTGATGCAAATCTGTCTCCTGAACAACCAGATTCAGAGAAGTGTTTTCCTCATGATTGCGTTAAAATTGCATTCAACTCAGATGTGACATACTACAACAAAGAGGACGGTTTAAGCCTGGTCACAAATTTCATTAAAACTACTTGATGATGGACCTTGTAATTCCTAAGCAATTAAGACTTCTGAAGGATGCAGAAAAACAAGTTGTACTACAATCTGTTGTAAGATGTGTTTATCAACAAAGGGGAGGAGGTACTAGATGAGCAATATATTGTTGCAGCAATTGCTGAAACTACTCACTATGCCCGCAAACCCTCTGAACACAGTCTTTCTGCAGTGCTTATATTATGGCTCTTACATTAGTCCCTAAAAGAAAATCCCCAAACTCAATCTATGTACTGTTGAAACTAAATCACTCAAAAATTTATGTAACTGCTGCCTTCTTTTCATTCTGTTACCTCTCATTTCATACAGTTCTAGAAAATGTGCAAAGGAGTTGCATATGGCATTAATCTGTTAGAAAACGGTGGCCTTTTCTATAAAATACAGCCAAAGATGTGTGTTCAGTTGTGGTCATTATTAGGGCGATCACGTTGTTTTCATTCATTCATTCAGGATTTGCTGGAGGATGTCAGTTTCTGCAGCGGGCTGGACCTGGGGGAGGAGTGGGGGAGCAAATGCCTTCCGGTGCATTATGATTACAGGATGCATTTCTCGGTGCTCCTGGACACATACCACTGCACTACATCCTACCCTGCCTCACCACCAAGTGGTCTAAAAACAAGGGCCTTAGCAACATGCTAATTACACGTCAGAAATATTAAAACAAAACACCAAAACTGCAATCTATCTTAACACAGTCACGTTCTCCAAGTCTAAGACCTTCATCAAGAAAACTCCATTAGAATAGAATATAAAATGTAGTAGATCTGTATGTAGTAAACATGGAAAGATATCTAAGGCCTGTTAGTGAGTAAAAATAAGGATGTTACACACACACACACACACACACACACACACACACACACAATATAATCCTACCTATCAAAACAGCACAGAACAATTCTCTATTTTTCTTATGGGATGTGTGTGTGTGTGTGTTGTGTCTGTGTGATCTTGAAGATCACATGCCAACATGTTAGCACCTCTGGGAAGGTGCGCAGGACAGGCAGAAGGAGAGGAAATGGGGACGGAGAACAATGACTAAAGGGGGGTTTTAGCTTTGTATGGATTTTTTTTAAATGAAATGATTGTGTTTACATTATTGTTTTTGCAACAAAAAATTAATTTTAAGATTTCAGATTATTTATACTTCACTGTAATTAATCACAAGCCATGACTGCTGGGTATTGTAGAAGCCTAGCGCCTAATGGTACTAGGAAAGCATTATGGTAGATGCTGTAGAAATTCCTAAAGCGTATGACTCCATTAATGTTCCACCTTTTGAGATCCATGTCTCAGGCACAATTTCCGAAGGAGAAATCAAATGTAATGACTGGCAAACTGATTGCGGTCTAGGTCTTTAATACCAGAGAAATATCTAGACAGGATCATACTAAATTAAGAAGTAGTCTGTACCTCCAAAGAATTTACTTTGATACTTCTGAGAATCAGACTAACTCTGAGTAAAACACATTTTGCAAATAAAAACAGGAGAAGAAAAAAAAAAAAAAAAAAAAAAAAAAGCACTTGGAAAATGAAGATCATGACTTAGTGGTATATATGTGTCCACATTATTCCAGTTCTCTAAATCTGTGCAATAATAATGATGCAATTAGAAATGCTGCTAACAAGCCGGAAGTCCCTTATGTGCTTGATTAAGGAAGTGACACACAGAACAGGGATCTCATACAACCTGAAGTCAGAGGCACGCAGTTACACTGCTGCTTTTCCTGTTTCTCACAATCCCAAATATATACCTGATCACAATTTAGTGGAGTAAATCACATAGCTTAATTCTAGGAAGAAAACATGGTTCAAAACAGCCTCAAAACACATTGTTTAGTTACGAATATTGAAACACTTCTAAGAACTACAATTTAACATGTACTATGAGTCAATGCTTAATGTGTTAGCCCTCATCCTTGCCTATGTTTTTAATAGGTGTGTAAACAACCACCACATCGAGTTTCTGCAAGCATTAAAAATAACAATAATAACAAAAAAAAAAAAAAAAGAAAACTCCATTAATAAAATTACACATACCACATAAACATTGCACAGGCTCCACAGTGATTCCCTTCCAAGCAGAGATTTTCCCCCTCGGTATGATCGGTTCTCTGCACAACGCAGCAGCAGCATCTGTAGCCCTAGCGTGGCATCTAATAACATGAGCTACTCCTCCCTCCCTTAGGAGCTTTACATCCCTGTTTTGGCTAAACTTCCTTTTCTCCCCCAGGACTAAACTAGATTATTCACCGTGTCCCTAAACATAAACCAAACCACACCAAAACACAAAACATTAAGGGAAGCCGACAGCATCCACCAGCTCACCATTACCTTTGACACCTAAGAAAAACGAAACTTGAGATCCTTTAACAGCTCAACTGAACTGTTAAGTGTACTTAAAAATAGAAGGGAAAAAGGGAGCACACTCCACAAATAGGTCCTTAGAAATTTACCATGAAAGTCTTGAGTTGGGCATAAACTGTTTCCAGTGCAGTACCGCCCTGATGCATATGACTATATAAAGTAGAGAAAAGAGGGAGCCCCCCCCCCAAAAAAAGCCCAACCAAACACTATACACTTCAATTGCACATCCAAAACTGTCCCCTCTACACACCCAACAGGATATCCTTACATCATAACTGGTGCCTCCACCTCCCCACCCCCAAAAAAGAAAACAAAAATTATCCCGGTAGGCACAGACACTTTATAGGAACTTTGTAGGAAAGCACAAAGAGTCTGTAGAGATTACAACCACCACCTTACCTGTTGCCGGAGAGTTTGTGTGCGTGTTGTTTTTAAGTGTTTCGCCCAGCTCCTCCTTCCCCCACTACAAACAGCAAACACATGAGTGAGCTAATCAGCTCTTAAACTGAAAAACCTTTCGATCCAGGCGAGTGATGGAAGATAAAAGCTGAGGGGCGGCAGGAGGGTCAAATAAAAGTTGCTCCGCAGTTCGCTCATCCAAGCCCCGCAGCGACCGCAGGGGGGTGAGGTTCCCAAAGCCACTTTCATACCTTCGATAATGCACTAGCAAAGAGAAGCCCGGAGAGGCTGAAGTTTCCACAGAGGGCACCGTCGGGGAGACGCAGCCCGGGAGGACGCAAGGGTTGGGCTCGCTACCTCTGCACACGGGCGAGCCGGGGCTCCGGCGCTCAGGTGAGTTGCTCCTCCGGTGGCTCTCTGGGGACCGTCTCGGGTGGCCCTTGGCCCGCGGCGCCTGCTCGGTCGGGGCCGCGGTCGGCGGCGGCGTCGGGCTGGGCAGACTGGGGCCGCGAGCCGCGCCGGGCCCCGGGACTGTGCCCAGCGAGGCGGCGGCGGCGGGCGGGCGCGTGGGACTGTGTTGGCTGCCCCGCAGGAGCTGGTAGGGCACCGTGGCGCGGATGGGCTGCAGCAGCCGGCCGGCTCCCGCAACCGGGGCGCAGTTCACGCCGCCGCCGCCGCCGCCGCCGCCGCCGCCTCTGCCACAGCGGCCGCCGCTGCCACCGCCGCCCGCACCGTTCCCGCTCCCGGCGGCAGCAGTGGCGGGCGGGGAACCCGCGGCGCTGCGCCGCATCCTCTGCGGCGGGGGATGAGGAGTCTGAGAGGAACTGGAAGAGGAGGAGGCAGTGCACATGGTGGCTCCGCGGGCCCTGGACGATGCCGGCCAACACCGAGGCACGGAGCGGGAGGCGCGCGAGCGTGTGGGAGCCGGCGCGCTAGTGCGTGCGAGCGTGTAAGGGGGAGGGGCGGGGGGGATCGTGGAGGGGGAGGAGTCTCTCGGCTCCCCCTGCGCAATGCGCACCCCCGCCGCCTCAGCGAGGGGGGGAGGGGAAGGCTGCGAAAACTAACGTCCAACGGCCCCAACCACCCGACCGGGCTCGGGGTGGCGGTTACGGCCGGGGCCTCGAGGAGCCGGGAGCCGCCGCCGCCGTCGCCACAGGCATCGCGCTGACAGGGGAAAGGGGCAGCCGCCAGCATCACGCAGACTCGCGGGGCTGCACGCGCAGGAGAGCCCGGCAGCTGCAGGGAGGGCCGGGATCCCTGCTTCTGGGGACCTGGTAGGGGGAAAGGGCCTCGAGGTGCCTGGCTGAACGCGGAGCCGAGCCACCACCTCCTCTGCCCGCTCCTCACTCCATAAGGCACCTAACCCCGCAACCCGTACCCCGCCCCCTGCACCGCCTCCCGGCGCTCGGGGCGGGCAGATGACGCAACGAGAATTCCCATTGTCTCCGTCACTCTCCACCAGAACGCGAGTGATTGGTTTCCGGGTAGGAGTGAGAGGAGCATCTGCCAACGAAAGTGGGCGTCCTACTTTGGAGGCGGGATACGAAGGAGCGAAGGCGGAGAAAGGGGCTGTGCGTTCAAGGAGGGGCGTGAGAGTTGACAGGCTTTGAGGTGAGAGGGGGACCGTGATTGGGCTGCCCTGGGACAGTGGGTCCGTGTGTGTCCTGCGCGTACCCCAACACCCACAGACGCGCACGCCCAGGGAAGCAGGCTGTGAGGGCTCCACCCTCCAGGGCCGTTTGTACCACTTGAGACAGAGGATACGTCAGGCAAACTTGACTTTCCAAGTACACCTGTTCTGGTGGTGGGATGTTTGAGAAGAATCCATCCCTTCCCCACTAATTTTAGGAATCTGAGTTTCTGTGTTGAGTAGACTAATTAAAAGAATGTAAGGCCATCAGAAGCAATGTCTGGGGGTTGGATTGAACACTGGGTGGATACTTTTACAGTTATCCTATGGAGTGAAAAGAGATCATCAAATCTTCTGTTCCAAGACAATAACTCTGAATTGCAGGGGTCAACAAGGAATTGTACATCATTGCACCGTCAGTTAAATGGAGGCGTAATGGAGGGCACGCCCTGTTGTCTTTTCCCAGAAGCAGATGGCCTCTTGGGAGAAATAATACCAGACTTGATGTAACAATCCACGGGGGTAAATTTAGTTTTTATTCTGCAGTGGAACTGAAGAGAAACTAAGATTTTGGATGACTGTCAGGAGCCGAAGTTTACCCCACAGTAAACCAAGGTTTGAAACATTAAGCAGGAACAATTGATTGAAGGGTCCACATCAGATACCCTCCATTCGTTTCCATGAGAGAAAAAAGAAGTGGGAGATCAGATTGGTCTACTCTTGGTGTCTGCCCACACTGACAAGCTTCCTCTGATTTCAGGCACTAAATGCAGGGGTCAGTTTCACTTAGAGGAGCCATCCCTCTCAGCTTCATTGTGCCCTCAGAACAGAAAGCATACTAGGTTCTGTAAAAAGTGGATGAAACCACTTTTTCTGTAAAATGCAAGAATTGCACCCATGAATACTAGTGACAGTTCCTCACTTTATCACATAGTAGAATAACAGCTAACATTTACTGAGCATTTCATGTGTCAGCCACTGTTGTAAGAATGTTTTATGTGTTAATTCCTTCAATCCTCCTATAATCCACAAGGTACGATACTACTATTATCCCCATTGTGTTCACATGTATTTGCTTTCCAGAATAACATATATTAAATATAAATGCAGTAAAAACTTTACTCTTTTAAATTTAGTATAATTGACCTATTGTGTTATTTTTTCCATCTGAAATGAAAGATTTCCTCATTCATTAGGAAATTGCCTTCCTTCATGGGGAAAAAGAATGATAAATGGCTTCTTTCTGATGACTTTTTCAGAATATCAAGAACAAAAATTGACGGATTAAAATATGTGAAGTGTTTAAAAATGCTGGTAAATTGCCAAGTTGTCGATTTGATTAGAGCATGGTTTCATAATAGAAATGTTATCTCTGGCCACTCCTAAATAAAAGTATGTAACGACCCCAACACTTTAGATTACAGTAATTCTAAATTTATACCAAGCCACAGTCCTAATGATCAATACCTGATTTGGATCTAAAACAACCTACCTAGCCATGTGTTAAAGTCTTTCTGTGTTTGTTCAAAACTGCCAACGCCAACTTAAATCAGACAACCAAAACAAATCTAAATGACGCACACAGAGAACTAGTATGATCTTAAAATACTATTTTCAGTTGCTCATAAGTCACCATGACCTATTTGGAGGTTCAATCACCTTCTCTTTACTAAATATATCTTGGTTGCCTCTTAAACCTTTGTTCTCATGAAATAAATACTGATCTTTATGTGTAAGGAATTCAGTCTCCAAACAAATCAAAGGTGGGCTAAAATCAACTAAACCCAGTATCGGCTTTCCAATGTCCATTTGTTGAGTTCTTAACAGTATTTTATTCTTAGTGAGTTTGGGAGTGGGCTCCAAGGGTATGAAAAGAAGCTTTAGGAAAACATACCCCTCAGTAAATTGGGACCCCCCTTAGAAGGAAGTGTGGATTGCTGGGCGAGAAGAGCATACCCGACTGTGCTAGCTATGGGATGGCTAGGTCCCGTGCAGATTATCTCTATTTGTTGAATATAAGTGTAACATAATCCCTGGAAATTCTATATATGTTAATGTTGGTAATGACCTCTTTACTATGTTGACCTACCTAGAAGAAGACAACACTGAAAGCGCAATTTGGTGGCATGGGAAATACCTTTGTTCTCAGTAACCCGTGTCTTGGCTGTTTGTGGAACAAGATTCCACCGTTAGCTAATCTGAAGTAGAACGATTACACTTACTTCTTGGTTCATGTATGGTAATGGACTATACTTTAGGTTGCATTAAAACTTGGAATCATTGGCTACCTCTGATTAATATGTAGCCCCATGTGAAGAGAGAATGAGATAACTAACGGGCCTACAGAGCTACCAAAACCTGCCTCTTCTAGTTTCATCCAGGTTTGCCAGGGGATGCATCCAAGCCCCAACCAAATCTAAGAGGCAGTCCAGGCTGTCAGTATCAGAAATGAGGTCACGGCTGAGAGAGAACACTAAACAGATCTGCACTGATGTTCATCTTCAGCTGATTAAACTCTCTTGTAGGTGGATTCTTTAGAGCAGCAACAAAAAGAGCCTTGCCTGAATTTTTGTCCCTGGCAGATGCTTACAGTAAAACTCCTTACTGCTTGTGACAGGCTATGTGCACCTTTGCACTAGGTGTTCCCTCTGTCTGAGCAGTTCCTACCCCAGTTACCCACATGGCTTGCTCCCTCATTTCCTCCAGTCTTCACTCAGATGTCATCACCTTCACAATGAAAGCTTTTCTGAAAACTCTTTTTTAAAATTGCAAGCACCCCCTAGATGTTCCCTACTCTCTTCCTTTTTTTTCCCCCAGAGCACACATCACCACCTACCTATTGTATATTTTAATTATTTTTTGTTCTGTCCGTGTAGAATGTAAGAGCCATGAAGGCAAGACTTTTTATCTGTTTTATTACTGCTGACTCTCCACAATAGTGCTTGGTACCTGGTAGACAATATTTGCTCAATGTTGTTGAAAAGAGTAGCAAATTTTAACCAGTGCTTGTCCCATGAACTAAACTGTGCCTTTCATCAGAAAAAAAAAAAAAAAAAAAAGGATAATAAGAAGTATATCACTGTTGCAAAGACATAGCCACAGAGTAGAAAAATGTTCCATGTGGCTTTTTAAACTAAACAGATATTCGCACTGGGGCCAGCATTCAAAAGGGAAGCATATCTTGTATTATGATCCTTATACAGGCAAAGTGAAAAATACTAGTCCTAAGAGGGGTGGGATAAGGAGGGCGGGAGGGAGGGTGACGCGAGAGGGAGGAGATATGGGAACATATGTATCTGTATAACTGATTCACTTTGTTATAAAGCAGAAACTAACACCATTGTAAAGCAATTAGACTCCAATAAAGATGTTTAAAAAAAAATACTAGTCCTAGTGGCTCTTGGAGGCTCATCAGATGTTGAAAATGGAAACTGAAATTGGTAATGGAGAAAAGGCAGTTGAAATTTGCAGGAAAAAAAAAATAACCAACTGAAACTGACAGAGAAGGACAGTTGAGGAGGATCCCTTACAGAGTGACATCTGCTGTTATGTAGTTAGTTCTCTCTCTGTGTTAGGAGCAATTCTCAAGAGGCCTGTGTAAGGAAACTGAAAAATATATATATTTAATTAAGTAGAAAGGAACATTTCATGTAAATAATAAATATTTTACTTTGTTTCTTTCCCCCCCAGCTTTATTGAGATGTAATTGACATAAAAGATTGTGTAAGTTGAAGGCGTGTAATGTAATGATTTGATATGGGTATTTAGTGCAAAATGATTAACACGATAAGGTTACTTAACACATCCATCACCTCACATAGTTATAAACCTTTTTTATGATGAGAACTTTTAAATTCTATTCTCTTAGTAGCTTTTAAATATACAATATACTGTCGTTAACTATAGTCACCATGCTGTACATTACGTCCCTGAACTTATTCATCTTATAACTTGAAGTTCGTACCATTGACCACCCTCACCCATTTCTCCCACTCCCCAGCCCCTGCTCCTATTCTCTGTTCATATGAGTTTGGATTTTTTTCGATTCCACATGTAAGTGAGATCATATAGTATTTGTCTTTCTCCATCTGACTTACTTCACGTATCATAATGCCCTCAAGGTTCATCCATGTCATCACAAATGGCAGGATTTCCTTCTTTTTATGGCTGAATAATATTCCATTGTGTATATATACCACAATTTTTTTCCATTCATCCATCAGTGGACACTTGGGTTATTTTCATATCTTGGCTGTTGTAAATAGTGCTGCAATGAACATGGGAATGCACATATCTCTTTGAGATATTGATTTCATTTCCTTCAGATTTATACCCAGAAGTGGGATTGCTGGATAATATGGTAGTTCTATTTTTAAGTTTTTGAGGAACCTCCATAATGTTCTACATAGTGGCTGCACCAGTTTACAATCCCGTCAACAGTGCACAAGGGTTCCCATGTCTCTATATCCTCACCAGTACTTATTATTGCTTAACTTGTTGATAATAGCCATTCTAACAAGTGTGAGGTGGTATCTCATTTCGGTTTTAATTTGTATTTCTCTGATGATTAGTGATGTTGAGCACCTTTTCATATACCTGTTGACCGTTTGAATATCTTCTTTGGAAAAAATGTCTACTCAGATCCTTTGCCCATTTTTAATGGGATTGTTTTGGTTTTTTGCTATTGCATGAGTTGCTTATATATTTTGGATATGAACCCCTTATCAAATATGTTGTTTGCAAATATTTCTCCCATTCTGTGGGTGGTCTTTTCGTTTTTGTTGATTGTTTCTTTTGCTGTGCAGAAGGCTTTTTAGTTTGATGTAGTTTCACTTGTTGATTTTTGCTTTTGTTGTGATGCTTTGGGTGTCATAACCATAAAATCCTTGATAAGACTAATGTCAAGGAGCTTTTCCTTATGCTTTTTTTTTTTTTTTTTTAAAGATTTAACTTTATTTATTTTTGGCTGCGCTGGGTCTTCGTTGCTGTGCACGGGCTTTCTCTAGCTGTGGCGAGCAGGGGCTATTCCTCATTGTGGTGCACGGGCTTCTCCTTGTGGTGGCTCCTCTTGTTGAGGAGCACAGGCTCTAGGCGTGTGGGCTTCAGTAGTTGCGGCGCGTGGGCTCAGTAGTTGTGGCACACAGGCTCTAGAGCGCAGGCTCAGTAGTTGTGTTGCACGGGCTTAGTTGCTCCGCGGCACGTGGGATCTTCCCGGACCAGGAATTGAACCCGTGTCCCCTGCATGGACAGGCAGATTCTTATCCACTGCGCCGCCAGGGAAGTCCCTATGCTTTGTTTTTAAAAGAAGTTCAGAAGAGGCAAGAGAAAGAGGGGGTATCTTGTTTTTTAAGTGATAAATATCAAAAGAGTATGCATGCAATTATTCCTGCCTGGATAGAAAATAGTGATGAGGACCACCAATTGTTCAGCTTTCATCTCCACAGCAGTTCCTATCGCCAACTATGATGCCAGGGGCACATCCCCTAGGCTGATGCATAAGTAGAGTTTTATCATTTAACTAAAAGACTGTATTGAACAAAGCCAACACATTCCGAGGCTAAATCAAGATTTGGGGGCCAGAAACCTGCAAATATTCTCTCTATGCTGTGACATTTCATTTGTTTTAGTTCCAAACATGGTGTCAACAGTACATGAGAGCAGTAGTGGTCCTATGAAGAGACTGTGCTTGATTATCATAATACTATTTTTTTTTTAAGTGAGAGTTTGGAGTGATTAAAATGTGTCGATTAATTTGCTCCTCTGTGACTGAATTTTACTTTTTACCATATAAGTGTGTTGAGTGACTGCTGTTAAGGTGCAATCAACTCATCAGCAGCGCTTGACTAGAGAAGTTATTAAAATTATTTTAAACTTTTTATAGCACAGTGTCCTACCAAGCATCCTATTGAAAAGGTTCATATTAATATATTTAATAGGCCTACATGAGCATTTAATAGCAATAATACTAGCATCAAGCCTTAGTAACTCCTCATCAAGTCACTTATTAAATGCCTTCAAAGTGCGACGCTCTTGTATACTCTGTAAGAGATCCTTGTTTTCATACTTTGGTAAATTGTAGTCTCTCAGAGGTAAAAAGGTAATTTCTACAGATAAAGGTAGAAACCATGTCTAAACACAGGTCTTCCATAAGAGAGATGCAAATAAAGCCAATGGAAGCAATGGGAGGGAAAGATCACTTTTGAGGAAAGGCTTCAGGGAAGAAGAGTATGAGGAAATCTTGTCACTAGGGATACACAGGCTGTGTTAGGAGATGATCGAGCAGTGTGCCTCGACTGATGGTAAATGGAAGATAAGTCTTGGTCTGTTGATGACATGTCATGGAGGTTGCCAGGCAAGGCTTGCCCTTTATCGAGTATGCAGGGAGGAGCTGTTGAAGATTCTTGAGCGGGTGGGGAGAACATGAATGGAGCTGGGCTTTTTGAATATTCATGCAAGAATAGTTTACAACCTGGATGGAGACTGTAAACTGGAAGATGATTTAGTAGACTTTGAGAATAGTCCATGGAGTTTAGGTAATGAGAGTTAGGAGAATGATAGGGGACATGGAGGGGAGGAAAAGATGCAGGTGATACTCCTTCTTAGCTGATGGACCTTGAAAGTAGGACGTCAGACAGCTCTGAAGCTTCAGGCTTGGATGCCTAAGAGGATAGTGGTGGCTTTAACAGGAATAGGGAGCCAAGAGAAGGAGCAGGTTTGGGAGAAGATAATGAGCTCATCTATAAATAAGAGAACCAGAGGATATTCAAGTGGAGACAGTTTTTTCCTTTGTTTTATTGAGATATAATTGACATATAGCACTGTATAAGTTGAAGGTGTACAGCGTAAAGACTTGACTTACCTATATTATGAAATGTTTACCGTAACTAGTTGAGTTAACATTCATCATCTGATTTTGATACAAGGGGAAAAAAGAGAAAAAAACTCGTTTGGAGTTTTTAAGAGCAGTTTTTAAATGATAGTTGAGAAGAGCATAGGTATGGCTTGGGGGGTTATCCATGTACATATGATAGTTGAAGCCATGGGCACAAATGAAGTTGGCGAGGGAGAAAAATATAGAAATAAAGAAAAAGAGGATCAAGGCGAAAATTTTGAGAAATTATACATTAGTGGAGGAGGAAAAGTAAGCACATAAACAATCCAAAGAAAACAAAACTAGGAAAGAAGGCAGAAGGGAAGAACTTCTTAATTAAAGAATTTGGTGTCTCAGAGGATGTTTGGTAGATGTCTGTGGGATATCTGGGAGCTCACGTCCCCTTCTCTAAGATCTAATCCTCCGCCAACACACAGAGGGTTTGGGCCTGACAGCTATGTTTGTACAATTTGACCTTGTTCTTCTGACCATGGTTGGTTTGACCTGAGTTCGATAACTGACCAAAGCTGCACCAATCAGGTTTTCTCCCCTGGGAATTTGAAATTAAGAAATACAATGTTATTCTATTAAGGGCATGAACTGGGTGATCACAGAAACCTGTGTATGGGGTGGCCATCTTCTGTCACAGAAACAGAAAAGTGGAGGAAACCTGCCTTCTGAAAGAAACGAATGAAGTGACTTGCAGAAAATCAAAATGAGAACAGATGATCTGAGAGCGAGAGAGAGAGAAACTGAGAGTATGCTTATTTTCCCATGACGACTATTTTCTGTCTTATCCCTTTTCTTCAATCTTCTAAAACCATCCCCACACCTGCCTACCCTGATGCGACTCCAGTATATTCCTACCATCAAATCTACAAATCTTTTGGCATTTGGACCCATCTCTCCTTTCTTTCTTCCTCTCCTGTCAAAAGCCATTCCTCTACTTATGATTTAAATTCCTTCCCCTCTTCTTAGGGGTTTCATTTCTTCAGTTATTCCCTTCCTCTTGTTCATCATCAAATTCTTGATTATCCCCAATATGTACAAACATCCTCCATCCTAACATTTAGAAAAAAACAAAGATTCTTATGCTATCCCTTTCCATCTGTAATACTAATTCTCTGATCCCTTCACAGCAAACCTTCTTGAGAGAGATGTCTACAGGTTAACTCTGATTTCCTATTCAATCTACTCGAATCTGACTTCCACCCCCACCACGCCAATGAAAACTGCTAATCCATGTTGTCAACAGCCTACATATTGCTGGACCCAGTGGATGTTCCTTGAACCTCATCCTACTCCAACCTTTAGCAGTTTTCAACACAGTTGGTCAGGCTCAACTTCTTGAAAACCAAATCTCTTCTATTGGCTGGTCTGTCTCCTAAATCTCTAACCACTGCTGCTCAGTGACCTTCAGGGGTTTTTCCTCCTCTACTGCCCTCTAAAAACTGGGCTCTATTCTCTGCTTTCTTGTCTGTGAACTCACCTTCTTGGTAATCTCAGTCATTCCCATAGCTTTAAATACTAAAAATGGTAACAAATTCGCAAATTAATCTCTTTAGCCTAGACATTTCCTCCAAAATCTGTATTCAGATATTCATTTGTCTGTATGACATGTCAAGTCTCCGTGAATATCTGAAATTAATGTATCTGAAATAGAACTAAACTCTCAATTTCTATCAACCTGCTTTCCTCCCCTCACTATTAAAAAGAAATTCTATCTTTACTTTTTCCCACTTCAGTAAATGTTATCACCATTCACCCAGTTATTGTAAACAGGACAACCCAGGCAATATTCTTGATTTTTCCCTCTCCTTCCCTCCCCAACTCTAACCTATCAGCTGGTCCTCTTATTTGCTCCTCATGAATAGATGTGTAGTCCATCCACTTCTCTCCATCTCCTCTGCTACTACATTAAACCAAACTGCCATCATCTCTTACCTGAGCTATTGCTGTAGCTGCCAACTGGTCTTCTACCTTCTACTCTTGCCTCCTTTCATCTATTTTCTGCTCATCAGTCAGGGTAAACCTGGAAATACATCGGACCCTGTTGTTTCCTGCTTAAATCAGTTCAATGTTTTCCAATTAGTTTGCCATGAGATCCAAATTCCTTTAAATACTTAAAAGGCCTGGCCTGCTCTGGCTTCTGCCTCCTTCTCCAACCTTACCTCCCTCGATTCTCTCCCTCACCCTTTAAGTTCCAGCCACAGTGGCCTCCTTTCACTTCCCCCGAAACAGCACTGCAGGGTCTGCACACAGGTGTATCCTCAGCCTAAAACACTCCTTCCACAGCCCCAATCCTCAGTTGCCCTGAGTGGCTCCCTCACATTCTTCAGATCTGAGTTTAAATGCCTTGTCTTCAGAGTATCCTTTCTGAGTCCTTGCCTATCACTAATAACCTATAATAATGTATCATTAGGTCAGTTTGTTTCATCTGTAGTGCTCATTATATGGTGTAAATACACAATTGTTTACCTGTCTATGTAAGCCTTCCCCACTAGATTATAAAGTCTCTCAAGGCAGGGACCTTGTCTCTTCTGTTGACTACTTGGTCACTGAACACCTAGGAGTGCCTGGAATATAGCAGGTGCCCGAGAATTATTTGTTAAAACTTTATTGGTTACTGATAGCTTCCTAGTTCCTGATGCTAATCCCTGTGCAGCCCTATTATACTTTCTGTGAGAGAGTTTCTTTGGTCTTATATTACCCTCCCCCTTGCTGTTTCAATCATTTGAATAGGTTTTTGTTCTTATAGTTAAATGATGACTAATTGATAAAGTCTTTAAAAGGATGTGGTGATCAGCAATGTCAAAAGCTGTTAGATGGGGAAGAAGGTTAAGGGCTAAGCAAAGTCATTGGATCTCATCACTGGAAATCTTCACACCAATAGTGTCCATAAAATGTGGCTCTGTGAAAGCCAGGGTACAGTTGGGTTGATGAGAAGGGTGAGAAGATGAATGCAAGTAATGTAGAATTCTCTTTTTGAGAAATTTGACAGTAAACAGAAGGCATGAAGTCAAATGGGATCTTGGGGTTCATCAAAGTCCAAGAAAGTATATGTTGCTTTAGTTTAAAAAGAATAGGGAAGAAACATCTACTGATATGCCAATAGAAGCCAAAAGAGAAAAAAATGAAGTTGGAATGAGGAGGACTAATAGATTTAGTTTCCATGAGGCAGTAGAGGATTTGATCAAGAGCACAAGTTTGACAAAACGGGACAATGTTTCCCCCTCCATTTACAGGAAGAAGGGACGTTAAGAGAGTGAAGGTAAAGAAAAAATTTATGTAGAGCAAAGGAAGTTGAGCGTGGCCATTTGAGGAGGTAGCAATGTCATCTACAACTGGTTGTCAAGGGGAATCTCTGGAAAGACTTTTCCAGACCACACCTCCATCCCTTTACTCCATGACCTCCCCACCCAAGATGGTAGACGCTCTCCACTGCACCTGCCGCAGAGACTCACTGCTGCTGAGGGCCACAGTGGTTGGTGGGAATGTGCCTTTCTTAGGTGGGGTGGAACAGAAAAAAAGCCTGCGATCACTGAGGAGAGGGGTAGTCAGAAGGGAATATTGGGGTTTGAAGGGCTCTGACATCATGAGGAATACGACAAGGACATAGAATTGTTTTCCAAACATATATCTCATCAGGCATTCTTGGGGCCCTTCTAAAAATACAGAGTTCAGCCTCATTCCCTAGAGAGTCTAATTCAGCAGGTCTGGGAGCAGGAGGGGCAGGATTGTACAATTTTTAACAAGTTCCCCAGGTGATGTTTATGATTTGGCCAATTTGGGAGACAGTGGATTAGAAATGATTAAAAGTTCACTAAGTTTAATTGCAGGCCCCACATATTTTCTCAGTGTTTAGCCAAATACAAAGATTTGTGGATAACTGATGTCAATTCGTGGAAATTACCCAAAGAAAACAGTTTTCAGTGGATTAGTATCTAATTCTATGGTTCCAAATAATCTGCAGCGATATTTAAAATGTAAGACTAGTTTACGGATATTTCTTTATAGAGAATTTCATTGAGGAAAAGGTAAATGGAATGGACCAGCTAACAGTTATTATTCATAATATAATAACAAACTCAGATGTTTTAAAGCCTGTTCTGCTTCTAGTTTGCTTACCTCCCAAATTAATAAGCTAAACATAATAAAACTCTAAGAATGTAACTTGATCTTACCCATTCCTAACATTCTTAAAGGAGGTCTTTAGCCCAATAGCACTAGAACTTCTGAGAGCAGATTCAGATCCATTTAAAATATTTTTTCCATTCCTTCCCAGGAAGAGTTATTTGTATTGATATACAACAGTTGGGCCCCAGACCACTTACTGGGACCACAGGGCCTCACTAATTTGTACCAGTTTTCCTCTATTCTAGTTGGTCCTGACCATCAGGTATAAATGAGTGCTAAATCAATATTAGCTGATACTTCCCCAGCTGTGGGAAGTATGGAAACCCTATCACATGAGCAAACACAGCCCTTCTTGGCTACATTTAAAATAAGGTGGTTATTATTACACTGTATGGGGAAAAGGCTTTTTTTTTTTTTTTAAAGAAATCTCATGCCACCTTAATTTGCATTAACTTGATAGACTGATATCAATAGTCAGAATCAATTTTCAATTGTTATAGTTTCCCTACCACCGTTCACACTTCCTTCATTCTTTCAGGGAGGCTTCTTCTGCCTTCCTATTTCTTCCCACCTCCAGCCATGCCATATACCCCACACCATTTTTCCTTTCTAGTACTACTTACTCATCGGGTTGAGTAGAGAAGCCAAAGGTGACTTAGTTTACATACCTGCTTTAATTGCTCACCTTGGGTGGAGCAGTGTCTTAAATAAACTTCACTTTTGCCACAGCACCATTACTCAGTAAGGTATTTATACAAGTGTCACTTAATCCCATGAAAATAAACAAGGCACTTAAACTTGTTATTGAAAAAGAAGCTTTAGGCTTTAGCTGCCCACTCTCCTTACTCAAGGGCCAATCTCACCTCACTTATTCTTAGAAAACTTTTCAGCAGTTTTCCTTAAAGAAAATCAGGCAGAGCAAAGTACTGTGAGTCAGGTTTAAGCTACCCTTACCTTTGAAAGAAAGGGTTCCTTTGTTAATTATCAATAACAAGGAATCTTGTCATTTCTCCCAATATTTCCAAGTCATAGCTACTCATAGCGGAGCTATGCATTCAATGCATTCCTAAATATTGAAAGCATATATGTTCAGTATTTAACCAGAGATGAAAACAGAAACAAATATTTAACATTCCAAAGAAATGGTGCAACTCTACATGATTTTTTATTTTCTATATCCTGAACTGTATAGAAATTTCATAGTATTTTTAAAGCACTTTCATAAATATGACCTTTTTGCTTGTGATCATTCTGTGAGGTAGTTATACTATTTCCATTTTTCAGATGGGAAAATTGAGGCTTGAAGCCTTGGCCAGGGTCACAGCACATGAGAGATTCAGAGCTGGGAATCAGCTCTCCTGACTCCAGGACCAGTGTTTTTCCCTCTATAAAAATTGCCTTTATAGCAGGACAGTCAGGGATATGTTCACTCAGTAATAGAGAAGTATGGATCTTTTCCACCCCTAGTCATTGAAGGACCTATGAGCTGATAGTGTATGTGAGAGAGGACACTTCCTGCCTGAAAGATTGATGACTTACATTCAGAGCAACCTGATGTTGCACTCTGATAGGAGAAGGACCTGTCTAAAACGTCCTAATTGCTTAAAACATCCAGAGTTCCCAATAGGAAGACAGGGTGTGGTAATTATATATCTTGCTTTTGGCTTATCTTCTCCATATCCTCACCCTCACAGATGTCTTTCAAACATTGGTAATTACAGCTTTCAGAGCCAAAGCCTACAAACTCATAATCCACACAGATGACATACTAAAATCTACTCAAATATGTAAGGCTGAAGAAAGTTTCAGTGCTACTGGACTCACATTAAAAAAAAAAAAAACTAAAAAAAAAAAAAAAAAAAAACTGCTTACAAAAGAGGTAGCCTTTATTTCTATGTCACTACTGCCTAGATTTGTAATGGTTTCTTGTTGATCTGTGAGGGTGCATATTAACTCATTTACCTCTAAATGTAATCAGTAACTTAAGAATAAAGTACACATGCAGATGACAAGACCATATGATTAAAAGCAAATAGTCTGACATTGGAAAACGGATCCAAATTAATGTAACTAACTTGAAACAATGAAGGAACTGCTTCTAAGCAAGAGGAAGAATCAGTATCAAGAAATAAATGCAACACAGGAAAGCAGTTGTCCTTGTCATGCTGGCCTATAAATGGAACCTGAGTTAATAACATCATAATCTCTAAAGAATTCAGCAAGTTCTTGCTATAGTGGCAATGAGATAATATATAAAGTATGGTGGAATTTCCCACCATCTGTATCACTGGCGAGCCCAATGGTAATTGGAATGGTTCAATGTCCCGCAGTTTTTAAGGGAAATCGTTTTAGGAGGAGTCACATTTCTAGATGAAGACACATTAACCCAATGATTTCAAAGAATATGGCTTGGGTCTGGTATCACATTTCAAGACCAAGAATTAGCACCTCAGTTACTTACTAAGTGAAAGATACTCCAATGATAATTGATAAGAAAACGGCTCAGAAATATGAGTGGGATTTTAAACAACTAAACTTGTTTGTCTCCCACTCTGATTGAATCCAGAAGTATTTATTTAGGGGAGCAAAAAATCCAGATGACTTGGAAGCAAATGTTTCTGTTCGTTGAAGAATAAGGATGTCTTCTGCCAAATGCAGCCATTTCCAAACGCAATGAAGGACTATGGCTCATATATCAATCCTGCCCCTTCCTAGCTCGGCCCTCATTCTCTGACCATCTTCTCCGAATTCCCTTGCAGGATTCCCTTCAGGACCATTGCTAATTCATGCCTTCTGGAATCCACCTTCCTCATAGCTATTGAGGCTTTTCCCACCTTTTCAGAAAAAAGTTTGCCCTGGGTGATATACATAAATCTTTGCCCAGCCTCAACCAGCTTGCTTTCTAGCTAACAGGTTTATCTGTGGCCCCAGGGGGCAGGATAGTGTGAGAGAGGGGGCTCAAAAGACCATTACCTTTCAGTACACAGCTAGGTAAACTAATTCCACCAAAGATCACAGGTTTCTATATTTCCTTGAATATGCTTTTTTTTTTAAAACGTCATCAAAATTTCACGTTTTAAATATTTTTTTTAAAGGAATTCCTTTTATTTTTTAATTATTTATTTATTTATTTTTGGCTGTGCTGGGTCTTCGTTTCTGTGCAAGGGCTTTCTCTAGTTGCGGCAAGCGGGGGCCACTCTTCATGGTGGTGCACGGGCCTCTCACTATCGCGGCCTCTCTTGTTGCGGAGCACAAGCTCCAGACGTGCAGGCTCAGTAGTTGTGGCTCACGGGCCTAGTTGCTCCGCGGCATGTGGGATCTTCCCAGACCAGGGCTTGAACCCGTGTCCCCTGCAATGGCGGGCAGATTCTCAACCACTGTGCCACTAGGGAAGCCCAGGATTTGTATTGTATTGCTAACAAAGAGACTGCATTTCTCCTCTGATGAATGTGCACAAGAAAGCATGCTGCCCCCGGTGATCGTTGGGTACCGTCTCATGATCCTGAGGGAAGCCATCCTATCCTTCTGGTTACGTGATACAGTGGGTTTCCTTATTGTTTAGGCCAGTTTTATTTGGAGTTTCAATTTTTACAGTGAAAAGTTGTCATAACTCTTTCTGTTCTAGGGGGTTTTTTTTGTTTGTTTTCTTTTTGTCAATTCCTGTTGGGTATTATTTGTATTGTTGATGTGGCAAGAACTCTACTGAGATATAGTCTTCTTGTCTTTATATTATGAATATATCTCTAAGTTTATCACTTATCACTTACTCCTTACTCTTGTTTACTATAGAGAAGATTATAATTTAAGTCTATTAAATCCATCAGTGTGTTTCTGCATGATGTATTCCATTGCTTTTACTTTTATTCATTCATTCATTAGAGTGTGTGTGTGTGTGTGTGTGTGTGTGTGTGTGTGTACTACAAGGTGCCAAGTACTACGAGAGGCAATAAGACTATTTATTGTGAGACAAGAAGGACACAGCCCCTGCCCTCGTGGAGTTCATATCCTGGTGGGGGATTGAGAATATGTTAGACGTTCACTGAAAAGCCACACAAGTGTGTGTAAGCTACTAAAGGATAGAGGCTACAGAGGGAAGGACCCAGTCTAGGAGCGCTTTCATAGGAGGGTTAGGTCTAGTTAGGGAAGTCAGGGGAAGCTTTCCTGGGGAAGTGGTGACTGAGCTAAGAATGATAAAGAGGACTTAGGTAGTGGGCTAAGAGCATTACAGGCAGTGGAAAGAGCAGGTCCAAATGTCCTGCTCAGGGGCAAGCACAGGAAACAGGAAGGACTGAAAGAATGTAGAACATGGTCCACATCCTCAGAGGGGCCTGGCGTAAGTGAAGGCGGAAGGTTGAAGGGTGGGAAGTGGGGGATGCTGACCACGCAGGGCCAGTAAGTCCATGTTAAGGAGTTGTGTCTCCTTCCTAAGATCTATGGGAAATCACTGAAGGTGTCATCTTTGACAACCACATTACTTTTACCTCCAAACATCCAATCTCATAACAAGTCCTAACAACTTTGCTTTCTAAATATCTCTTCAATCTATCCACTTCAATCCATCCACTTCTGTTCATCATTACCAACACTTCCTCAGCCCATTCTATCATCATTTGTGTCTGGACTAGGGGAATAGCGTCCTCAATGATCTATTTGCACCTACTGTTGCCCCACTCCAATCCATTCCTGCACAGTTATGGGAAGACAGGCCTGACCTTGATACCATTTGATGACACAGAAAACACTGAAAGAGGACCAGTTTGTTTTTCATTAGTCTTGTTCTTGAGAGGTTGTGGAGTGGGCAGTTCATGAGTTTAATCTTGGACCTGCTGAGTTTTAAATATCCCTGGGATGTCCTAGAGAAGAAGCCAAGCCGGAGGTGTCTGTTAGGTAGATATCTTCTGCCTCCCCATCTAGAGCCACTCTCCACCCATCTCTACGCTGATCCCTGCCCGGAGACATTGACGTGTGTGGGATGTCAAGATTCCATGTATCCCCAGCACCTGCTCCCGTGTGCTCTGCCTTCTAGTTGCGTTCAGCCCATAGGAGGTACATGAAGGAAGAAGCGTGAAGGCTGAGTATTTACTCGATACGATATACATCCTGCATCATCTCTTCCTCTTCCCCACCTCCTCCTCTTTCCACCCTGCCTCCTTCAAACCCTCCTCCTCTGCCTCCTGCTCCTTCTGCTCTTCTTCCTCCCACCTCTTCCTCTTTTTTTCTCTCTCGAATCCAGTAATCATTTCCACCTCGTCCTTTTTTTAAAAATTAATTAAGTAATTTTTGGCTGGGTTGGATCTTTGCTGCGCCCGGGCTTTCTCTAGTCGTGGTAAGTGGGGGCTACTCTTCGTTGCAGTGAGTGGGCTTCTCATTTCGGTGGCTTCTCTTGTTGCAGAGCACGGGTTCTAGGTGCCCGGTCTTCAGAAGTTGCGGCACGCGGGCTTCAGTAGTTGCGGCACGTGGGCTCAGTAGTTGTGGCTCGCGGGCTCTAGAGTGCAGGCTGAGTAGTTGTGGCGCACAGGCTCAGTTGCTCCGTGGCATGTGGGATCTTTCCGGACCAGGGCTTGAACCCCTGCACTGGCAGGTGGATTCTTAACCACTGAGCCACCAGGGAAGTCCCTAACCTCCTCCTTTAAGCCTAGGCAGTAAAAGCTCCCTGAGATGCTGGACTACTGTCCTCTGTTGTTTTCCCCAAACCCTTTGCAAATGATCTCTTGACTACAGTCTCCTTAATTACGGTACATTTGAGTGTGCCACCTTTCTCTTTCAGGGATTCTGACTTATACTGATAGGTAAGAAATGCCTGGGGGAGAGTTACATTTGAGTCACCTGAGTAGAGGTGGTAATTGGAGCCGTGGGTAAATGTGAATATCTTGGGAGACAGTGTAGAGAAGGAATGGGCCCTGAGGAACTCAAACATGTAATGGCTTTCAAAGGACGATAATCTTGCAAAGGAATTGGAGAAGTAGCAACCAAAGTGAGGTGAAAAATCAGGGCAGTGTGTGTCATAGAAGTCAAAGGAAGCAAAGGGAAGAAAAAGAGTGTTGGTAGTCAAGATTATCAGTTGGTCCTGCAAAGTCATTGGATTTAGTGACTTATACCATCGTGAATCTGTTACATATTTTCTGTGCTCCCTCTGAATAATGATTTAAATTTTTTTACATTAACTTCTCTATAATTGATTTTAGGTAAATACAGTCAGATTTGTTTTAGAACGTATTTTAAGGTAAAAAATTAACTACCCTTCCTTAACCATTATTCCAACATTATTTATTTTATACTTTCTCTATTACCATTATTTCCTCCAACATTCACTGTTTCCAAAAATATGAAGAGATGTTTGAGCACTTTCTGCTAGATGTATAAGAGCTTTCTATTTGACTGTATCATAGTGGTTCAACGGTTGTCTCTTTAGCATTCATTTTAAAATGTATCCATTAGAACAAGTCTAACCTCTTAATTTTAATTTTCAGAATTCTATTATCAATAGCCCCATTTATTCTTCCAGATAAACTTTATATTTTTTTAACATCTTTATTGGAGTATAATTGCTTTACTATGGTGTGTTAGTTTCTGCTTTATAACAAAGTGAATCAGTTATACATATACATATGTCCCCACATCTCTTCCCTCTTGCATCTCCAGATAAACTTTAGAACCATTTTATCAATTAAAAAAGACTTCATTGTGAATTTTTTCAAGACCGTGAGACATAGATGGCCAACCAGAGTTCCTAAGGTTCAGTGTATGTAACTGTTGCCGCCGCTTAAGCCTGCCAAAGCAGTGGTACGGCTGCTGCCCTTGTATTTGCTACCTCTAGAAACATTCTTGCCAGTAGTGGCAGCATCGGGACTCAATTACCCTCTTTTCACACTCCCTCCAGAAGCTCCAGATGGCGTCTTCCGTGGGCAACGTGGCCGACAGCACAGACCCAACGAAATGTATGCTTTCCTTCCAAGGGTTAGCAGAGTTGACACAGCGAGCCTATCAGGCGGGAGATTTTGAGGCAGCTGAGAGACACTGCATGCAGCTCTGGAGACAAGAGCCAGACAATACTGGTGTACTTTTATTACTTTCATCTATACACTTCCGGTGTCGAAGGCTGGACGGATCTGCCCACTTTAGTAGTCTGGCAATTAAAAAGAACCCTCTTCTGGCAGAAGCCTATTCGAATTTGGGGAATGTGTACAAGGAAAGCGGGCAGTTGCAGGAAGCAATCGAGCATTACCGGCATGCGTTGCGTCTCAAACCAGATTTCATCGATGGTTATATTAACCTGGCAGCCGCTTTGGTAGCAGCAGGCGACATGGAAGGGGCAGTACAAGCTTACGCCTCTGCTCTTCAGTACAATCCTGATCTGTACTGTGTTTGCAGTGACCTGGGGAACCTGCTCAAAGCCCTGGGTCGCTTGGAAGAAGCCAAGGCATGTTATTTGAAAGCAATTGAGACGCAACCGAACTTTGCAGTAGCTTGGAGTAATCTTGGCTGTGTTTTCAATGCACAAGGGGAGATTTGGCTTGCAATTCATCACTTTGAAAAGGCTGTCACCCATGACCCCAATTTTCTGGATGCTTATATCAATTTAGGAAATGTCTTCAAAGAGGCACGGATTTTTGAACGAGCTGTGGCAGCTTACCTTCGTGCCCTAAGCTTGAGTCCAAATCATGCAGTGGTACATGGCAGCCTGGCTTGTGTATACTATGAGCAAGGCCTGATAGATCTGGCAATAGACACCTACAGGCGAGCTATTGAATTGCAACCACACTTCCCGGACGCTTACTGCAACCTAGCCAACGCTCTCAAAGAGAAGGGCAGTGTTGCCGAAGCAGAAGATTGTTATAATACAGCTCTCTGGCTGTGTCCCACCCATGCAGACTCTCTGAATAACCTAGCCAATACCAAGCGAGAACAGGGAAACACTGAAGAGGCAGTTCGCTTGTATTGTAAAGCATTAGAAGTCTTCCCAGAGTTTGCTGCTGCCCATTCAAATTTAGCAAGTGTATTGCAGCAGCAGGGAAAAGTGCAGGAAGCTCTGATGCATTATAAGGAGGCTATTCGAATCAGTCCTACCTTTGCTGAGGCCTACTGTAATATGGGAAACACTCTAACGGGGATGCAGGATGTTCAGGGAGCCTTGCAGTGTTATACTCGTGCCATTCAGATTGACCCTGCATTTGCGGAAGCCCACAGCAATCTGGCTTCCATTCACCAGGATTCAGGGAATATTCCAGAAGCAATTGCTTCTTACCGCACTGCTCTGAAGCTTCAACCTGATTTTCCTGACGCGTATTGTAATCTGGCTCATTGCCTGCAGACTGTCTGTGACTGGACAGACTATGATGAGCGCATGAAGAGGTTGGTCAGCGTTGTGGCTGACCAGTTAGAGAAGAACAGGTTGCCTTCCGTGCAGCCTCATCACAGCATGTTATATCCTCTTCCTCACGGCGTCAGGAAGGCTATTGCCGAGAGGCATGGGCACCTCTGCCTGGATAACATCAGTGTCCTTCACAAACCACCGTATGAACATCCAAAGGACTTGAAGCTCAGTGATGGTCGACTGCGTGTAGGATACGTGAGTTCTGACTTTGGGAACCATCCTACTTCTCATCTTATGCAGTCTATTCCAGGCATGCACAATCGTGATAAATTTGAGGTATTCTGTTATGCCCTGAGCCCAGATGATGGCACAAACTTCCGAGCGAAGGTGATGGCAGAAGCCGATCATTTCGTTGATCTTTCTCAGATTCCATGCGATGGAAAAGCAGCTGATCGCATCCATCAAGATGGTATACACATCCTTGTAAATATGAATGGTTATACCAGGGGTGCTCGAAATGAACTCTTTGCTCTCAGGCCAGCTCCTCTTCAGGCAATGTGGCTGGGGTACCCTGGGACTAGTGGCGCACTTTTCATGGATTATATCATCACTGATCAGGACACTTCACCTGCTGAAGTTGCTGAGCAGTATTCTGAGAAACTGGCTTATATGCCCCATACTTTCTTTATTGGTGATCATGCTAATATGTTCCCTCACCTGAAGGAAAAAGCAGTCATCGATTTTAAGTCCAATGGGCACATTTATGACAATCGAATTGTGCTGAATGGCATCGACCTCAAAGCATTTCTTGATAGTCTACCAGATGTGAAAATTGTCAAGATGAAATGTCCTGATGGAGGAAACAACTCAGAGAGCAGTAATATAGCTCTCAATATGCCTGTCATTCCTATGAATACGATTGTAGAAGCAGTTATTGAAATGATTAACAGAGGACAAATTCAGATAACAATTAATGGATTCAGTATTAGCAATGGACTGGCAACTACCCAGATCAACAATAAGGCTGCCACTGGAGAGGAGGTTCCCCGTACCATTATTGTAACCACACGTTCTCAGTACGGGTTACCGGAAGATGCCATTGTGTACTGTAACTTTAATCAGTTATATAAAATTGACCCATCTACTTTGCAGATGTGGGCAAATATTCTGAAGCGTGTTCCCAATAGCGTACTGTGGCTGTTGCGTTTCCCAGCAGTAGGAGAACCTAATATTCAACAGTACGTGCAAAATATGGGCCTTCCCCAGAACCGTATCATTTTTTCACCAGTTGCTCCTAAAGAGGAACATGTTCGGAGAGGCCAGCTGGCTGATGTCTGCTTGGACACTCCACTCTGTAATGGACACACCACAGGGATGGATGTCCTTTGGTCGGGGACACCCATGGTGACTATGCCAGGAGAGACTCTTGCTTCCCGAGTTGCAGCTTCCCAGCTCACTTGTTTAGGCTGTCTTGAGCTTATTGCTAAAAATAGACAAGAGTATGAAGACATAGCTGTGAAACTGGGAACTGATCTAGAATACCTGAAGAGAATTCGTGGCAAAGTCTGGAAGCAGAGAATATCTAGCCCTCTGTTCAACACCAAACAATACACAATGGAACTAGAGCAGCTCTATCTACAGATGTGGGAGCATTATGCAGCTGGCAACAAACCTGATCACATGATGAAGCCTGTTGTAGTCACTGAGTCGGCCTAAATTATGACTGTGTGCACAGGAGAATTACCCCTGTACCTGAGCCTCAACCTTCTGGGGGAAAGGGAACTAGATACGTTACTTTGTACTTACCTTTGTAGCAATATCATGTTGCAGATGGGTGACAGACAGTGATAACAAATAGCACAGCCAGACTTGCTTCCTGCATGATCATGACAGGGAGAGACACAAGAGATGGGAGACTGCTGTTCCACAAGGAGTCTCCGTAGAATTTTGCAGCAGCCCGGTGTTGCCTAAGTCTGGAAAGTCTGATCTCCCTTGGTCTTCCATGGGATGGGTGGTTAGTGTGGAGGGGAGATAGAGATTGCCCAGTCTTCTGAATTAAGTTTTTCTTTATATTTGGGGTATTGGAGCAATTAAAAATGTTTGGTTTCAGGTTTTTTTTTTTTTTTTTTTTTTTGGTTTCAGGTATTTTTATTCATGTGAAGTGTATATGATTCTCTTGAGATAAGGTTTTAAGCTAAAATATTCCTTGTTTTAGTTTCTGAACTCTACAGATAAATGGGGACTTTGCTGGTGTAGTCTTTTTATAGGTTTAATAAACCACTTGAGCCTATATCAGTCATTTTAGTGTCCGACATGTTTGGAACTATCAGTGCTTTGTTGGTTTCTGGCTTAAATTCTTTTTCTGGTCCGTTTCCTTCTTCCCTTCCCCCCACTTTAAACATTTTCCTGTAACTTGGCTAACAAAAAACCAAGACTGATTCAAAGCCTCCCAGAGTGTTTCTCTTAAACGCATCAGCTGGTGCCAAATGAAGATTCTTAGGAGTGATTATTAATTATGAAGGGCACAGTTGTGGTACTGTCACTGATGATAATAATAATGGATTTTGGGCCTAGAGTTTTGACCTACTTCACCAGTGTTTTACCGTTGACTGCCCCTCTATGCTGCTTCCAAAAGTGATAGTGTGTGATAAGATTTTTACTTTCACTTATAAAGTTTGTTTTAAGTGAGTCCTGTTCTTCCTTTTTCTTTCACCAGAAATGAAATCCCAGGTAAGTACAGGTACTCAAATATTTGATCAGTAAGTCACAGTTATCTCCAGTACATTAAATAACTTTCATCAAAAAACATGTTATAGGTAAAAAGCTCTGGAGGACCTGCTATGTATATGATTATTATGTTTCAGACCTTCTAGGGTGTTATATATAATAACTTGTCTTCTGGACGTGGTCTTGAAGTCTTTATGGATTCAGCCTCAGTAGTAGCGAACTGCACTGCTACTTGGTTTGGAGTATAAATTAGACTTTAGCCCTCCTGGAGGTTGAGTTTTTGGTATTAAAAACCATAGGAATGAAAAAAAAAACCCATAGGAATGAAATTATTGTATTTCAACAAAGGATTGAGGGCTTGAGGCTTAAACAAGCCAACATATGAATATATGTTTTTATCTTGCTGTACTGCACATATGCTGTCTAGAAACAGATATTTTGTCTGCTAGTAGTGTTCTAGATTCTGTCTTTCCCAAGCGCTGAGGCAGTGCATCTATTCTGTAGTTGCAGCTGATGCCTGAATGTATCCTAGCTGACAAATGATTGATTAATAAGAACTTGAATTTCGGAAAGATTTGTACTGTTAACCAAAATCTGAACAAGGAGTCTCAAATGTAATTCTTAGCCAGAATTACATGTTAATGAACGATTTAACAGTGTAAATCAAGGAACATCAGTGTAGGGATTTCTTTTAATTTATTTTTTACCTGCTTGAAAGAATCAGTTAAAGGTTGCCAGCTTGGTTGCAGATGAACGGACGTTTGAAGTTCACCACACTACTTCATGTGGAACAGGAGAATAGACTTCCAGCGCCCTCAAGGCTGTGACCTTGCAGCCATTTTACATAGCACAGCATCCCCCTAGAGGGATGAACCTTTCCCTGCCCGAAAAGTAGCCGCTCTTGTTGAAGCTTTGCTTTTTGTAACAGGCTTTTGTTTCCAGGTGACATGTCTGTGGAAGACTTAATTCTGAATAGAGATATAGATATTACTGGAAACTAATTGTTTTTTTCTATTATACTCTGCTTTATCAAAAAAGTAAAACATTTACATTGTGCTACAGAAATTCAGATGTTGTCTTGCAATCTTTAAACAATAAATGAATGATTTGCCCTTAAAAACAAAAACCAAAAACCAAAAAAACTTCATTGTGATTTTGTTTGGGATTATTTTAATCCTGTAAATTAAATGGGAAAGAAGTTAAATCTTTATTATATTGCCTTTTAGCCAGAAACTTGGTAGATAGATAGATAAATCCATTTATCTTCAAATCTCATTTTTAACTCTAATAAAAGTGTAACCATTTTCTTCAAATAATATGTTAATATATTTTGTGAAGGTCATTTCCAAATATTTTATATTTACATTCTTCTTTCTGATGTTTCTTAGATATTCTTTGCTACTCTTTCTCTGACTTTTTTTGGTATAATAGTAATATATGTTTCTGGTAGAAAAAAATGAGAAGAAATCAAGAGAAAACAACCTAAATATAATTCTAATAGTCAACACCCAGATTCCAATACAGTTAACTTTTTGGTGTACTCACTCAATGCTTTTTATATTCTTATGTATGTGTATTTTTATATTTCTTATGTAAATGAGATATCATACTGTTCTGTAACTTCTTTCATCTACTGTACAAGGAACATCTCATGTCAGTGTATGCACTTCATTGCTGGATGCTATTCTGTTATACAGATGTACCTTAATTTATTTAACCAGGCCTTTACTGGGGACCTTTGTTCTTGTTTCTAACTTTCCAGCATGAAATCATTCTGTGATAAAGCTCTTTTTACCTCCTCAATTCCAAAGAGCCTTGACATTTTATTAAGTATCGGATATATACAAAAGAATATTTATAAAATAAATGTTTAAGGACAAAAAAAGTAACAAGGACATGATCACTTGTGCACCTACTGTCCCATTTAAGACATAGAACATTTAAGCCCCTATGTGTCCCTCTCCAATCCCATCCTTCCTAATCATTCTATATATACATCTGTTTGTGTATGTATATATACATATATATGTATGTATATATGATTTTTGCATGCTTTTGAACTTCATATAATTGGAATTTACCATATGGGTCTTTCTGGGACATACTTTTTCCACTTAATAACATGTTCCTGAGATGCATCCACGTTGTTGCAAATAACTACAGTTTATTCATGTTTATTTCCGTATAGTATTCAATTATATGAATATACCAGAATTTTACTGCATTCTACTGTTGGTGAATATCTTGGTTATATCTAGTTTTTGCTCTTACAGATATGCTACTATGAACATCTTGTACCTACCGCCCACTACATGTGTACAAGAGTTTCTCTAGGCCAAACATCAGAGAGTAGAATTGCTGAGTCAAAAGGCATGCATACCTTCAACCTAATAGATAATGCAAATTATCTTCCAAAATGGTTGAAATAAATTGACTCTCCCACAAACACTGTATAAGAATTCAGTGGTTCCACATCTCTAATTCTTGGTATTCCACACTGAAAAATTTTTGTCAAGCAGATGAGATTGAAATAATATGCCACTGTGGTTTTAATTTGCATTTCCCTGATTACAAATGAAGTTGAACATATTTTCATATGTTATTTTACCATTTGTGTTCTCTCTTCAGTGATATGCCCAGTCAAATCTTTTTCCCCTTTAAAATAAATTAGGTTGTAGTTTTCTGAATGGCTTATAGTTTTTATACGGTCTGGATACTAACCCTTTGTCATATGGGTATAGCAAATACCCTCTCCCAGTGTGTGACTCACCTTTTCACTTCTGTTATGGTATATCTTGATGAACAGAAGTTCTTCATTTTAATGTAATTGACTTTAATAGTAATTTACTTTACTCCCTGTGCTTTTCTGTCTCGCTTCAGAGATTCTTCTCATCCGTTAATTGAAAAGGGCATTTTCTTTTATTACTTTCAAAAAGTTTAAAAACTCTACCTAATTTTGAGTCTTTTAGACACCTAGAACTGATTTTTGGCATGTGGTGTGAGGTAGGGGTTCAGATACCTTCTTTTCTATATGAATACCCAGTTGTCTCAGCATCAGTTATTTATAGCTCATACTTTCTCAACTGATTTTCAGTGTCCGTTCTGATACACTTGAGAATCAACTTGCCAAGTTCCACTATCCATTCCTCAATGCCCACCAGTCAAAATAAATACTTTGTTGGGATTTTAAATGTAATAAAAGAAATCTATGGATCAATTGGAAAAGCAATGACAACTTTATAATATTGAATTTTCCTACCCATAAACATAGTATCTCTTTCCATTTATTTAAATTTCCTTTGATTTCTCTCAGTCATTTTATGATTTTCTGTATATAGGTCTTACTCATATTTTGTTAAATCTCTTCCTAGGTAATTAATATTTTTGATACTACTGTAAATGGCATCTGTCTTTTTATTACACGTTCTAATTTTTTGTTGCTGGTATATAGAAATGCATTTTTAAAATATTGACCTTATAAGTATCAATTTTACTAAAAAAAATCTTAATTCTATTTTTATGTATAGGAAAATTTTTAAAGTGGGGGGAAGGGAAGAAGGAAACGGACCAGAAAAAGAATTTAAGCCATAAACCAACAAAGCACTGATAGTTCCAAACATGTCAGACACTAAAATGACTGACATAGGCTCAAGTGGTTTATAAAACCTATAAAAAGACTACACCGGCAAAGTCCCCATCTTTAATATGTATTTTTATGTCTATGTAAAAATCTTATCTCCTGCAGATGACTCCCTAGTTTCTGCTCTCTAATCATTATAAACTGTATATAAATTTTATACTATCTGATATTTCCAACACCTGATTGACTTTTTGTGGGTGATGTGAGTTGCTTGTTATTTTGTTGGGTCTCGCTCATGATGCTTTTCTTTTCTAATTGTGAATTCATATTTCTATGGGAATTCTTTGAAGCCTAGATAGAAGGGAGTTCATTTAAAAAGGATTTGCATGTGTTTCTGCCAGGTGCTCATGGGTACTACTGAAGGAGGGCCACTTTAAACTAAATTCTCAGCTTGAAGGTTTTCCAGACCACCCAGGTAGTGCAACTCTGGCAACAAAACTCACACGTGAGGGCTAGCTTGTACTTAGAAACTTTCAGGAAAGATTTTTCTTCTCCTTTACCAGCGCCAAATTTTAACATAAGCAAATGTCCTTGTTGTCTGCAATGGGGGCAATTTTATTTCTAGTATACCCTTTCGAGCTTTATGTAGGATTGTCTTTTATGCTGCCCTCTTTGGGCTGGACCTAGGCTTTGTCAACTATCATCCATATTTCACAAGGCTGTGAACACTGGATCTCAAGATCCCCTGATTTGTCAAAAGTCCTCAGTGCAAAGGCCATTAGCAGTGCCTGGGTCATCTCACTTGGGCCTTGCTTTGAATTCCTTTTGGCCTTACTTTATTAGCAGGTCCCTGATGCATTTAAAAATATATATATTTCTATATTTTATTCATTGTTTTAGTTATTCTCAATGGGAAGTTTGTTAAGGGCATGTAGTTTGCTAAGCACCCCCCACCTCACTTCAGCTACACCTTCTCATATCCTAGATCTTTCATTTCCAATATCTATTTCACCTCCTAAATCTCAATTTCAAATATCTTCTCTATGGCCATCATCTCCTATCTTTGGGTGCCTCTAATTTACCAGTCCCACCTTAACAATTCTCCAGCCCTATTAGGACTCCCAATTCAATCACCCCCAAATATTCACTGGCCCTTTACTCAGGTTCTTCCTCATCCACATTACAGTCTACGCTAGGTCTCTGTGTTGCAAAATACAATAAAAATAGTGCCTTCTGTACTTGTGCCATGCTATGGTACTGACTTTGTGGTTCATCATCATAATCACTCCTTTATACACACCCTCCATGTCTTTTTTTTTTTTTTTTTAAGTTTCATTAGGTCCCATTTGTTTATTTTTGTTTTTAGTTCCATTTCTCTAGGAGGTGGATCAAAAAAGATCTTGCTGTGATTTATGTCAAAGAGTGTTCTTCCTATGTTTTCCTCTAAGAGTTTTATAGTGTCCAGTCTTACATTTAGATCTCGAATCCATTTTGAGTTTATTTTTGTGTATGGTGTTAGGGAGTATTCTAATTTCATTCTTTTCCATGTAGCTGTCCAGTTTTCCCAGCACCACTTATTGAAGAGACTGTCTTTTCTCCATTGTATATCTTTGCCTCCTTTGTCATAGATTAGTTGACCATAGGTGCGTGGGTTTATCTCTGGGCTTTCTATCTTGTTCCATTGCTCTATGTTTCTGTTTTTGTGCCAGTACCATATTGTCTTGATTACTGTAGTGTTGTAGTATAGTCTGAAGTCAGGGAGTCTGATTCCTCCAGCTCCGTTTTTTTTCCCTCAAGACTGCTTTGGCTATTCGGGGTCTTTTGTGTCTCCATACAAATTTTAAGATGATTTGTTCTAGTTCTGTAAAAAATGCCATTGGTAATTTGATAGGGATTGCATTGAATCTGTAGATTGCTCTGCGTAGTATAGTCATTTTCACAATGTTGATTCTTCCAATCCAAGAACATGGTATATCTCTCCATCTGTAGGTATCATCTTTAATTTCTTTCATCAGTGTCTTATAGTTTTCTGCATACAGGTCTTTTGTCTCCCTAGGTAGGTGTATTCCTAGGTATTTTATTCTTTTTGTTGCAATGGTAAATGGGAGTGTTTCCATAATTTCTCTTTCAGATTTTTCATCATTAGTGTATAGGAATGCAAGAGATTTCTGTGCATTAATTTTGTATCCTGCAACTTTACCATATTCATTAATTAGCTCTAGCAGTTTTCTGGTGGCAGTTTTAGGATTCTCTATGTATAGTATCATGTCATCTGCAAACAGTGACAGTTTTACTTCTTCTTTTCCAATTTGTATTCGTTTTATTTCTTTTTCTTTTCTGATTGCCGTGGCTAGGACTTCCAGAACTATGTTGAATAATAGTGGTGAGAGTGGACATCCTTGTCTCGTTCCTGATCTTAGAGGAAATGCTTTCAGTTTTTCACCATTGAGAATGATGTTTGCTGTGGGTTTGTCATATATGGCCTTTATTATGTTGAGGTAGGTTCCCTCTATGCCCACTTTCTGGAGAGTTTTTATCATAAATGGGTGTTGAATTTTGTCAAAAGCTTTTTCTGCATCTATTGAGATGATCATATGGTTTTTCTTCTTCAACTTGTTAATATGGTGTATCACATTTTGCGTATATTGAAGAATCCTTGCATCCCTGGGATAAATCCCACTTGATCGTGGTGTATGATCCTTTTTTTTTTTTTTTTTTTTAAGGATTTTCTTTTTAATTAATTAATTAATTTATTTTTGTCTGTATTGGGTCTTCGGTTCGTGCGAGGGCTTTCTCCAGTTGCGGCAAGCGGGGGCCACTCTTCATCGCGGTGCGGGGACCGCTCTTCATCGCGGTGCGCGGGCCTTTCTCCATCGTGGCCCCTCCCATTGCGGGGCACAGGCTCCAGACGCGCAGGCTCAGCAATTGTGGCTCACGGGCCCAGCTGCTCCGTGGCATGTGGGATCTTCCCAGACCAGGGCTCGAACCCGTGTCCCCTGCATTAGCAGGCAGATTCTCAACCACTGCGCCACCAGGGAAGCCCTGATCCTTTTAATGTGTTGTTGGATTCTGTTGGTTAGTATTTTGTTGAGGATTTTTGCATCTATATTCATCAGTGATATTGGTCTGTAATTTTCTTTTTTTGTAGTGTCTTTGTCTGGTTTTGGGATCAGGGTGATGGTGGCCTCATAGAATGAGTTTGGGAGTGTTCCTTCCTCTGCAATTTTTTGGAAGAGTTTGAGAAGGATAGGTGTTAGCTCTTCTCTAAATGTTTGATAGAATTCACCTGTGAAGCCATCTGGTCCTGGACTTTTGTTTGTTGGAAGATTTTTAATCACAGTTTCAATTTCATTACTTGTGATTGGTCTGTTCATATTTTCTGTTTCTTCCTGGTTCAGTCTTGGAAGGTTATACCTTTGTAAGAATTTGTCCATTTCTTCCAGGTTGTCCATTTTATTGGCATAAAGTTGATTGTAGTAGTTTCTTAGGATGCTTTGTATTTCTGCGGTGTCTGTTGTAACTTCTCCTCTTTCATTTCTGATTTTATTGATTTGAGTCCTCTCCCTCTTTTTCTTGATGAGTCTGGCTAATGGCTTATCAATTTTGTTTATTTTCTCAAAGAACCAGCTTTTAGTTTTATTGATCTTTGCTATTGTTTTGTTTCTATTTCATTTATTTCCGCTTTGATCTTTATGATTCCTTTCCTTCTGCTAACTTTGAGTTTTGTTTGTTCTACTTTCTCTAGTTTCTTTAGGTGTAAGGTTAGATTGTTTACTTGAGATTTTTCTTGTTTCTTTTGTTAGGCTTGTATAGCTATAAACTTCCCTCTTAGAACTGCTTTCGCTGCATCCCATAGGTTTTGGGTCGTCGTGTTTTCATTGGCATTTGCCTCTAGGTATTTTTTGATTTCCTCTTTGATTTCGTCAGTGATCTCTTGGTTATTTAGTAACGTATTGTTTAGCCTCCATGTCTTTGTGTGTTTTACGTTTTTTTCCCTGTAATTCATTTCTAATCTCACAGCATTGTGGTCAGAAAAGATGTTTGATATGATTTCAATTTTCTTAAATTTACTGAGGCTTGATTTGTGACCCAAGACGTGATCTATCCTGGAGAATGTTCCGTGTGCACTTGAGAAGAACGTGTAATCTGCTGTTTTTGGATGGAATGTCCTATAAATATCAATTAAATCTATCTGGTCTATTGTGTCATTTAAAGCTTCTGTTTCCTTATTTATTTTCATTTTGGATGATCTGTCCATTGGTGTAAGTGAGGTGTTAAAGTCCCCCAGTATTGGGCTTCCCTGGTGGCGCAGTGGTTGGGAGTCCGCCTGCCAATGCAGGGGACATGGGTTCGTGTCCTGGTCCGGGAAGATCCCACATGCCGCGGAGCAGCTAGGCCCGTGAGCCACAACTACTGAGCCTGCACGTCTGGAGCCTGTGCGCTGCAATGGGAGAGGCCGCGACAGTGAAAGGCCCACGCACTGCGATGAAGAGTGGCCCCCGCTCGCCGCAACTAGAGAAAACCCTCGCACAGAAACGAAGACCCAACACAGCCAAAATAAATAAATAAATAAATATATTTAAAGTCCCCCACTATGATTATGTTACTGTCAGTTTCCTCTTTTATAGCTGTTAGCAGTCACCTTATGTACTGAGGTGCTCCTATGTTGGGTGCATATATATTTATAATTGTTATATCTTCTTCTTGGATTGATCCCTTGATCATTATGTAGTGTCCTTCCTTGTCTCTTGTAACATTCTTTATTTTAAAGTCTATTTTATCTGATATGAGTATAGCTACTCCAGCTTTCTTTTAATTTCCATTTGCATGGAATATCTTTTTCCATCCCCTCACTTTCAGTCTGTATGTGTCCCTAGGTCTGAAGTGGGTCTCTTGTTGACAGCATATATATGGGTCTTGTTTTTGTATCCATTCAGCAAGCCTGTGTCTTTTGGTTGGAGCATTTAATCCGTTCACGTTTATGGTAATTATCGATATGTATGTTCCTATGACCATTTTCTTAATTGTTTTGGGTTTGTTTTGGTAGGTCCTTTTCTTCTCTTGTGTTTCTCACTTAGAGAAGTTCCTTTAGCACTTGTTGTAGAGCTGGTTTGGTGGTGCTGAATTCTCTTAGCTTTTGCTTGTCTGTAAAGCTTTTCATTTCTCCATCAAATCTAAATGAGATCCTTGCCGGGTAGAGTAATCTTGGTTGTAGGTTCTTCCTTTTCATCACTTTAAGTATATCATGCCAGTCCCTTCTGGCTTGTAGAGTTTCTGCTGAGAAATCAGCTGTTAAGCTTATGGGAGTTCCCTTGTATGTTATTTGTCATTTTTCCCTTGCTGCTTTCAATAATTTTTCTTTGTCTTTAATTTTTGCCACTTTGATTACTATGTGTCTTGGCGTGTTTCTCCTTGGGATTATCCTGTATGGGACTCTCTGCACTTCCTGAACTTGGGTGGCTATTTCCTTTCCCATTGTAGGGAAATTTTCGACTATAATCTCTTCAAATATTTTCTCTGGTCTTTTCTCTCTCTCTTCTCCTTCTGGGACCCCTATAATGTGAATATTGTTGCATTTAATGTTGTCCCAGAGGTCTCTTAGGCTGTCTTCATTTCTTTTCATTCTTTTTTCTTTAGTCTTTTCCACAGCAGTGAATTCCACCATTCTCTCTTCCAGGTCACTTATCCGTTCTTCTGCTTCAGTTATTCTGCTATTGATTCCTTCTAGTGTAGTTTTCATTTCAGTTATTGTATTGGTCATCTCTGTTTGTTTGTTCTTTAATTCTTCTAGGTCTTTGTTAAACATTTCTTGCATCTTCTCGGTCTTTGTCTCCATTCTTATTCCGAGGTCCTGGATCATCTTCACTATCATTATTCTGAATTCTTTTTCTGGAAGGTTGCCTATCTCCACTTCATTTAGTTGTGTTTCTGGGGTTTTTTCTTATTCCTTCATCTGGTATATAGCCCTCTGCCTTTTCATCTTGTCTACCTTTCTGTAAATGTGGTTTTTGTTACACAGGCTGCAAAATTGTAGTTTTTCTTGCTTCTGCTGTCTGCCCTCTCACCCTCCATGTCTTTTTTTTTTTTTTTCTTCCTGCTTCTCTCATCTGATCTGGCACAGTTATTGATTAAACCCACATTTATCTGCCTACTCTGTACCTAGTTCTGGAGGAAAACAAGCAACTAGGCTAACTGGTTTCCTTCTAAATTTATGTGGCTTCAGGATGTAGAGAAATCCTTCTGTATTCCTCTAGTCAGTTCTCTCCACCACCTTTCAAAGCAGCTTCTCTCTGCAAATCCTCGGCCTTCCCTGACCCCGGCCCCCTTTCTCAGTTGATGGCTTCCCTTACTTATTCCATGGAGACATCCTCATCCACTCACCACCAAACTCCCTGCATTTTAAATAGATGCTCATCTTTTCCTCTTGTGACTTCAGATGAACTCTCCATGTTCACATCTAGGGCCATCGTTTCCACTTGTGCACAGGATCCCACCCCTTTTTTCTCCCCTCCACCCCTATCAGTGGTTCTCTGTCATTCTGACTCTCCTCCTGCTCTGAGAATGAACACATCCTGTCAGATTTTTTTTTTTTTCTTAACATAAGAGACAACTTCTTCTGGGAAGATGAAGTTGAAGTACTTTCCCATATTCCTCCAGCTAAGTGAAACTAACACCCTTGGACATTACATATAAAAGAAACATAAGAAGGCTGAAATGTAGAGAGAGGAAGGCAGATCAGCTAGGGACTTTGAGACCTGAGGAATGACACATGGTTAGTTCCTACCTTGTTTGTTTGTTTACCTCATATATCCCAGACTTGGAGCTGAAGAAGCTAGCAACCTGCAAATGCCAACAGGCACAGACCAAAAAAAAAAAAACAACCTTCAACCAAAGCCTGGTCTGCTTAGCCAGAGAACCAGGAATAGGTCAGCCTAGTGAAATAGAAAACTTTTAGAATTATCTAAGCAGGTCTACTCTAGCCAAAAACCACAGAAAAAAACAAAACAAAACACAAAACTGTGGCCCCACTCCCACCCATGCCAGGCAAGTCCTAGAGGGGAGACTAGACTTCAGCCTTCCGCTAGGCTGTACCAAGGCACCCCAACACACCTGCCAAGGTGGCGGCAGAGAAGGATACATAGGGAGCTGGGAGTTTCATCCCCACCAGGCATGAATGATACACACTCTCCTCCCTCCCCTCTCCGCAGTACCAGTGGAGACCACACGGGGTGCCTGGACTTCCACCCCCACTGGCAGTAACAAGGCCTCTCTCCCCATCCCAGATGGGGTACTGCCAGAGAAGGCCTAGGGGAGCTTCAGGGCTTTTGCCACCACCTGGCGGTAACGAGGCACTTCTGCCCCTCCCATCCAGGAAGGCATCTGTGAAGGCCTCGTGAGAAGCTGGCACTCCCACACCTGCCCAGCAGTAATGAGGAGCTCACAGCTGTAAGAGAGCATAGACTTTGCCTTCTAGGTCACTGTGTAACCCCAGTGCCTGGAATGACAGGGGCTAGTTGCATGATCTCGCTCAAATCACTCATCCCTTCGGTGTCGCAATTTGTTCCTGTGTAAAATGAGAATGAAAATAATAGCATCTACCTGTAGGTTGCTGTGAGGATTAAATGAGTCCATACATATAAAGCTCCTAGAATAGAAAGTGTTAGCCATTGCTGCTGCTGCTGGCATTGTCATTATTCACTCCTTACTGATTTATGTGCCTCTTAAAATATAGCTTTAGCCGTATCCCATGAGTTTTGATTTGTAGTGTTTTCATTATTTTTATTTTCTAAATATTCTATGATTGCAATCATATTTCCCCTTTTATGCCCAAGAGATATACAGAAGGGTATTTTTGAATTTCCAAGTGGGTGGGAAATTTTTGTTTAAATGTTCCTAATTTATAGTTTTATTGCTCTGTGGTCAGAGAATGTCTGTGCACTTTGTGCTTTAGGAGATTTGTTGATGTTTTCTTTATAGTCTAGTACATGATCTATTTTAAAAAATAAGTTCTTCAATTAAAATAGTTTTTCCCCTTTTCCTCATTGTGAAGGATACATCTTATCCCTAGCATAAAAGCTGGAAACATACTTTCCAACACACCAAACTAGAGAGTTAAATGAAATAAAAGCGTCAATCATGTTGAGTTAACATGCTTTATTCCCATTCAATTTGCAGTAAGCACACATTGCAAAGTTCCCCAGAGGGAGAGAAATGGGAGCAGGCATACTCAGACTTCAGGTGTGATTGGTTAGTTGTTCTTCTGCTGCCTCTTTTGTCCCTCTAATTTTTTTCTTGTAAAGAAGGCATTTAATTCTAGTTGTAGCAGATTGTCATTTCCATAAGTGGCCACAGCAATATTTCTGACCCCACACGCTCTTCCAGGACCTTGCCACTTCCCGTCAAGAGGTGAAGTCTATTCCCTTCCCCTTGAACTGGGGTAGAACTTTATAACTGCCCCAACAAAAAGAGGATGGAGTGGATGTCATGTTGCATGACTTCCCAGCTGGGTCATAAATGGCAATAGAGCCTCTGCCTGACTGTCTCGTGATGCCCACTCTTGGAAGCCAGTCACCATGTTGTGAGGAAGCTCAGGCTACATAGAGAGGCTGCTTGTAGGTGTTGAGGTCCCAGCAATAGCCACCATCAATCAGCAGACGTGTGAGTGAGTGAGTCTTCAGGGGATCTTAGCCCCAAGTCATCTCCACAGCCCCTGTCTGAATTGTGACCCACAGACCCAATAAGCATTATAAACAGTTGTTTCACCTCATTGATTTGTAGGGTAATTTGGTGCTCAGCTATAGTAACCATATCTCTAAGGATACAGTGACCCCAGCTAATCAGAAAATTCCAACTAGAAGGTGGGTGTTATAATGAGAAAAACATGAGACTACGACCTGGGAGACCTAGGTCATAGGCTGGATTAACTCATAATTGACCTTAGGACCTTGAACATATCATGTAACCTTTCTGAGTCCTAACATTTGAACCTTTTAGGCCCCTTCAAGTTCTACCATTAATTAAGGCCTTGATAGAGAACAATATGAAAAGGTTTCATATTGGAAATACTCGATCTCTTGAGAGACTGCATATCTATATGTAATCAATGACATTCTTGGTTTTACAGTTAATTCTCACAGGGAAATCTTATTTCCCTCCTTTCCAAACTATGGGAAAATTTTTCCAAAGTATTGACAGCAGAGAATAGGGTCATTTTTTATCAACCCAATTTTAGCATAAAATAAATTAGAAAGCTGGCTGGGCCTTTGCTGCAAAACGTGGGCTCCCGAGTCTCAGTTCATGGTAATATATTAACCACTGCTTAGATTCTCGACTTTTATATTGTTCAGTCATCTTTGCCTGCTATTTAGGGTGTTCTTTGTTAGTTACCCGGTGACTTGCTGCCAGAATATGCTTACACAGATTTTACTGTCTCTCTCTAGATTCAGCAGTTTGAGAACGTTAAATGTGCCTTGCAAAGCTAAATCTGCTATGGGATATATAAGGCTGTCCTCTCATCAGTTGTAATTCTCTGGTAGTTGCATTGTTAAGAGGAGTCATCTATTATTCCACATACTACATTCCAGAAGAAGCTAAAGCAAGTGTTTAATGCATGCTTTCCAGGGCACAATACTGCACAGTCCCTAGAGTGTGATGACTTGGGACAGCTGCCCCAAGTCAATATTCAGGGGACCCAGCCATGCTGGCAGCCTGTCAGTGACTCAAGGAGCACCAGCTGGGGCCCTGTAACATGCTTGTACCACACTCACAGAGAAACAGTCTTTTTTATTAAAATACATTTATTTATTTATTATTTATTTTTGGCTGTGTGGGGTCTTCGTTGCTACGCGTTAGCTTTCTCTAGCTGTGGAGAGCGGGTGCTACTCTTCGTTGCGGTGCATGGGCTTCTCATTGTGGTGGTTTCTCTTGTTGTGGAGCCCAGGCTTTAGCCATGCAGGCTTCAGTAGTTGTGGCACATGGGCTCAGTAGTTGTGGCACATGGGTTTAGTTGCTCTGCGGCATGTGGGATCTTCCCAGACTAGCGCTCAAACCCGTGTCCCCTGCATTGGTAGGCGGATTCTCAACAACTGCGCCACCAGGGAAGTCCTGAGAAACCCTCTTAACTTGCCTCTTTTTCCTGGAGTCACCAGAATCACCACCTATTCCCTTTGTACCCCAGCGTTCCCACCACAGAACAAGGTTAGTAGGTTACCTTCTGATATGAATTGTATCCTCCCTGTGAAGCAGTTGTTTCCTATGTCTGTTTAGGACACCTGCATTTTGTTATTTTAATGATGTGATATCATTAAATATTACATAAATAGATGAAATATGAAGACAAAGAAAAGAGTTTTTTCTAGTGAATAAGTCAAAAGATTCCTAAAGTGTGAGCGATATAGCTGCAAAAGATTGTGGGAAAATCTCTAGAAGAATTCTGCACTCAGATCGCTTCCCCTTTATCTATAAGTTTTCATTCTCCTTTAAAGACACCCATACTTCAAATCTCAGTTAATGTTATGGGTGTTCTTTATTCAAGAGTGATGCCCTGTGCTCAAAAGCCTTCCTCCTGTGTCAAAAGATTGGGCAACTTATATGCTTGTATGCTTGTATATGTATATGCTTGTTTTCAGTGAAACAAAATGTTTTTGGAAATTTTCATTTTTTGACTTGTTACTTTAACCTACTTTTTAACAGAGCAACACATGCTCCTGAGGAATAAGTTGGCTTGAATTGTACATAAATTCAGCTCATCTCTACTTTCTGTTTCATCACAACAAATAAAGAACTGTGCAGACTGCCCTTTCCTGCTGCCAAACTACAAACTGCCACTTTGTGATTTTGTTTTCACATCAAGGATACACTTCAGCTTTAGCCAGATCTCCCCAGGCCATTTCCCCCTCACTTTCCAGATTAATTCTAGAGGAATGTGATCTATTCCAGCCCCCACAAACCTCACTGGGATGGTTCTAAGTTCATGTACACAGGGAATGCTCTGCTATTTACCCCAATCTCAAAAGCTCCCCTACCCCTTGCCCCAGACAATTCCCTAGTACAGCACCTGGTTCCTTCTCTTCTTTGCTTCAACCAGTGTTTATTGGGCACCTACCACATGTCAGGCTCAGCGCGAGGTACTAGGTGTGCTGCAGTGAATAAAATGTGTTTACTTTATATTGTCAACAACAGAACTCTAGTATGCGCAGAAGAGCAGTAGCTACGTCTTTTTGTCTTTTTTTTTTAATTGATAAATTTGTAAACGAATGAAGGAGAATTTCCGTAGCACTTTTGACTTGGGAAATTGTTAGTGTATGTCATTATGTATGCATTTAGATATGGTATGTATTTATTTGCATTTCTGTGGAAATTAAAAGGGCATGTAATACTTTAGTTTAAACCAGGGGCTAACAAACTTTTTCTGTAAGGGGGTCAGAGAGTAGATATTTTTGGTTTTGTGTCACAGGGTGTCTTTCACAAGTACTAAAGTAAGTAAGCTGTTACAGCATAAAAACAGTCACCGATAATACATAAATGAATGGGAGTGGCTGGGTTCCAATACAATTTTATTTATAAAAACAGGCAGTAGCCCTAGTTTGCTGACCCCTGGAATCTATTAAAATACCTTACTGCTTCTCCTACTAGCAATTAAACTTGCTTAAGCCTCTTCCCTTTAAAAAAGAAAAAAAAATCCAAGTCTCACATCACTGCAAGTAGTTGTCTTGGACACACCATCTCTACCTCCCCACCTCTCATTCACCTCCAGTGCTAGACAGTCTGACCTCTGTGCTCACCGCCCACTGAAATTGCTCTTATCAAGGTCACCAACAATCTCTGTGCTGCTAAATCCCTGAGAGTCTCTAGTCCTCTCTTTCTTACTCACTCTCTCCGCAGTTTAGAACACAGCCGGCCACTCCCTCCTCCTGGAAACACTCTCCGCTCTTAGCTTCCGAAACCTCACAGGATTTGTTTTCCTTGTACAATAGTAGCCACTCTTTCTGCCATCAAAGGCTCCTTTTCCTCCTGACAAACTCTAAATGGCAGAGTTGCTCAGGCCTCCATGCTGGGTTCTATTGTCTCTCCTTTGGGGACCTCATCCGCTCTTTAGCTTCAAATGATGTACTGAAAACTCCCACAGTTATTTCTGCAGCCCACATCTTTCCCGCGTTCCTGCCTCACATATCCAGCGGCCCTCCTGACATTTCAAATCTCTCAGGTGTCTTAAACATAAAGTGCTGAATAAATGAATGAGTTTCCCTGGTTGCCCAAGCAGAGCCCAGAGCCTAATCGCTAACCCTTCCCTTTTGCTCACCTCAAGCATTCCCCAAATGTAAGCCTTCTCTTTCCTACCCATCTCCTGAATCTTTCCCTGGCTCTCTATACCAAATTCCCAGACTACTACAGTTGCGTCTGGTGCTGAAATATTCAAATACTTCCATACTGGTTGCAAAGAGCTGCTAGTCTAAGCCCCGGTTGTGTTGGCCTCACCTCTGTGTTCCACCTGTCTATCCAGCCTGGCCCAGCAGAGAGACGTCTGCAGACCCTGCTCAGTACTGAAGCTACCATCCATCCTGATGAGTTAATGCTCATGCCAAACTGATTGTTAAATATTTTAATATTACCTCTACCTAATAGCACTGTTTCTAAAATATTCTGGCACTAGGAAATTCTTTCTCACCCAGTTCACTGGAAAAGCCATCCAGCTGATCTCCCTACCTCTTCCTTCTGCCTTGTTCATCTCCAAACTCTGCATAGCAGCCAGAATGATTTGTCTAAAATAGAAGTTGATTGCATCTCTCCTCCACTTAAAACCTTTAAACATGGATAAGCATCAAGATAAAACCCCAACTCCCAGACCTAAATAGACATCTCTCCAAAGAACACATGCAGATGGCCAAGAGGCACGTGAAAAGCTGTTCTACATCACTCGTTATTTGAGAAATGCAAATCAAAACTACAATGAGCTATCACTTCACACCAGTCAGAAAGGGCATCATCAGAAAATCTACAAACAACAAATGCTGGAGACGGTGTGGAGAAAAGGGAACCCTCTTGCACTGTTGGTGGGAATGTAAATTGGTACAGCCACTATGGAGAGGAGTATGGAGGTTCCTTAAACAACTAAATATAGAATTACCATATGGCCCAGCAATCCCACTACTGGGCATGTACCCAGAGAAAACCATAATTCAAAAAGACACACGCACCCCAATGTTCATTGCAGCGCTATTTACAATAGCCGGGTCATGGAAGCAACCTAAATGCCCATCGACAGACTAACGGATAAAGAAGATGTGCTACATATATACAATGGATATTACTCAGCCATAAAAAGGAATGAAACTGGGTCATTTGTAGAGACGTGGATGGACCTAGAGACTGTCATACAGAGTGAAGTATGTCAGAACGAGAAAAGCAAAGATCATAAATCAACGCATATATGTGGAACCTAGAAAAATGGTACAGATGAACCAGTTTGCAAGGCAAAAATAGACACAGAGGTAGAGAACAAACGTATGGACACGCAGGGGGGAATGGGGGAGGGGGTGGTCGGATGAATTGGGAGGCTGGGATTGACATATATACACTAATAGGTATAAAATAGATAACTAATAAGAACCTGCTGTATAAAAAAAACAACATTCAAAAAAACCTCCACAAAACCCACAACTCACTAATGAGGTTCATCAGGCCCTTCATGATCTGACCCTTTTTCATCCTGCAAATCTCACCTCCTCAGAGATGTCTCCTCTGAGCCCATCTTAAGCAGATTCTTCCTGTTACTCTCTCCTCACACCCATTTGTTTTCTTCATTGTATTGATCCCAATTTGACATTAGTGTTGATTTTTAAAAATCTTTTTCTCCTACTAAACTATTAGCTCCCTGAGGGCAGATACCATGTCTATCTTTTGCACTGATAGGCCCCTGGCCCCTGAATGTTTACGTTGATAAATCTGGCCCCCTGAATCCCTTTTAGCTTTGTTTTTCACCACTTTCTCCCTTGTAATCTGTAGTTTAGCTGTATGCACTCAACAAATATTCAATAATCATTTGATCACAAACTATTCTCAGTTCCTTCAACATTCCTTGTAATGGAATACTTTGCCTGGAATACTTTGCATCATTATGTCCTTTCCCCTGAACTCCTGCTTACCTTCCAGGTATCAACACTGTCATTACACCCTCCAGGACAGAACTCTTCATACTATCATTAGTATCTAGTGCTTTCCTCACTAGATGGTAAGCTTGTAGAAGGCAAGAACCGTTTGTCATTTTTCATAGTTGCATCTAAGGCACCTTGCTCAGTACCTAGCTAATATTTAGCAGACCAATTCAGCCCTAAAGCAGACACCCCAAGTCCTGAGAGGGAGTCAGTGAATTTACATCCATTTGGGTGGCAATATACTATTTGTAAATGGGATATCTTCCCCCGAAGGTAAGGGTTTTTGCTTTCATGGGAAACATGGGAATTTTCCCATGAAAATTCACGGGAATGAATTTTCCCTTAGTGACATGCTTCTGTGATCTGCAGTGACTTCACCTGGAACTCACTGTTCGGCTTTATGGGCAGAAAGTGGTTCTTAGTGGGAAGTACAAAATATAGGTTACTAAAAAGATCTTTAGTGAGACTGGGTTTTGTAATGTCTTAGAGGACATAACAAGATAGCAGTTTCCCTTCTTTGAAAAATTTCTTCTTATATGTTCATCCTGAATTCAGTTAAAAAAACAATCTCTTTCCTCTGCTTGTTAATGGTGGTTTTCTGGTTTCATTCTTCTGGGCACATAAATATGTTATAATATAAACAAGCCAATGGTGTAATGAATTATTGCAGTCTTATTCTGCGAATGTTGTTACTAGAAATCTTGGGGGGAAAAGCTATTCACGCTCTGCATTTTTAAATCATGCTAATGTGATTAGTCATTATGATCCTACTTACTCTTCATGATGGAGGCAAGATGTCTAAGCATCCAATGTACTTGTGAGGGGCCTGATTAGTGCTTGAGACCCAATCAAGAGGCTGCTGATGAAGCTCACATAACACATTAAAAAGTTACTTAGGACAGAGGAGTTGATCGTTGCTTATGTAAGATTGTATAACAAATAAAATAAGTGTAAATTGTCCTAATGTACATTTTTATTCTTCCATGAGAATTTCAACTGCTACCATAACCTCCGAATATATTTTGCCAGGATATGTCCAGACCACTGTTTTTGTAATCAAAGTGTGAAAGTGACAGAGTAAGCTGCTATTATTGTTCAATAGGAAAATTCACACATCCACTAAACATCACTAAACAGGTGTTTTCAAAGCCCAGACTTCAAAATAGTTCACCCATTCTAGCATTTTGATGTTGTAATCAAGCAAAATGACAAACAGAAGAGACACATTTTGGTTGATTATTATGCTGCCAAATCAGATTGTTCCTGTTATTGTCTTACACAAACACCAAGCTCAGAGGGAGAAGTGGGGAGCAGGGAGAAAAATATGGGTGTGTGTGAGAAGAGAGAAAAGATGGTTTTAGAATCTTAAATGAGTCCAATAAATTGAAGACTTGCTTAACAATCTCAGAAACAAAAGTCAGTAGAAAAAGAAGGAGTGTAACACTTTACATTCAGTTTTTTAAAAGACTTTTTTTAGGAGTAGAACCCTCTTTTCAGAAGGAATCTTATGAAGAATCACAAATATATAAAACAGATAAGAAGAATATTTTTAGTAAACATTGTATTAGTTCAGATTTATCATATTTATTCAAATTCAATGAAAAAACAAGCCTGTTTTGATGAACGCCAAAAATTAAAATTAGGGGATTAATGACAATTATCTTACGTGAGCTTCAGCAACCAATTGATTTCTGTGATTTCTTACTTCTTGCATATTATCAAGATTTTTCTTGATTACAATGATAAACTGTTGGAAATGGTAAAAAATAGAGTTTTTAAACAAGTTGCCTTGTGATCTAAGGATACCATTCCATTTCTAAGTAACAAGGGGGAGCTTCATTTGTTCTGAGGGCTGTACCAAGAGAGTTAACCTGAAGAGGCCAGTAAGCATGTTGTTGGCCTCTACTGTAGTAACATTTTGTATGTGACACCCTTGAATATGCCTTTTTAAAAAAATAGTTTTGTAGTAGTTAAAAATTAAGTAAAATTTGATAATGGCCATTCTGACTGGTGTGAGGTGATACCTCATTGCAGTTTTGATTTGCATTTCTCTGATGATTAGTGATGTTGAGCATCCTTTCATGTGTTTATTGGCAATCTGTATATCTTCTTGGAGAAATGTCTATTTAGGTCTTCTGCCCATATTTTGGATTGGGTTGTTTGTTTTTTTGATATTGAGCTGCATGACTTGCTTGTATATTTTGGAGATTAATCTTTTGTCAGTTGCTTCATTTGCAAATATTTTCTCCCATTCTGAGGGTTGTCTTTTTGTCTTGTTTATGGTTTCCTTTCCTGTGCAAGAGCTTTGAAGTTTCATTAGGTCCCATTTGTTTATTTTTGTTTTTCTTTTCACTTCTCTAGGAGGTGGGTCAAAAGGATCTTGCTGTGATTTATTTCATTGATTGTTCTGCCTATGTTTTCCTCTAAGAGGTTTATAGAGTGTCTGGCCTTACATTTTAGGTCTTTAATCCATTTTGAGTTTATTTTTGTATATGGTGTTAGGGAGTGTTCTAATTTCATACTTTTACATGTAGCTGTCCAGTTTTCCCAGCACCCCTCATTGAAGAGGCTGTCTTTTCTCTATTGTATATGCTTGCCTCCTTTATCAAAGATAAGGTGACCATATGTGCGTGGGTTTATCTCTGGGCTTGCTATCCTTTTACATTGATCTATATTTCTATTTCTGTGCCAGTACCATATTGCCTTAATTACTTATTGTCTTAATTGGAGCTTTGTAGTAGAGTCTGAAGTCAGGGCACTGATTCCGCCAGCTCCTTTTTTTTTTTTCTCAAGATTGCTTTGGCTATTTGGGGTCTTTTGTGTCTCAATACAAATTGTGAAACTTTTTGTTCTAGTTCTGGGAAAAATGCCAGTGGTAGTTTGATAGGGATTGCATTGAATCTGTAGATTGCTTTGGGTAGTATAGTCATCTTCACAATGTTGATTCTTCCAATCCAAGAACATGGTATATCTCTCCATCTGTTTGTATCATCCTTAATTTCTTTCTTCAGTGTCTTATACTTTTCTGCATACAGGTCTTTGGTCTCCTTAGGTAGGTTTATTCCTAGGTATTTTATTCTTTTTGTTACAGTGGTAAATGGGAGTGTTTCCTTAATTTCTCTTTCAGATTTTTCATCATTAGTGTATATGAATGCAAGAGATTTCTGTGCCTTAATTTTGTATCCTTCTACTTTACCAAATTCATTGATTAGCTCTAGTAGTTTTCTGGTAGCATCTTTAGGCTTCTGTGTGTATAGTATCATGTTATCTGCAAACAGTGACAGCTTTAGTTGTCTTCCAATTTGGATTGCTTTTGTTTCTTTTTCCTCTCTGATTGCTGTGGCTAAAACCTCCCAAACTATGTTGAATAATAGTAGTGAGAGTGGGCAAGCTTGCCTTGTTCCTGATCTTAGAGGAAATGGTTTCAGTTTTTCACCATTGAGAACGATGTTGGCTGTGGGTTTGTCATATATGGCTTTTATTCTGTTGACGTAGGTTGCCTCTATGCCTACTTTCTGGAGAGTTTTTATCATAAATGGGTGTTGGATTTTGTCGAAAGCTTTTTCTGCTCCTATTGAGATGATCATATGGTTTTTATCCTTCAATCTGTTAATGTGGTGTATCACACGGATTGATTTGCGTATATTGAAGAATCCTTGCATTCCTGGGATAAACCCGACTTGATCATGGTGTACAATCCTTTTAATGTGCTGTTGGATTCTTTTTTTTTTTTTTTTAATTTTATAGCTACTTTATTTATTTATTTATTTATTTTTGGCTGTGTTGGGTCTTCGGTTTGTGCGAGGGCTTTCTCTGGTTACGGCAAGTGGGGGCCACTCTTCATCGCGGTGCGGGGACCGCTCTTCATCGCGGTGCGCGGGCCTTTCACTATCACGGCCCCTCCCGTTGCGGGGCACAGGCTCCAGACGCGCAGGCTCAGCAGTTGTGGCTCACGGGCCCAGCTGCTCCGTGGCATGTGGCATCTTCCCAGACCATGGCTCGAACCCATGTCCCCTGCATTAGCAGGCAGATTCTCAACCACTGCGCCACCAGGGAAGCCCTGTGCTGTTGGATTCTGTTTGCCAGTATTTTGTTGAGGATTTTTGCATCTGTGTTCATCAGGGATATTGCCCTGTAGTTTTCTTTTTTTGTTAAATCTTTATCTGGGTTTGGTATCAGGGTGATGGTGGCCTCATAGAATGAGTTTGGGAGTGTTCCTCCCTCTGCTATATTTTGGAAGAGTTTGAGAAGGATAGGTGTTAACTCTTCTCTAAATGTTTGATCGAATTCGCCTGTGAAGCCATCTGGTTCTGGGCTTTGGTTTGTTGGAAGATTTTTAATCACAGTTTCAATTTCATTACTTGTGATTGGTCTGTTCATATTTTCCATTTCTTCCTGGTTCAGTCTTGGAAGGTTATACCTTTTCTAAGAATTTGTCCATTTCTTCCAGGTTGTCCATTTTATTGGCATACAGTTGCTTGTAGTAGTCTCTTAGGATGCTTTGTATTTCTGCAGTGTCTGTTGTAACTTCTTTTTCATTTCTAATTTTATTGATTTGAGTCCTCTCTCTCTTTTTTTTGATGAGTCTGGCTAATGGTTTATCAATTTTATCTTCTGAAAGAACCAGCTTTTCGTTTTATTGATCTTTGCTATTGTTTTCTTTGACTCTATTTCATTTATTTCCGCTCTGATCTTTACGGTTTTTTTCATTCTGCTAACTTTGGATTTTGTTTGTTCTTCTTTCTCTAGTTCCTTTAGGTGTAAGGTTAGATTGTTTATTTGAGATTTTTCTTCTTTCTTGAGGTAGCCTTGTATAGCTATAAACTTCCCTCTTAGAACTGCTTTTGTAGCATCCAATAGGTTTTGGGTCATCGTGTTTTCATTGGCATTTGTCTCTAGGTATTTTTTTATTTCCTCTTTGATTTCTTCAGTGATCTCTTGGTTATTTAATAACGTGTTGTTTAGCCTCCATGTGTTTGTTTTTTTTACGTTTTTGCCCCTGTAATTCATTTCTAATCTCATAGGGTTGTGGTCAGAAAAGATGCTTGATATGATTTCAATTTTCTTAAATTTAGTGAGGCTTGATTTGTGACCTAAGATGTGATCTATCTTGGAGAATGTTCCGTGCACACTTGAGAAGAAAGTGTAATCTGCTGTTTTTGGATGGAATGTCCTATAAATATCAATTAAATCTATCTGGTCTATTGTGTCATTCAGAGCTTCTGTTTCCTTATTTATTTTCATTCTGGATGATCTGTCCATTGGTGTAAGTGAGGTGTTAAAATCCCCACTATGATTGTGTTACTGTCGATTTCCTCTTTTGTAGCTGTTAGCAGTTGCCTTATGTATTGAGGTGCTCCTATGTTGGGTGCATATATATTTATAGTTGTTATATCTTCTTCTTGGATTGATCCGTTGATCATTATGTAGTGTCCTTCCTTGTCTTTTGTAACATTCTTTATTTTAAAGTCTATTTTATCTGATATGAGTATAGCTACTCCAGCTTTCTTTTGATTTCCATTTGCATGGAATATCTTTTTCCATCCCCTCACTTTCAGTCTGTATGTGTCCCTAGGTCTGAAGTGGGTCTCTTGTAGACAGCATATATATGGGTCTTGTTTTGATATCCATTCAGCAAGCCTGTGTCTTTTGGTTGGAGCATTTAATCCATTCACGTTTAAGGTAATTATCGATATGCATGTTCCTATGACCATTTTCTTAATTGTTTTGGGTTTGTTTTTGTAGGTCCTTTTCTTCTCTTGTGTTTCCCACTTAAAGAAGTTCCTTTAGCATTTGTTGTAGAGCTGGTTTGGTGGTGCTGAATTCTCTTAGCTTTTGCTTGTCTGTAAAGCTTTTGATTTCTCCGTCAAATCAGAATGAGATCATTGATGGGTAGAGTAATCTTGGTTGTAGGTTTTTCCCTTTCATCACTTTAAATATGTCATGCCACTCCCTTCTGGCTTGCAGAGTTTCTGCTGAGAAATCAGCTGTTAACCTTATGGGGGTTCCCTTGCATGTTATTTGTCATTTTTCCCTTGGTGCTTTCAATAATTTTCCATCTTTAATTTTTGCCAATTTGATTACTTTGTGTCTCGGCGTGTTTCTCCTTGGGATTATCCTGTATGGGACTCTCTGCACTTCCTGGACTTGGGTGGCTATTTCCTTTCCCATGTTAGGGAAGTTTTCGACTATAATCTCTACAAATATTTTCTCAGATCCGTTCTCTCTCTCTTCTCCTTCTGGGACCCCTATAATGCAAATGTTGTTGTGCTTAATATTGTCCCAGAGGTCTCTTAGGCTGTTTTCATTTCTTTTCATTCTTTTTTCTTTATTTTGTTTTGCAGCCGTGAATCCCACCATTCTGTCTTCCAGGTCAGTTATCCGTTCTTCTGCCTCAGTTATTCTGCTATTGACTCCTTCTAGTGTATTTTTCATTTCAGTTATTGTATTGTTCATCTCTGTTTGTTTGTTCTTTAATTCTTCTAGGTCTTTGTTAAACATTTCTTGCATTTTCTTGTTCTTTGCCTCCATTCTTTTTCCGAGGTCCTGGATCATCTTCACTATTCACTTCATTATTCTGAATTCTTTTTTCTGGAAGGTTGCCTATCTGCGTTTCATTTAGTTGTTTTTCTGGGTTTTATCTTGTTCCTTCATCTGGTGCATAGCCGTCTGCCTTTTTATCTTGTCTATATTTCTGTGAATGTGGTTTTTGTTTCACAGGCTGCATGATATTAGTTCTTCTTGCTTCTGCTGTCTGCCCTCTGGTGGATGAGGCTATCTCTATTTCATTCTTTTTAATGGCTGAGTAATATTCCATTGTATATATGTACCACATCTTCTTTATCCATTCATGAGTTTATGGACATTTGGGTTGCTTCCATGTCTTGGCTATTGTAGACAGTGCTTCAGTGAACACTGGGGTCCATGTGTCCTTTCAAATCATGTTTTTCTCTGGATATATGCATAGGAGTGGGATCGCCAGATCATATGGTAGCTCTATTTTTAGTTTCTGAAGGAACCTCCGTACTAATATTTCAACTTTAATACTATGTAATGTTGTACCTTTGTGAATTTAAGAAAAAGGTTCTGAGGAAAGAGATTAATCTTAAAAATAAGGCAGACTGAGGCCAACGTAGGTACAGGGAAGTTGTAGGGATTTGAGAAGTGGCAATGAGATTCCTTTTGATTAAGTGTAGTGGTAGTAGCTGTTTTTGGACTTTCTATATGTTTTAGGTTAGATGAGAAAGTAGCAGCCTAGGAAGGCAAATGGGTCTTTATTCTTGGAATGGCAAATAAGCTTCTCCTCTCTTTGAAACTGAGAACCAGCAGGCAAAGATCATTGTTACTAGAGAGAAATGTAAGGCTTTCTAGAAACTTCCTCAAAGAGGTTCAGATGGAGAAGCCCTGGAAGGCTATTTAAATTGGGATCTACATAAGCCCAGAGAAACAGTGAGTTTAGATTACAGTGACTGAGAATAGCTAAATGTTAGTGAGGTACTTATTGGTACCTGGGATACATGTATTTCTTTAGTCTTAGCACTATATATGACTTTTATAAAAAGTATGTTTAAAATGTAGAGTGAAGGTTTTATTGTGTGGCTTTTAAGTAAACAGAATGTTCCTTTCCACTTGTATTTATGTGATACAACAAAGTTTTATTTTATAGGAGAAAATAATAATTGTTCTTTGGCTAGGTTGATACGGTGCTGTAGGATGTCCTAAGCACAATGATACCACGCAGCCCCAAGGCACAGGCATCCAGCAGGCAGAACTGAAACTGCATGGTGTGTCAAATGATAGAAGGTATGGGAATAAAGTAAACAGTTAAAGGAGCATTTATTATTATATTAAGAGATATTTCCTGAGCACCTCTATTCATTTTACTCCATCCCAAAGGCCGAGGTGTTAGAATTCCTTACCATATCCAAGAAACCAAAAAGGGATGGATAAATGTAGACAAAGAGTTCCATCTGGGTCTAAAGAAACCTACCTCAAATTTTGTGAAATTCCTGTTTGGGGCTGTATGTTTTTCTTCTTCAATATAAATCATCTCCAACCCCACTGCACCTTAGAATAAAGGAGATAAGGCAGAAAAAAAAAAAAAAAGAACCAGAAATTCCAAAGTAAAAGAAATGGTTGAACATAATTATGCAAAAGCCGGGAAGCCAAAAATAAATGTTTTCCTATAAAGGATGGAAGATGATGAGTTGGGCTATTAAATGAGTACTGAAGGATGCAGAAAGGGCCATAAGGGGGATTTACTGTTGTTGGGATAGCTTTCGCCTAGCATTTCATGACTTTTGTGCTTTCAACTTTATAGTCAGACAATTCCAATCCTGCAGTTAAAAAAAAAAAAGCTGGGGCTTCCCTGGTGGCGCAGTGGTTGAGAATCTGCCTGCTGATGCAGGGGACACGGGTTCGAGCCCTGGTCTGGGAAGATCCCACATGCCGCGGAGCGGCTGGGCCCGTGAGCCACAATTACTGAGCATGCGCGTCTGGAGCCTGTGCTCCGCAACGGGAGAGGCCGCGGTAGTGAGAGGCCCGCGCACCGTGATGAAGAGTGGCCCCCGCTTGCCACAACTGGAGAAAGCCCTAGCACAGAAACGAAGACCCAACATAGGAATCAATCAATCAATCAATTAATCAATAAATAAATAAATAAATAAAATCTTTAAAAAAAAAAAAAGCTGGTATGTGATAAAATTAATACTACAAGGAGATGAGAGAAGAGGTGAATTAGGTTGATTTGAAGGAAAATGTTTCAGAAGAGATGAATACACATACTCAGTTATGTTTTTTGAGATGATGGCTAAAAGGCAATAAGATTTCCAAGTCCCAGAGTTGGGACCAGCAACAGTTTCAATTCAAAAGCTGGGAGTATTCGTACCAGCCACCTCTAAGCCAGAAGAAATTCTTTAAGGAGTGGTACAGTGTCAAAGAAGATAAATCCAGTGCTTAGGTATGAACATTTTGTAAGATTATCCTGTGACTCTTCATGTGTTGGAATTAATAGCAGTTCCCTAAGCCAAAATTTAGTCTAGAATATGTGCCTTTCTAGCAAATAAAGTGGTTTGTAGTTGTTATACTGATTTTAAACGAGTATGGTCAGTATAAACGTGACTGCTAAAGTGATCTGTTATAAAAGGCATCTATTCTCTGAACACTTTATTATACAAAATCAATAGGCAACTGAATTGTGTACCCAGGAGCATAGCTAGTTCTTCATATAAACCACCTACTTCAGGCACCCAGGCAACAATGGGCACCCACTTCCCTCAGGCCATCAGTCAGCATGACATTGCTAAGGTGTATTTTAAATTGATAATGTTTTGGAGAATAACAAAACAACAAATAAACAATTGTCATTTTTTTTTTTGATGGTTTACTATGTGTTAAGCACTAAGCAAAGGGTTTTAAATAAATAAGAAAGATCCTCTGGCCAGTGGATCAAATGTAAACTCTGTGTGAGTAGGGACTGTGCCTTATTCTGCCTTAAACAGAATAGATATACATGAATGAGTTCATTTGCTCTCCACAAACAATCTCATGAGGAGAGAAAGGCAGGTACCATCCTCCTAATTTGTTAAAGGAGGACGCTGATAAACAGATGTTAAGTGACTTGCCGAAAGTGGTGGACAGCATCAGCTCTAGGGAGGAGGACAAGGGAGATAGGGTCCAGTGTTGCCTCTTTTCTACGTGGACATTAGGCATCTTGTCTTTGTGCTTGGCAGGAACCACGGTTAGATGCAGAACAGGTAGAGTCAATCCTGGCGTACAGTCCTGAGGCAACCACTGAGTGAAGAGGAACCTTTTAGATCACTTTGATTGGAGCCAGTCCATTCTCATACTACCATCTATTTTTTTCTATCAGAAAAAAATTGCTTTACTAAATATTATTTACAGACACTATTGCCAGTAGTTGCCACATATTTGCCACTTAACTACTGGCTAGTTTCTCTGCTAAGCAGTTGACATATAATATCTCCTTTAATTCTTACCTCAACACTGTGAAGTAAACATTATGCCCATTTCATAAGAAAATGGTCCTATAACTTGTCCAACGTCAAGGAATCAAACTTAGACCTACTGAATTTCATGGCTCATAAACTTGTTTGCCTCACTATCTTTACTTATTATTTTATGATGTGAGTAATCAGTTGCTGATCCAGACACATTTTAATACTGTGGGTGTATTTCTAGACCTTATTTCTTAAAGAAAACATTAGAGAGACGCCTCTTTGAATAATGCAGACATGAAGAAAAGGGGAGGGGGAAATTTACTTGTTTGAAAGGCATATTCCAGTGAAACTAGTGTGATGAAAAAGAGACAAACATAAAAAGGTATTACATTCAGGAATAGAGAGACATGAAAGTGAATTAACTGGGATGACTAGTGACTGCAACCATAGTCAAAGGGATGCGTCTAATGAAAACACCCAGCAGGATGCCTAAAATTCACTCACCATTCACCATCTAGAGATCCCACATTATCTCATTCTAGGTAATAGTATTTCTCACTTTTTCTGAAAAATACTCCTTGTTCCACCTAGTTGCTCAGGCTATTACAATATTTCTCAACCTTTTTTAAAAAAATTTTACTACCTCAGAGAGAAAAAAAATAATTTAAATGCTCCCTTATACAGAAATGAAATACTGGGATAAGATCTGTTGGGTAAGGAGGGCCACAGACCATTTCATATCTAAGACATATTTGCTTCCCAAGAAACAAGTTGCCCTGTTGAGAATGTTTGGGTTATAAAGCTACTTGATCCCTTCTCCTACATCCTAGATCTGCTATTACTTCTAAACCGTAAGGGGTTCTGGCTAAATAACAAGCGCCCAGGAAAAGCATATGGATGGTCAGCATAGCATTTCATGGGTGTCTCATTAACTCAGTGTATAGCAAGTTAGTCCAGTTGATCCATAGCTCCTGTTAACTACAAGGCCATTTGTTCAACTGCATAGGCTGCTCAGAAGAAGAAAGGCTGTAAAGTCAGATGTTTGGGTTCAAACCTCAGCCCCACCACTTCTCAGCAATGAGACTTTGGCCCATCATCTAACCTAGTGGTCCTCAACTGGGGGCAACTTTGTGCACCCTCCCCCGAAGACATTTGGCAATGTCTGGAGACAGTTTTGATGATCAAAACTGGGGGTGGGAGACTACTTTTACCTAATGGGTAGAGGCCAGGGATGCTGCTAAACGTCCCCCAATGCACAGGTCAGCCTCTCACAAAAGGGAATCATCCAGTCCAAAATGTCCACTGCCAGGTTGAGAAAGTTTGATTTAACTTCTCTGCTGCTCATTTTTGTCATTGTGCCAGATGGCATTCATTCCTTAACGGACATTTCCAATCCATCTCCTTATTGCCTCCACTGAAGAGGTTGCAAACACTAAATACTTATTTTGCCAGCCTCCCTTGCCTTGCAGCTAGGGATAGCCCGGAGGCGCAGTTCTGCCCAGTGAGAGATAAGTGGAAATCTATTAGAGGCATAAGGAAAGGTTTGTTTTTTTCCTGAGACAAGAAACAGATCAGACTGGTGTCATCCCCTTCTTAGCTGCTTTCTATCTCAAATGTGGAAGAAATATATAGAGTTGCAGCCATCTTCTTACTATCGTTAGGGAAAGGCAAGAGAATCAAAGAGAGGATGACCTAGATATTGTTGAGGCCATGAACCAATGCCATATCACCCTGCTGTACTTCTTGTTATGTTAGAATATATAACTCCTATTTGTTTAAACATTCCTGATATACTCAAATGTAAAATTAGGATAATAATAGGGTTTTTTCACTAATTTTTATTGAGGTAAAATACATAATAAAATATGCCATTTTAACCATTTTAAATGTACAATTCAGTGGCATCAATTACAATACATTTGCAATGTTGTGCAACCATCACCACTATCTATTTACAATTTTTTTCAACACCCCAAACAAAAACTCTGTGCTCATTAAGTAATAAGTGTCATCCACCTTCTCCCCAACCTGAAATCCCTGCTAACCTCTAACCCATTTACTGTTTTTATGAATTTGTCTATTCTAGACAGTTCATATAAGTGTAATAATACAATATTGATCCACAAGGCTTATTTCACTTAGTATAATGTTTACAAGGTTACCCATGTTGTAGCACATATCAGAACTTCATTCTTTTTCATGGCTGAATGGTATTCCAATGTATTCCTCATTTTGTTTATCCATTCACCTGTTGATGGGAACTTGGGTTGTTTCCACCTTTTGGCAATGACAGGGTTTTAAAAGATTAAATGAAATAATATACCTAAAGCACTTAGAACAGTGCTTGGTACCTAAGAAGAACTTAGCAAATGTAAGCTAAAATTATTACTGCTATCACTAAATACCAAGCTGTCACATCCACCCTGTCAACTGTCTTTTGTTCCAAGGGGGAATGTACTAGTATGTATGTGCACTGGCATAAAACTGTGATCAGAACCTACTGTACAATTCAAAGCAAATGATACTCTCATGGATCTGTGACCATGTGCAGATGTGATGGACAGCAACCCACACGCATTTATCCATTCATCCTTCCATACATCTATCCATTTAGAATTTATTGAGCACCTCCTATGGGAGAAATCCTATGCTTCAAACCTAAGCGGAAGTGACACATAATTGATTTGTTAAAAAAGACAAAGAAAAGGAGGTGCTTAATAAACATTTTTGGTGATTATGGAATAGTTCTACACTCAGTCATGAGCTTCAAAAATATCTCTAGGACTGTGTTATTTCTCCAGAGTTATCAATGAACCAGGCGCCTGCCTTATGAAGTCCTCATCCTGCTAAGTACTGTTTAAACAGATTCATAAATATTGTTGACTTTCATCCTTTATACCTAATATCTCAAGGTACAAAATAAAAGCTTGGTATAGTGACTGTCATGACTGGTGCCAGGAAGAATGCCATTGCCTAAGTGAGAAAAACTTCTACCTCCAAGTAACAGGGATAGGCAGAGAGTAGAGATGTGTGCACAGCAGGCCAACTTTTTAGCTGGCGAGAGAGAAATTTTTTGGGAGAGAATCTGGTGTAGGGAGGGGGCTTATACTGACGAGCACATTAAAACAAGGAGTAGGAAAAATGTGTGGAGGAGGAAATGATAGTAAATCTGATGTCAGTGGTGATAGCAGATCTTACTTTGTCATAGAAGACCTTTTAGATGAGTGTGGATGGTCAACATTTAAGATCAACTACAGGAATGTTTGGAAGTGAGGTATTCACGGAGCATTTGCTATGTGCAATGTGTTTTATAACATAAGATAATTATCAGCTTGCCCTGGTGTATCTTACAATTTATTTAGTCAAAATCCACCCACACAATATCTTCAGAAAGCAAGTGGAAGAAATAGTGAGGAAATAAGAATGCCGCGGGGGTCTGAGATGGTACGTGAACTCCACGCTTAGAGAACATTCGTGAGGGAGCTAGAAACTGAACTGCACTGAGTAGTGTTTGGCATGCAGGAAAGAAAGGAAATATCACCAATAGAGGAATGACAGAGCACTAGAAAGGAGGTGGTGGGCTGACTAGGCAGTAAGAGGTTGGCCTGACTGGACCACCATGAGAAATAAGGCTTAATGGGAGAGTGGTGCCCAGAAAGAGACAGGCACTAAGTAGCTCATTATTTTCAGGTCAGTCACAAGATAATATGGCTTCATTTCTAGGTGCTGGAGATTCTCATTCCGTTTCACTAGTCCCTCCCCTGACCACTTTTTTCATATCTTGTTGTATTTCATCTCACACACTCTAGGCAAGGGGAAAAATATTCATGTTTCAAAAAAATAAACTAGCTCCCAACAAATTTTCTCGGGCTCCTCTGAATAACTACCACACACCCTCCCAGTCATATCTTTACATGATTTCCATTTAAATTGGCTCACTTACCTGGCATTTCCTGATGATCTAACCTGTCACTGGTGCTCCAGCTGATACTGTGATTGCTACTGGCTATTTTATACTCTGGAATGAAAAGTGGTAACAATAGAGCCTCTTGTGTTTTATGTTTTGTCAAATGCTGGGTATATTTCTGGCATTTCGTACGTAACAAGTGTAACAAAGCAGGCCCGGGCCGAAGGATATGGCATCTGCTGGCCTCTGGCACAACAAAGGTGGCAAGCCCAGTGGTCTCCGACCCGTAGGGTAGTGATAGACGGCCCTGGGGAATGAGGCTTTTATCACAATCTACATGAAAAAAGAAATAGTGCCTCCAGTGTATCTCCATGAACACTAGAAAAGCATGAGTGGAAATAACCTACACCCAGGAGACAAGTGCTTTGCTTAATGAGGGTTTTAATCCTACAGTCGCTCTCTGATAGGTGTACATTGCCAAGCATAGAAACTTAGAGTCACTTAAAGTTACTAGGGTGTATGGTGTTAGGGAGTGTTCTAACTTCGTTCTTTTACATGTAGCTGTCCAGTTTTCCCAGCACCACTTATTGAAGAGGCTGTCTTTTCTTTATTGTATATTCTTGCCTCCTTTATCAATAATAAGGTGACCATATGTGTATGGGTTTCTCTCTGGGCTTTCAATCCTGTTCCATTGATCTATATTTCTGTTTTTGTGCCAGTACCATAGTGTCTTGATTACTGTCGCTGTGTAGTATAGTCTGAAGTCAGGGAGTCTGATTCCTCAGCTCTGTTTTTTTTTTTTTTTTTTTCTCAAGGTTGCTTTGGCTATTCAGGGGTCTTTTGTGTCTCCATACAAAATTTAAGATTTCTTGTTGTAGTTCTGTAAAAAATGCCATTGGTAATTTGATAGGGATAGCATTGAATCTGTAGATTGCTTTGGGTAGTGCAGTCATTTTCACAATATTGATTCTTCCAATCCAAGAACATGGTATATCTCTCCATCTGTTTGTGTCAGCTTTGATTTCTTTCATCAGTGTCTTATAGTTTTCTGAGTACAGATCTTTTACCTCCTTAGGTAGGTTTATTCCTGGGTATTTTATTCTTTTTGTTGCAATGGTAAATGGGATTGTTTCCTTAATTTCTCTTTCTGGTCTTTCGTTGTTAGTGTATAGGAATGCAAGAGACTTCTGTGCATTAATTTTGTATCCTGCAACTTTACCAAATTCATTGATTAGCTCGAGTAGTTTTCTGGTGGCATCTTTAGGATTCTCTATGTATAGTATCATGTCATCTGCAAACAGTGACAGCTTTACTTCTTCTTTTCGGATTTGGATTCCTTTTATTTCTTTTTCTTCTCTGATTGCTGTGGCTAAAACTTCCAAAACTATGTTGAATAATAGTGGTGAAAATAAACTCAAAATGAATTAAAGACCTAAATGTAAGGCCACACACTATAAAACTCTTAGAGAAAAACATAGGCAGAACACTCTATGACATAAATCACAGCAAGATCCTTTTTGACCCACCCCCTAGAGAAATGGAAATAAAAACAAAAATAAACAAATGGGACCTAATGAAACTTAAAAACTTTTGCACAGCAAAGGAAACCATAAACAAGACGAAAAGACAACCCTCAGAATGGGAGAAAATACTTGCAAATGAAGCAACTGAGAAGGGATTAATGCCCAAAATTTACAAGCAGCTCATGCAGCTCAATATCCAAAAAACAAACAACCCAATCCAAAAATGGGCAGAAGACCTAAATAGACATTTCTCCAAAGAAGATATACAGATTGCCAACAAACACATGAAAGGATACTCAACATCACTTATCATTAGAGAAATGCAAATCAAAACTACAGTGAGGTATCACCTCACACCAGTCAGAATGGCCATCAGCAAAAAATCTACAAACAATAAATGCTGGAGAGGGTGTGGAGAAAAGGGAACCCTCTTGCACTGTTGGTGGGAATGTAAATTGATACAGCCACTATGGAGAACACTATGGAGGTTCCCTACAAAAGTAAAAATAGAACTATCATACGACCCAGCAATCCCACTACTGGGCATATACCCTGAGAAAACCATAATTCAAAAAGAGTCATGTACCACAAAGTTCACTGTAGCTCTATTTACAATAGCCAGGACATGGAAACAACCTAAGTGTCCATCGACAGATGAATGGATAGAGAAGATATGTGGTACATATATACAATGGAATATTACTCTGCCATAAAAAGAAACGAAACTGAGTTATTTGTAGTGAGGTGGATGGACTTAGAGTCTGTCATACCGAGTGAAGTAAGTCAGAAAGAGAAAAACAAATACCATATGCTAACACATATATATGGAATCTAAAAAAAAAAAAAGAAAAGGTTTTTAAGAATCTAGGGGCAGGACAGGAATAAAGATGCAGACATAGAGAATGGACTTGAGGATATGGGGAGGGGGAAGGGTAAGCTGGGACGAAGTGAGAGAGTGGCATGGACATATATATACTACCAAATGTAAAACAGATAGCTAGTGGGAAGCAGCCGCATAGCACAGGGAGATCATCTTGGTGCTCTGTGACTACCTAGAGGGGTGGGATAGGGAGGGTGGGAGGGAGACGCAAGAGGGAGGAGACATGGGGATATATGTATATGTATAGCTGATTCACTTTGTTATAAAGCAGAAACTAACACACCATTGTAAAGCGATTATACTCCAATAAAGATGTTAAAAAAAAAAATCAATCATCCTTGGAAGGCATTATTTTGACTGTTTACTAAACAGAGCAAGTAGAGAAAATTGATCCCACAGTGGCTAATGTTAATTTTTTCTTCCTTTTTCTCCCCCTAATCAAATATAGCTTTCTTTTAAAAGTAAAAAAATTATAATAATAAAAAATAAAATAAAGTTTCTAGGGTGGTAAACCTAAGATGAGTAGAGATAGTTTCAGGAGACAGTCTTTCAATTAGAAAAAGAAAAGAAACTGTTGACCCTTGATACTCATATAACACAATGTTTTAATCAAGAATAGGAAGGTAATAAAGATTAAGAACTTCCTTTCAAATTTATTTTGGGAGACTGCTTTGCTGAAAAGGTGTCTAATGAAAAATTCTATTACTTCTTGATGTTATAAAGTATTCGCAAGCTGTTATTTAGACAACAGAAATGCAGAATTTTGTTAACCAGCATCACAGTGGTTTTTTTCCTTTTGCTTTTTATACACTAAATGAAAGTTTTAAGAGATTGGCTACTATTATTTTCTCCATCTGTTGAAAACGATGTATATCTTCATCTTTACATCTAGGGAGAAGGAAGTATCCATGAAAATGATGAACTTTAGAGGTTGCAATAATTTATGTGGTGACCACAGTGGTTAGAAATTTGATTGACTAATATTGTACCAAATCATTATAATCCATTACAGAGATTAAAAAGTTGAATTCATGCAGTAAACTGGCTACAAAAGAAATGGACCAGTTAAAGAATATTTTAGAATGTTTAGATTGCATGAAAAATCAACATGATGGTTGTCTTAGGTAATTGTTTGTTTTTTCTCAAAAGTAAAATAAAAATTAAAAAAAAGTAAAATGAGCTTGTCCTTCATGAATGTGGACTACTGCCAAAAGGGTTAATATTTCCAAAACCTTCAGTAAGATTAGGTTACATAAAAAGAAATGCCACAGCCCATTAAAAAAGCAGGCATTTAGGGCTTCCCTGGTGGCGCAGTGGTTGAGAATCTGCCTGCCAATGCAGGGGACACGGGTTCGAGCCCTGGCCTGGGAGGATCCCACATGCCGCGGAGCAACTAGGCCCGTGAGCCACAATTACTGAGCCTGCGCGTCTGGAGCCTGTGCTCTGCAACAAGAGAGGCCGCGATAGTGAGAGGCCCGCGCACCGCGATGAAGAGTGGCCCCTGCTTGCCACAAGTAGAGGAAGCCCTCACACAGAAAACGAAGACCCAACATAGCAATCAATCAACAGATCAATAAATAAATCTAAAAATATTTTTTAAAAAAAGCAGGCATTTAATTTTTATGGTGTATATTTAAATCTATACAAATCTATGATTTAAAAAGAGCCATGTAATTTAATTAGTATTAATCAGGGTTGATTTAATAGAAGGCAGAAGAAAGTTCCTACTCTCTGTACATTAAGGAAAACCAAAAAGTAAAACCCAAGTTATGATAGATGGATGCACAGTCACTTAAACCCCCCAGATTTAATCTAAAGACTTAATCAACACTGTCTAAAAGGTTATATTATATTAGTACGAATACAGCTAACCAAACCAAATGTATATTTCTACTTTCATAAAATTTAAGAGCTTAATTATTTAGGATTCGAGATAAATTTGGCAACATTAAGGAAATGTAGTATATTCTAGTACAAAACATCTAAAATGTTGCGAAAGGCCTCCGGCAGAGACTCAAAGGCAAATATAGATGAATAATAACCTCATACATTTCCTTGAATCAATGGTGATTCTAATATAAATGAATAATAACTTCATACATTTTCCTTGAATCAGTGATGATTCCATCATGTGCCCATTTGACCAACTTGTACTGAGCACACACTATATGTCAGGCATCATTAAGCATGGAAGTATACATATGTTAGGATCCATTCACAGAGCTATGCAGTAGACAAGTGAACAATGACAATACCTGTGGGTCAAGAACCTTGAAAGAAGAGCACACAGGTTAGTACAGGACCATGGAAGGACATCCAGTCCAGCTTAGGAGGAATAAGAAAAGGCTTCCCAGAGGAGGTGCTGCCTGGTTGAAACCTTGTAAAAGAATTTACCACAGGTTGGGTCACTTGAGATCCTTGGAATGAATGCAGTTCCTGTAGGGCGCATAATACTTTTAAAAAATGTCTTGTGGGAGGGAGACTCAAGAGGGAGGGGATATGGGGATATATGTATACATATAGCTGATTCACTTTGTTATACAGCAGAAACTAACACAACAATGTAAAGCAATTATAAAGATGTTTTTTTTTAAAAAAAATGTCTCTTCTTCCGTTACAGTGTGTCTTTTGCAAGGACACATTCATTATTTTAGCCCATTTTATGAGCTCTATTGTGCTGGTGTTTTATGCAAGTTGATGACTAGTGACTAATGAAAACAATGTTAGTGCATTGTTGCTGCATAAGTGTAATGTGATGTGGTTTTGCACTTAACAGAAGCTCTAGTTGTGAGTGTTCACAAAAAGCCGCTTCTGTGATGAACTGCTTTTAGTGAGTCTCGCCAGTGGTTTTACACCTGCAGAGCATTGAGGGCTGGGCTGACTTTTGACAGGACTGGAATTGCTTCATATTGTGATCCTAAATGTATATTCACTATATTCCATAGAGCATCCCTTAATAAGTATTTTATGACTGGAAAACAAATAAACAACAACAAAACAAGAAGAAGAAGGAAGGTCAGGGCAGTACAGGCAAAGAGAAGAGAATGTAAGGATGGTGAGAGAAGGCAGGGTGTGTTCAGGAGTGTAGGGCATTGCTCACTAGGGCAAGAATGCAGAGGACTGGGTAGGAAACGCACAAGGAGAGGTTAGAGAGCAGGTGGGGGCCCCTATTGGCCTTAAGTTGCTTCAATTCTCCGGAAGATACCAGAAAGCTATTGAGGGATTTAATCTGTTTTTCAATAAGTTCCTTTTGGCTTTAGTGTAGAGGATGAATAGGAGAGTGCTAAACTGGGTACAGGGAGATCAGTTAGGAGAAATGACACCAGCCTGGACCCAAGTAGGGGCAGTAGGTATGGAGAAGAGAGTACCCGTTTGAGAGACAAGTCTTTAAGATATACAATTAACAGAAGTTTATCAGCGATTTAGTTTGGAGGGGTGTAGGAAGGAAGAATGGATAGACTCCTAGATTTCCTGCTTGAGTAATCCAGGGCCTCAAATGATATGGTCAGGACTTTGAAACTTGGAGGAAAGGATGGCTGTCAGCAGTATGCCAGCAAGAGAGGTGCTGCTTTCTCCTCACATCTAGTATCAGTTGAGGGAGGGATGCTGACTGGACCAGGTCAGGCTATGTGTCTGCCTGACACATAGTTACTTCCCATCAGGACCACATGGAGTGAAGAAGGAATTTCCCAAAGAAAAGGGAAGCAGAAGAGGGGGCTGGGTATGCGAGAAGGACTGTGGAGCAAGCAGAAACAACAGCTACCATGGTCTGCTGTACAAGCTGAGAGTAAGAGTCAAGAGAGATGTCTGATAGCAAATTATGGCTATGGATATGGAAGTTAAGGGAGTTCTGGGCTAGAGATCAATTTGGGTGTCAACACTGGCAGATAGGCCTGAATATGATTGTGCAGGGAGAAGGCAGAAAGGGAAGAGAAGAGAGCCAAAGATGGAATGCTGGAGTGAGGAAAAGAAGTCCCCAATGGTCCAAGATGGAATGGTCTCAGAGATGGAAGGCAAACCAGAAAAGCAGTGTCACAGCAATCAAGGGTAAAGACAATTTCAGGAGAGTAGACTTAATCAACAGTGATAACTGCCTCGAAGAAACAGAGATAAGGCATTTGGCAGGTTGGAGGTGACTCTCGTATGAACCAGCTCCATGGAGGTTCTAAGCAGGGATGGGAAATCAGATTACAGAAAGTTGATGAGTGAATAGAAAGGAAGTGGAGACACAAATACAAACCACTCTCCTGAGAAGCTTGACACTAAAGAGAAGGAAAAAAGTTTATAGCTGGAGTTGGGGTAGAAAGATCTAAACATGTCTCTATAAGGGAAGAGAAGTGGTTGAGTAGGAGATGTGAGACAGGTACAGAAGAGTACTAACAAAAAGGTGCAGTACTGCTTCTAGAAAAACATTTTTTTTCTAAAGCAAGTTCACTTAAACCCAAATGTGCTCAAAGGAAACCATGTGAAAAAGGAAAACATTTTCAAGAACAGGTCAGATAGGATTAATAAACTCTGGGACAGGAATATACACAAACACAACCAAAAACATACAAGGGAAAGTAGGCTGCTAGATAAAACCTCAAATGAGTTAATCCACAGCACCAAAATACACTGTGTTGTCTAGCATCAGTTCTTACTCATCATGAGGACACACATAGTCATCATGGGCAGAGGAAAACACAACTTGAAAAACATGGAGAATACCCCAAACAGACAAAAGGCACAATTTGTAGAAGCTTGGTAAACTAAGCATTACTTTCAGCTGTGGAAACATAGCATGATACCTTGGGGAACTTACTGGGGCCTGAAAAACGACAAAAGTTTTGAAATTCTATTCCTTTGCTTTTGGGAAGTCTCCTGTATAGATAATTTCATGATTTGCTTCATTGGTTCACTCAACCATTCAACGAATCCTGATGGAGGATTTATTATGCGCTAAGCATAGTCTGACAGAACATCAACAAGAGAGCACAGGTTCTTAAGGAAAATGGGGTGGTGGCTGTGCTTGGAAAAAGCACATTCAATTCCTCTACTGTCTTTGGAATAGAAAATACACAGTAAAACCTGTCACAATTCTTCTTGGCTGTTGGAATATAGAGAGGATACTGTGTAAAAGACATTGTAGGGCACATTGGCTTTAAAAGGTGGCGAACCACTGGCCTAAGGATTCAGGTATTTCTCTTTAGAAAAGATTCAGTAAGATGAAATCTGAAGATTCATTCCTCCTCCATTAAATTCAATTTCTAATTACAGGCTATGAAGCAGGCAAAACAAGGAGAACGTGTATGTTTATGGAAATACAGATATAAATGCGATTGACTGTTAGCTCTTCATTGTTCTTACCAGTTTAGTTCCCTTCTCTTAATCAACCCATTTCTACTACTGCCCATAACTTTAGGCTTAGGAACCTCAAATACCTATCTGAGATAGCAACTTCTAGATTGGCCTCATAAACAGGAGCCAAGTCTCCTGAAAGGGGAAGAGGAGAGCTTAGCGTTACTGCCTTAAGCTGTGTTAAGTGATGGTTATAGCTGGCATAGTGTGAGATAGAAAACGAGATACAGTCTGTCCCGGGCTCAGAAATACCCATTGATAAACACACATTCTCATGATGATCCAAAACAAGGATGGCAGGGGGGACTATAGGAGGAAAGTAAGTATTTAGGCTTTGTCTTAGCCCAACTGCCTGTTTGCTTTTCCACATCCATTTCTGCCTTGCTGGTCCTGAGAAGGCCTATTCAAATGACTAAGCTAACAATGCCACACACAGCATATGAGTGTACAGCGTACCCTGTAGGTGTAAGAACTCGGCTTTGTTTTGCCCTTGTTCTTGAACAAAAACTTCTTCTTTGTTAGCCTCCCAAATGTTCCTTGTCATAATGCAGAAATACATTAATTGTGAAACAAAATAAATTATGTACCTTTTGGGAAACAAAATTAAAAGAAAAAACCATACACATAAACACACATATGCACGATGAAACTGTTCCTTCTTGCATGTGTCTCAGAGTTATAGCTAACACCTGTGGCCACACAAGGGGCAGACTTGGCAGCTGCAGAACCCAGATGTCAGACACTGGATTGTATGTCTCTGGCAGCACTCCTAAGTGGGAGGCCGTCTCCTTAACTGGCCTCTGAAATGGTCTATTGTCTGACTCCCTCTCTGGCCTGGGTAGTCACTAACAAGCTGTCTGTGAGCCTGGTTCAGAGTTAGCAATACTGATGGGTTGTTCTGGATGCAGTTATCCTTTGCCTTACCTTTGATTGTAAGGAATTTATTTCCTTTGTAGGGGTGAAAACTGGGACTGGGCAAATTCTTGACAAAGAACTATATTCAGGTTTCTTCCAAGGACAAATAAGATGCTTTTTGCTTTGATTGGTATTTTTCATCACAGAAATTGGATGAGATCAACTTTATGTTTTAGCACACAGTGTTTTGGTTAATCAGAAGTAAAAATAAGAGTTTCTTGGGCACCTCCCCCCTCTGATAAAAGACTGAATTTCCTTATACTGCTTCTTAAAATTCCTTCTTAAAGGTTGAAAATGAACCATTTCTTTCTTTAGAAACTTAAGGAGCTACAACTTTGTCTTTGCTATTACTTAAAAAAGAAACGTGTATCTATTGTAGAGAAGGGCTCTTTGTATCATGAATTCTCTTGGTTCTTTAAAGAGGAACATGGTTACACTATAAACTTGCCTCCACACCACTTGCTGAAGAATGGCATTATGTGTAAGATGCAATCATCACGGGAATGAGATGGGAAAAGGCCAAGTATCTAAGAGGGCTCCACTCACAATGCAACACCTGTAGCCTTGCAGGGAAGGTCTATTGTGGACACAGTTACAGTCATGGCCAGTTAAGGAAAAACACATCTGATATTTATAGGAAGATGAATTCTGGGGAAATTATAGAATATATTATCATATCCAATGTCAAATAATATTCACCTGCACCACGTAAAATGTTCCAAATTATCTTTATTGACTTTTATAAAAATGTAAATATGTATCTTGGCCATCACTGATTTATATTTGTGGGGAAAACGGATTGCATAATCATGAGTTCCAATATGAAAAAGTAAGTGATTGAGAAAGAAAGAAAGAAATAGATAGATAGGAGAGAAGAGGCATATCTCTCATAGGGAAGAATTCCAAATAATTTATGTGGTTATTCACCCCTCAAGAAGGTGAAGCTTAATTCCCTATCCCTTCAGTGTTGGCTATGCCTTGCGATTTAATTCCAAAGAGTAGAGTTTGAAAAGGATGGGGAGAGAGGTACTTTACAGTGGAGAAACCTGACGAACACGACCTTGGCCAGGTGATAATGGTTAACATCAATATGTCATGTTGATAGCATGTATCCTTGATATGATATGATCTCATCGAAGGGCAAAGTTTACCTTTGCAGTCTTCCTCCCAAAACCCATAACCGTAGTCTCATCATTTGAAAATATTAGGTTAAACCCCAGTTGAGGGACATTCTACAAAGCACTTGACTGGTACTCCACAAAACTGTCATGGCTGTCGTAAACAAGAAATGTCTGAGAAATTGTCACAGCCAAAAGGAGGCTAAGGAGACATGACTAAATGGAAAGTGTTATGCTGGATGGGATGCTGGAAGGGCAAAAGGACATTAGAAGAAAACAGAAATCTAAATAGAGTGTGGACTTTAGTTAATAGTAATGTCTCAATTACTTAGTTGTAGCAAACGTATCGTAGTAATTAATGTACGATGTTCAAAATAGTGAAACTTGGGTGAGAGGTATACAGGAACTCTGCACTATTTTTGTAACTTTTTAATAAATTTGTAACTATGTATTCTAAAATAAAACATTTCTTAAATTTAAAAAAAAGGTGATCAACATATTGCTATATTGACTGTAGCAGAGTTCCTATGCATCTTTCTTTTTCTCTTTTTCACCCCACCTATCCACCAAACTATATGGCATAAGGAGTCATTTTCCTGACACATAAGAATTCTCTGTCTTTCAGGCCAATGTAGTGTAAATGACGTGAAACTTATTGTGAAAATTTTAGATTTCCCAATAATATTTAGGTCATGCCCTTAGTAATATGACACTAATGCTCAAAAGATAATATCCACAAACCCGTATTTCTCGACAGCTTAAAAGGTGTAACATCCTTCAACCACATATCCAATATACTTATATTGCATGTGAATGTTATTAATGACATTATTAATAAGACAATGTATTAACCTCTGAAGGTAATATACTCTTTGTTAGATTACAGTGTTCATTTATTGATCAGTTGTTATCATGAGAGGTAAGGGGGTAGGGTCCATACACCACTGTTTTAGAACATGGATGAGATTATTTCTTTGCTACTCCATTCTGTCCTTTAGAATGATAAAAAATCAGGTCTCTGGGAATTTTAGAAAGTATTTCTTTCTACATACTGTTTTCTTCTTTCCTTTTTTTTTTTTTCTCCTGAGTTTGCAAGACTTAAATTGCATCAGCCAAATAGTTGCTGTTATAAGATGTTATAAGGGAGTGGTGTTTTTGTTTTGTTTTGTTTTGATGGTTAGCATTTTTTAGCAATATAGTATTTTTTAATCATTTAAACAATCTTTATTAATATTGGAGTATAGTTGATTAACAGTGTTGTGTGAGTTTCAGGTATACAGCAAAGTGATTCAGTTATACATGTATCTATTCTTTTTCAAATTCTTTTCCCATTTAGGTTATTACAGAATATTGAGCATAGTTCCCTGTGCTATACAGCAGGTCTTTGTAGGTTGTCTATTTTAAACATAGCAGTGTGTACATGTTAATCCCAAACTCCCAATCTGTTACCACCCTCAACCTTCCCTGCTGGTAACCATAAAGTCAATCTCTAAGTCTGTGAGTCTCTTTCTGTTTTGTAACTAAGTTCATTTGTATCATTTTTTTAGATTCTGCATACAAGCAATATCATATGATATTTGCCTTTATCTGTCTGGCTTACTTCACTTAGTATGAGAATCTCTAGGTCCATCCATATTGCTGCAAATGCCATTTTTTCATTCTTTTTAAAGGCTGAGTAATATTCCATTGTATATATGTACCACGTCTTCTTTATCCATTCATCTGTCAATGGACATTTAGGATGCTTCCATGTCTTGGCTAGTGTAGGCAGCACTGCAGTGAACATTGGGGTGCATGTATCCTTTCGAATCAGGTTTTTCTCTGGATATATGCCCAGGAGTGGGATTGCTGGATCATATGGTAGCTCTATTTTTAGCTTTTTTAAGGAACCTCCATACTGTTCTCCATAGCAGCTGTACCAATTTACATTCCCACCAACAGTGTAGGAAGTTTCCCTATTCTCCACACCCTCACCAGCATTTACTGTTTGTAGGCTTTTTGATGATGGCAATTCTGACTGGTGTGAGGTGATATCTTTGTTGTTTTGATTGGCATTTCTCTAATAATTAGTGATGTTGAGCATCTTTTCATGTGCCTCTTGGCCATCTGTATGTCTTCTTTGGAGAAGTGTCTATTTAGGTCTTCTGCCCATTTTTTGATTCGGTTGTTTGTTTTTTGGATATTGAGCCACAGATCTTTAAGCCATTTAGGTCTTTATGTTTGCATATGGTGTTAAAGAATGTTCTAGTTTCATTCTTTTACATGTAGCTGCCCAGTTTCCCCAGCACCATTTATTGAAGAGACTTGTCTTTTTTCCATTGTATAGTCTTGCCTCCTTTGTTGGAGATTAATTGACCATAGGTGCATGAGTTTATTTCAGGGCTTTCTATCCTGTTCCATTGATCCATATTTCTGTTTTTGTGCCATTACTATACTGTTATGATGACTGTAGATTTGTAGTATAGTCTGAAGTCAGGGAGCCTAATTCCTCCAGCTCCGTTTTTCTTTCTCAAGATTGCTTTGGCTATTGGGGGTCTTTTGTGTCTCCATACAAATTTTAAGATTTTTTGTTCTAGTTCTGTGAAAAATGCCATTGGTAATTTGATAGGGATTGCACTGAATCTGTAGATTGCCTTGGGTAGTATAGTCATTTTGAGAATATTGATTCTTCCAATCTAAGAACATGGTATATCTTTCCATCTTTTTTGTGTCATCTTTGATTTCTTTTATCAGGGGCTTACAGTTTTTGAAGTACAGGACTTTTGTCTCCTTAGGTAGGTATTTTATTCTTTTTGATGTGATGGTAAATGGGATTGTTTCTTTAATTTCTCTTTCTGATTTTTCATTGTTAGTGTATAGAAATACATCAGATTTCTGTGTATTAATTTTGTATCCTGCAACTTTACCGAATTCATTGATGAGCTCTAATAGTTTTCTGGCAGCATGTTTAGGATTCTCTATGTATAGTATCATGTCATCTGCAAACAGTGACAGTTTTACATCCTTTTCCAATTTGGATTCCTTTTACTTCTTTTTCTTCTCTGATTGCCATGGCTAGGACTTCCAAACTATGTTCAATAAAATTGTCGAGAGTGGATATCCTTGTCTTGTTCCTGATCTTAGAGGAAATGCTTTCAGCTTTTTTACCATTGAGCTGTAGGTTTGTCATATATGGCCTTTATTATGTTGACGTATGTTCCCTCTATGCCCACTTTCTGGAAAGTTTTTACCATAAATGTGTGTAGAATTTTGTCAAAAGCTTTTCTGCATCTATTGAGATGATCATATGGTTTTTATTCTTCAATTTGTTGATGGGGTTTATCACCCTGATTTGCAGATATTGAAAAATCCTTGCATCCCTGGGATAAATCCCACTTGATCATGGTGTATGATCCTTTTAATGTATTGCTGGATTCAGTTTGCTAGTATTTTGTTAAGGATTTTTGTGTCTAATGGCCTGTAATTTTCTTTTTTTGTGATATCTTTGGTTTTGATATCAGGGTGATGGTGGCCTCATAGAATGAGTTTGGGAGTGTTCCTTCCTCTGTGAGTTTCTGGAATAGTTTCAGAATGATAGGTGTTAACTCTTCTTTAAATGTTTGATAGAATTTGCCTGTGAACCTACCTGGTCCTGGACTTTTGTTTGTTGGGAGTTTTTTTGTTTTTTTGGCTACATTTGGTCTTTGTTGCTGCACGTGGGCTTTCTCTAGTTGTGGCGAGCGGGGATACTCTTCGTGGCGGTGTGTGGGCTTCTCCTTATGGTGGCTTCTCTTGTTGTGGAGCATGGGCTCTAGGCACGTGGGCTCAGTAGTTGTGGCTCATGGGCTGTAGAGTGCAGGCTCAGTAGTTATGGCGCACGGGCTTAGCTGTTCCGTGGCATGTGGGATCTTCCCAGACTAGGGATCGAACCCACGTCCTCTGCACTGGCAGGTGGATTCTTAACTACTGTACCACCAGGGAAGTCCTTGTTGGGAGGTTTTTAATCACAGTTTCAAATTCAGTACTTTTGACTGGTGTGTTCATATTTTCTGTTTCTTCCTGGTTCAGTCTTGGGAGATTGTATCTTTCTAAAAATTTGTCCATTTCTTCTAGGTTTTCCATTTTATTGGCATATAGTTGCTTGTAGTAGTCTCTTATGATCATTTGTATTTCTGTGGTGTCCACTGTAACTTCTCCTTTTTCATTTCTAATTTTATTGATTTGAACCCTCTCCCTCTTTTTCTTGATGAGTCTGGCTAAAGGTTTATCAATTTTGTTTATCTTCTCAAAGAACCAGCTTTTAGTTTTATTGATCTTAGCTATTGTTTTCTTTGTCTCTATTTCACTTATTTCTGCTCTGATTTTTATGATTTCTTTCCTTCTACTAACTTTGGGTTTTGTTTGTTCTTCTTTCTCTAGTTGCTTTAAGTGTAAGGTTTGGTTATTTATTTGTGATTTTTTGTGTTTCCTGAGGTACAATTACATTGCTATAAACTTCTCTTCGAACTTCTTTTGCTGTGTCCCATAGGTTTTGGATTCATCCTTTCGTTTTCATGTGTCTCTAGGTATTTTTTGATTTCCTCTTTGATATCTTCAATAATCCATTGGTTGTTTAGTAGCATATTGTTTAGCCTCCATGTGTTTGTGATTTTTACAGTCTTTTTTTCTTGTAGTTGATTTCTAATCTCATAGCATTGTGGTCAGAGAAGATGCTTGATCTGATTTCAGTTTTCTTAAATGCACCAAGGCTCGCTTTATGGCTCAGCATGTGATCAGTCCTGGAGAATATTCCATGTGCACTTGAGAAGAATGTGTATTCTGCTGCTTTTGGATGGAATGCTCTATAAATATCAATTAAGTCCATCTGGTTTAATGTGTCATTTAAGGCCTGTGTTTCCTTACTGATTTTCTGTCTGGATGATCTGTCCATTGATGAAAATGGGGTGTTAAAGTCCCCCACTGCATATTATTGTGTTACTGTTGATTTCTCCTTTTATGGCGGTTAGTATTTGCCTTATATATTGAGGTGTTCCAATGTTGGGTGCATATATATTAACAATTGTTACGTCTTCTTCTTGGATTGATCCCTTGATCATTATGTAGTGTCCTTCTTTGTCTCTTACATTAGTCTTTATTTTAAAGTCTATTTTGTCTGATATGAGTATTGCTACTCCAGCTTTCTTTTGGTTTCCATTTCCATGGAATACCTTTTTCCATCCCCTCACTTTCAGTCTGTATGTGTCCCTAGATCTGAAGTGGGTCTCTTCTAGACAGCATATATACAGGTCTTGCTTTTTTATCCATTCAGCCAGTCTATGTCTTTTGGTTGGAGCATTTATTTTTAATTTTTTTTAAAGTATTAAAGAAAATAACGTTTCTTAAAATTTTTTTAATACATTTATTTATTTATTTACTTATTTTTGGCTGTGTTGGGTCTTTGTTTCTGTGTGAGGGCTTTCTCTAGTTGCGGCAAGCGGGGGCCACTCTTCATCACGGTGTGCGGGCCTCTCACTGTTGCGTCCTCTCTTGTTGCAGAGCACAGGCTCCAGACGCGCAGGCTCAGTAGTTGTGGCACACGGGCCTAGTTGCTCCGTGGCATGTGGGATCTTCCCAGACCAGGGCTCGAACCCATGTCCCCTGCATTGGCAGGCAGATTCTCAACCACTGCGCCACCAGGGAAGCCCCCATTATATAATATATACCACATCTTCTTCATCCATTCATCTGTTGATGTACACTTAGGTTGCTTCCATGTCTTGACTATTGTAAATAGTGCTGCTATGAACATTGGGGTATATGTATCTTTTCGAATTAGAGTTTTGTATTTTCTGGATATATACCCAGGAGTGGGATTGCTGGATCATATGGTAGCTCTATTTTTAGTTTTTTAAAGAACCTCCATACTGTTCTCCATAATGGCTGTACCAATTTACATTCCCACCAACAGTGTAGGAGGGTTCCCTTTTCTCCACACCCTCTCCAACATTTATTATTTGTAGACTTTTTGATGATGGCCATTCTGACTGGTGTGAGGTGATACCTCATCGTAATTATGATTTGCATTTCTCTAACAATTAGGCATGTTGAGCATCTTTTCATGTCCCTATTGGCCATCTGTATGTCTTCTTTGGAAAAATGTCTACTTAGGTCTTCTGCCCATTTTTTGATTGGGTTGTTTGTTTTTTTGTTATTGAGTTGTATGAGTGTCTGTATATTTTGGAAATTAAGCCTCTGTTGGTCACATCATTTGCAAATATTTTCTCCCATTCCATAGGTTGTCTTTTCATTTTCTTTATTGTTTCTTTTGTGGTGCAAAGCTTTTAAGTTTCATTAGGTCCCATTTGTTTATTTTTGATTTTATTTCTTTTGCCCCTAGAGAGATTGACCTAAGAAAACATTGGTGTGATTTATTTTAGAAAATGTTTTGCCTATATTCTCTTCTACGAGTTTTATGGCGTCACATCTTATATTTAAGTATTTAAGCCATTTCAAATTTAGTTTTGTGTATGGTGTGAGGGAGTGTTCTAACTTCATTGATTTACATGTGGCTGTCCAAGTTTCCCAACACCACTTGCTGAAGAGAACTGTCTTTTCTCCATTGTATATTCTTGCCTCCTTTGTCAAAGATATAATTGACCGTAGGTGTGTGGGTTTATTTCTGGGCTCTCTATTCTGCTCTCTATTGATTCATATGCCTGTTTGTGTGCCAGTACCAAACTTTTTTGACTACTGTAGCACTGCAGTATTGTGTGAAGTCTGGGAGGGTTATGGCTACACCTTTGTTCTTTTTCCTCAGGATTGCTTTGGCAATTCTGGGTCCTTTGTGGTTCCATATAAATTTTAGTATTATTTGTTATAATTCTGTGAAAAATGTCATGGGTAATATGAAAGGGATCACATTAAATCTGTAGATTGCTCTGGGTAGTATGGACATTTTAATGATATTAATTCTTCCAATACAAGAGCCTGGGACACCTTTCCAATTCTTTGAATCACCTTCAGTTTCCTTAATCAATGTGTTATTGTTCTCAGCACATAAGTCTTTCACCTCCTTGGTCAGGTTTAGTCCTAGGTATTTTTTTTCTTTTTTGGATGCGATTTTAAATGGAATTTTTCTTTTACTTTCTCTTTCTGATATTTCACTGTTAATGTAAAGAAATGCAATGGATTTCTGTATGTTAATCTTGTACGCTGCTACCCTGCTTATTTGGTTTATCAGTTCTAATAGTTTTTGTGTGGAGTCTTTAGGGTTTTCTACATAAAGTATCATGTCATTTGCATATAATGACAATTTTACCTCTTCCCTTCCAATTTGGATACCTTTTATTTCTTTTTCTTGTCTGAATGGTGTGGCCAGGACTTCCGATACTGCATTGAATAGAAGTGGTGGCAGTGGGCATCCTTGTCTTGTGCCAGATTTTACAGGGAAGGCTTTCAGCTTTTCACTGTTGAGTATTATATTGGCTGTGGGTTTGTCATAAATAGCTTTTATTATGTTGAGATATATTCCTCCTATACCGTTTTTGGTGAGTTTTTTTTTTTTTTACCATGAATGAATGTTGAATTTTATCAAATGCTTTTTCGGCATCCATTGACATGAACATGTGATTTCTGTCTTCTATTTTGTTGCTGTGGTGTTATCACAATGATTTGCGTATGTTGAACATCCTGAATCCGTTTTCAGTTAATTTTTGTGTATGGTGTAAGACAGTGGCTCAGTTTCATTCTTTTGCATGTGGTTGGCCAGTTTTCCCAACACCATGTACTGAAGAGACTACCCTTTTACCATTGTATATTCTTGGCTCCTTTGTCATAAATTGACCATATATACGTGGGTTTATTTCTGGGCTCTCTATTCTGTTCCATTGATCTATGTGTCTGTTTTTATGCCTATACGGTTTTGATTACTATAGTTTTGTAACATAATTTCAGGTCAGGGAGTACGATGCCTCCAGCTTTGTTCCTTCTCAAGATTGCTTTGGCTATGGGTCTTCTGTGGTTCCATTCAAATTGCAGAATTGTGAGAGTTCTGTGAAAATGCCATTGGAATTTTGATAGGGATTGCACTGAATCTGTAGTTTGCGTTGAATAGTATGGAGATTTTAACAATATTTATACTTCCAATCCATGAGCATGAAATAGCTTTCCACTTATTTGTTTCTTTAATTTATTTCATCAATGTCTTATAAGTTTTCAGCATACAGGTCTTTCACCTTTTTGGTTAAATTTATTCCTAGATATTTTGATATTTTTGATGCAACTGTAAATGAATTGTTTTCTTAATTTCTCTGATAGTTTGATATTAGTGTATAGAAATGCAACAGATTTCTGTATCTTGATTTTGTATCCTGCAACTTTACCAAATTCATTTATTAATTCTAACAGTTTTCTGGTGGAGTCTTTAGGGTTTTCTATATATAGTAAATTATCATTTGCAAATAGTGACAGTTTTAATTCTTCCTTTCCAATTTGGATGCCTTTTATTTATTTTTCTTCCCTAATTGCTCTGGGTGAGACTTCCAATACTATGTCAAATAAAAGTGGCAAGATTCGGCATCCCTGTCTTGTTCCTGATCTTAAAGGAAATGCTTTCAATTTTTCATCATTGAGTATGATGTTAGCTGTGGTCTTATCATATACGGCCTATATTATGTTGAGGTATGTTCTCTTTATACACACTTTGTTGAGAGATGTTGAATTTTGTCAAATGCTTTTTCTGCATCTATTGAGATGATTGTATAATTTTTATCCTTCATTTTGTTAATGTAGTGTACCATAATGACTGATTTGCACATGTTGGACCATCCTTGCATCCCTGGAATAAATCCCACTTGATCATGGTGTATGATCCTTTTAATGTATTGTTGAACTTGATTTGCTAATATTACACTGAGGATTTTTACATTGATGTTCATCAGGGATACTGGCCTGTAATTTTCTTTCTTGCGGTGTTACTTGTCCAGTTTTGGTGCACCAGCTCTTTAAAGCTTCTTCCCAAAGCAAGTCTCATGGCCACACTTAACTTCAAGTGGGCAGAGAAGTATAATCTTATCATATGCCAAGGAGAGAGGATGAGAATATTTGTTAACAGCTCTAATCATTACTATACCTGAGAAGTCAGAGGAAACACCTCTGATTATTACTCTATATTACTTTTATTGCTTGACCACTTTACAAAGAGCATATGTTACTTTATCATTTAAAAACACATTCACATGTAGATTTCATATCTGTCCATAGATGAAGATTTATACTTTGGACTGTGGGGTGAAAACTGAGGAAATGCTACTGTCTGATTATAGTAACCTTAACTACAAGTTCAATTTTAAGTGTCGGTAATAAACTTGTTTAAAAGAGGTTGTATCAGCAGGGTTAATGTAATAAAGTAACATCAAATTCTACAAATGGCTTTTAGTTTTTCTATTAAGCTACACAGATTAGTCTAATAAACTGGCAATTATCCATCTCCCCATTGGCCTCAAAAATGTGACGCTGTCTCTTTTAGTCCTCAGAATAAATATGTGTATGTGCAACCTGGGTATTATTAACTGCAATTTGTAAAAAAGGAAACTGAAGTGTGAGACACATAGCAGTTAATTCAATGGGCCATGATTTTCCCCCCAACACTTTATTTTAAAAATTCAAACAAATAGAATAGTTGAAAAAACTTCTCAGTGCATACTCAGAAAGCCAACACTTAGAATCTATATTTAACATTTTGCTACGTTTGCTTCATCACATATATATTCATCTATCTATCATCTATTGATCTTATTTCTTATTCATTTCAAAGTAAGTTGCAGACAGCACTATCCTTCACCTCTAAACATCTTAATTAGATTTCGGTATTTATATTCTATATTTTAAAAGTTAAGTTATATATTAGAATGCACAAGTGTATACTTGCCTAAGTTCTAATAAATACATCCACCCATGTAACCAAAATCTCTATCAAGATATACAACAATTCCATTATCCCAGAAAGGTCCCTCACATTGGGCCTTGATTTGAACACAAGATCTCTAAAGTCTCTAAAGTCCACAGTCTTTCCCACAACACTATGCTACTTCTTTTACAAAGGCCCAATGTATAAATACATGAAACAATAAGAATTCTATTTCTAACCTTCAATAATTGAGGTAGCTGAAATATGGAAATATGAAAAGTAGAAAATACTAGAGATTCCCTCCACTAAAGCCAGACAGCCTAGGTATTTAATATCTGTAGCACAATGACTGTACCACTTTCTGTTTACTAATTTCCACTGAATAAATACAAATCTCTACTTCCTTCCCCAAGAGTTAAAGAATTAATCAAGGAGGTATGGACATGACAATAACAACCATCTCATATGTTCATCTCTTATACCTTCAATTAAACTAATAATGCTTCAGGGCAAGACCATTTCTTAGGCTTGTAAGGCAAGCACTAGGTCAAGTGCTATACACTTTAGTGATTACTATGAGAGGCAGGGAGGAACTGGAGAAAACACAAAACCTTTGGAATCAGCCAAATCTGGATTCAGATCTCTTCATATTTATTTAGCTATATAACCATGTACAAGTTAAACTTCTCTAAGCCTCAGTATATCATATGTAAAATGAGGCCTATATTTGGCCTTCCTATCAATGTCAGGTTTCTCAAATAGACGATCTACATGCAGACCCAGGCAAGAGAAGCCCCTACCCTGGACCTCAGGCTTTTGGGGGAATTTTATGTAACAGTTTGTTAATTTAACTTAGTATGTATATGGTATGTAGGTCTACATTTATATTTGCTCCAGATCCTGCAGATGTTACAAATGGGCCTGCCTGTATCTGCTACTAATAACCTAACATGTGTATTGCCATATTCACTTTCAAATATTACCCTATTTAGTCATACAACATTACCATGAGTTAGGTTTCATTAATCCCATTGTTCAGATAAAGAAACAGATGTGGTGAAGAAACCTACCCAGCGCCCTTATCTTCTATCACCATATCACTCTCTTCTTAACTCCCAAATAGCTGAGCTTCCTTCTCTAACATATTATCAATATTTCACTCTCCAAGACAATATGCCCCTAATCCCTAAATCTACTCCCTATTTTCCATGACCTGTCGGTAGCACCTGATACTGTTAATAATTTTTCCTTTCTTAAAACAACTTTCCCTTTGGTTTCTAAGGCTAGACTATTTCATTTCTTCTCTTAGCTTTTGCTCTTTTTCTCTCTCCTCTTGTTAGAGTTTTGGTGAAGAATGAATAAGATCATGTTTTTGGAGAGTGTCAGCATAAAGCATATATTCAATAAGAGGTAGGGTTTCTTTTTAACCTAAAAAGAATAGCTACCATTTTTAAGAATGGTGTCAACTACTCTACTAGGTGATACACACACATGCACACACACTATTCCATTTATCCTAAAAGCACCATAAAATTGAAGTTCAGATTGGCTGACAAATTAACCTGTATTAGAAACCTGGCTCCAACAATTCCTAGGTTTAGGATACTAAGTCACTTAACTTCCCTGAGCTTCTGCTTCCCCATCGTGTAATTTTATAATGTTCTTGTGAGAATTAAATGAAACACAGGATATAAAAACACAAAGTACATGGTACACAGTCAGTAAATGTTAAACTCCTTTCTCTTCTTGTTGCTACCAGGTGAATACATTAATTTTTTATCCTTCCCTTGTGTGCATTTCTAAAAACTAAGTCCTTGATCTCTTGACCTTCTTTCTTTACTCTATACCTACACTCTGTCACACTTGGGAGTCCAACTCCTCCAGAAAGATAGTTTTGAATTATCTGTGACCATTTCTAAGTGGGCAGGCCCACATCTCTAAGTTTTGCTAGTACTTTCTGCTTGAGAATCCCACTGCATACCATCTCAAACTCCTACTTTCCCTCACAAAGAATGGAAAGCAAAAGACTGGGAGTGGGTGACATAAAATGTTGCACAGACAAAATTGATAGGATGCATGATAAAGAAGCTAATTTTATGGTTTCAAGCTTGCCTGAGAAAATTACAAAACTGGAGAAGATTCTCATAGATCATGTCCAAAATTTTCTCCCCTTTTCCTCATTCTTCAGACATGAAACTCTAATCCTTCTATTTCCCTAACCCACAAAGCCAAAAATGTTCCCGTTCCATTGAATTCCCATACATTTAAATGCTCCATTCATCTAACACCTAATAATACTCTGTCTTCTATTACATCTTATCTTCCTAACTATGCTGTAAGTTCTTTAAGGCCAATAACCATCTCTTATACTTTTAGTATTCTTCATAATGCTAATCGACTACTGCTATAAAGATATGGTCAAGAATTCAGAAATTATAAATTAAGATGTTTTCAGATCTTTTTCTGACACGGAAGGAAAACTCTTCAAGTCAAAAGCTGTGATCCACAAATAGAGAAGGTGTGACAAACAGGAAATTTTCTATTTCTCTCTCAAGGATTTTAGTTTTGGCTTTAAACAGAAAAAATATCCTTTAACATATATTTCCTTAGCCATGTGTTAATACTTTATAAATTATTTCCAGGAACTGTACAAGCTTTTCTTCAAAAATTACTTATACGAGCATACCTTGGAGATACTGCAGGTTTGGTTCCAGACCACCACAATAAAGCAAATATCGCAATAAAGAGAGTCACACAAGTTTTTGGTTTCCCAGTGCATATAAAATTTATGTTTATACTATTACTGTAGTCTATTAAAGTGTTCAAAGGCATTACATCCTAAAAAAACAATATACATACCTTAATTAAAAATACTTTATTGCTAAAAAATGCTAATCATCATCTGAGCCTTCAGCAAGTCATAATCTTTTTACAATAGTAACAAAAAAGATCATTGAGGATGGATCACCATAACAAATATAATAATAATGAAAAAGTTTGAAATATTTAAAGAATTGCCAGAATGTGACCGAGAGACATAAAGTGAGCAAATGCTGTTGGAAAAAGGACGCCGATAGACTTGCTCCATGCAAGATTGCCAAAAACCTTCAATTTGTAAAAAAACACAATATCTGAGAAGCATAGTAAAGCAAAGCACAGTAAAACGAGATATGCCTGTATTTTCTAATACAGTTACTAGTCATTAATTTCTGTAGGAAAATAATTCCTAAAACTATAAGTCTCAAAAACCACACAATGTAGACTGATGTGCTATTTATTAAATATTAAATAATTTAAAAACTTTCAAAACCGAGATGATAAAAATACTTAGTCTAAAGTTTATTAAAAGAAATGGCTTTCTTCTTTGGTTGAATATATTTAATAACTGGGAAAATTTGATTAAATTAATTTTCTTTACTGTGATCAAAATAGAAGAACTGCAGGATAATAAAACTGATTTTGATTTGCTTATTTTACCTGAGTAGCTTTATCTTTCATGCATGAAGGGTAATGAACATGAGGATCTCGTGGCCACTGTCCTGTGAGATAAGGTCCTGTTATCGTATCCAAAGAAGAGGTTCGCCTTATTGTACCAGAGGTTCGAACTTGATGAGATTTTGGCCTGTCCACTCTAAAAAAGTGAAAAAAGATTAGATTAGTCACTAATGAATAAAGTAAAACTTAAAATTATTTAACCCTCATGGTTTGTAAAATATCACTCTGTCAATTTTCCCTACAATATATATTTACCCTAAGAGCCCTCCTGCATGATGTGATGAAATTTATAGACCCTCTCCCAGAGGAAAATACATTCACATATTAAATTTTGCACACACTTCCAGGGCTGTCAACCCTACAAAGCCCATCTATTTTAGAGACCTACTCTAAAACCTGTATAGCATCTCCACTGCCATTACTTTATTTAAGACTTCATCATGTCTCAACTCCCAGTTTCCTAAATGCTATCTCTGCATCCACCCTAACTAAATCTTACAGTGCCACCTCCCTCCACTGCTTAAAAAAATTCCCATGGTTATTCACTGCCTTTAACTTAAAGCCCATTATTTTTCACAGTTCAGCTCCCACATACATCAATACTTGATGTCTTGCTACTCCTCCATAAACCCATGTTAACTACGAAATGCCATACAAACTAACTGCAACTTCCCAAATGTAAAACGCTCACTTCTCTGCCTCTATACCTTCTATTATCTCCTGCACCTAAAATGTTCTCCTTCCCTGTTCACTTGACAAAAACTTATCTTCAAGATCAGCTCAGGTGTCACACTGCCTCTGTGAAACCTTTCTCAATGCTCTTCTTTTCTCCATCTCTGTCCTTTTTAAAGATATACGCACTCTCCTCTGTTTGCGTGGAGCCCTAAATTTGTCTTTTTTCCCCAACTAGAGCATACGTTTGGTCCCTACAGACTGAAAAGAAGTTGATGCTCAATACTTATGAATTGATTCACAGCTACACAAAAATAACATGTATAAAGAATCTTATATTTTAATTCAGCTTCCTCATTTATGGATGAAGAATTTGAAGCCCAGAGGGATAAACTTAAATTGTCCAATGAAACAGAACTGCTACCAGGTGATAGAGGTAAAAAGGAACGGAGATATCCAGACATTCTACACAGTTCAATCAATCTACTATAATAATCTACTTCTCCTCTCCATATAGGTACCATAGGTACCTCTGCTGAAAATTAAAATGATCATACTGAACTCTATCGTTTCTTTACAAAGAAACTATAAAGGATTTTTCATACATGCATCTCAAATAAGTTACTACTAATGTGCATTGAATAATAAAACCCAGTGGATTACAAGCACCAAGGCTCAGTCTTACTCAGAGTTATAGTTCACATCAAACAAAATGTCTTGCACATTACAGAGGGCCAAGAAACATTTGTTATTGAATACTGTCCTTTAACTACCCTTCTGAAACCAAAATACAAAATTGGGTTTTTTTAATCGGAAAACAAAAGAAAATGGAGCATACTGTGAACTATCGTATTATTTACATACAGTCGTCCTCAGTTCTGTGGGGGACTGGTTCTAGGACCCTCACGGATACCAGAATCTGAGGAAGCTCAAGTCCCTTACGTTTGGCCATCCACCTCTCCGGGTTCCACATCCTTGGACACAGAGGGCTGGAGGGCCAATTTTATCTTACAACTGCAGTTCTGATTTCTTCTTTGACCCAAGAGTGTTAGAGAAGATCTGAAAATTACAAAATTTCCTTCCTATCTTTATTACTTAGCTCTCATTTTATTTTGCCATAGGCAGAGAGTCTAGGACAATCTATGTCTACTCTTTGGGATCACCTGAAATTTTATTTGTGACCAAAAATCATGGTCAATTTTTATAAATATTTCATGAGTCACGGAGAACATATATTTTCTGTTTTCAGAATAGTTATTTTTCTTGTACATCAGCTGAAATAAAAATATAGAATATATTAATAAGAAAATTATTAGCTTTATCTGTCACAGACTTAGAGAACTACTCAAGTTTCTAAACTACTCTTGAGATATAACAATTCTCTTTATCTCTTGCAATTTTTATCATTTAAATTTAGTTCTGGGGAATTCCCTGGCAGTCCAATGGTTAGGACTCTGCACTTCCACTACAGGGGGCATGGGTTCAATCCCTGGTCATCGGGGAACTAAGATCCCGCAAGCTGCGCCGTGTGGCCAAAAACAAGAAACAAACAAAAAAAAGTTTATAGAAATTTAGTTCTGTATAATTTGGTTCCATATTGATTCATGACATCATCATTATGGCTTATATGCTTCACCATTGCAGTCTGTTCCATTTATTACTTTTAAGCTCTGTCAAATTGAACATTATCACCCCTTTATGCTTTCCTTCTATTATAATGTATCTGGTTTGCCTATTCTTTTATTTTCAATTTCTTTCAATCATGCTGTTTAGGTGCGACTCTTGTATACTGTATGTAATTAGGCTTTTTGAAAAAACTTTAGAGTATGTCTTCTCCTTATAAAAGGTATGTTCATCCCACTTATATTTATTGTTATAACAAACTTGATTAAACCTGTCATAACTTTTTTCTTCCTCCTATAAATGCTTCCTTGCTAGTTGTTTTCTATGTTTTACTGTTTACTTCTTTTTCTCCTTCTTACCTTTTCCCCTACCATAGATAATTTAGAAGATATGCAGATTGTTTTTAGTTCTATTACTAGGAGTTACTTCTATTAATTCTTTTAAATATTTTTTCTGGCTATAAAAGCAATATGCACAAATTTTAGCAACTTTAGGAAACACGGAAAATTAACATGTCTCTCATAATCTGATTTATAATAGTTTGTTTAAAACTTTTTAAAGTTACTTTACATTCCCTCCACCAAGAACAAAAAGACAAAAACAGTTTATCCCTTGAAAAAGAACATTTATAGCAATAAAAAAGGCCTACATAAAGGTCAGCCACAACCAGAAAATGAAAAGCCACTATATGCAAAAAACTTGTGCCTGAACTTTAAACTGCTCCAAACTATTATGAGAGTTGTATGTAGTCTACCTATAGTTATTAAAACTCCCGTTAACTTGGTGAACAATAGGGATAATTTTTATGTTTTATAGTACGTATATAAAGAATCTATAAACAAGTCCCTTGATACATATAATATTCTAATCTATACTTTTTTATTATATTGTTAATCACTGGACCTTTGTCTATACCTTCCAAAGGATCCCATTTCTCCCCTTAGTGTCCATTCTCTCTGATTAGCTACTGTCAGAACTGTGGTCTTCAAGTTATTTTGACTGAGTACTCCTAATAGTAAATATCTAAGTATGCAGCAATATGTGCAGTTATTTATTTATAAATGAGGTATATATTATATGACTAATATGTTATATATAGTGTAAACCTAAGTAGAAATTTACACATGATATAAAAAATAAAAATATGTATGAAAAAAATGGAAGTTACATTTTCTTCCTGTATCTCATAAGTGGGTGGCCTTACTTCAGTGTGAAGACCACTGGGATAAGGGACTTTAAATTGGGTGCTCCCAAGGCCCAAGGACCAGTGGCGGTCATCAGCTTGGACTCTGAAAACCTAGGCTCCAACATTTGGTGTAGAAACACTCACCTTGTGCTGAGTATAAGAGGGGGACATTCTTACCAATGAAAGAGCCAAGAAACAGATTTGGCAACCTTATTCTGGGACAGCGCGGACCGAAAATTCTGGTGTCATTAAATTCATGAGTTTTCTTGTATTGTCCCTTAACCAAAAGGAGCTTTTGTACTTTTAAATGTTGTATAAATGTGTTATATTGGGTGAGAGCCTGAGGTTTTTGAACTGGAAACTTCCTGAAATTTATTATCTCCATGTGGTTACCATAAAGATAATGTAATAAAAGGGAAAAATATGAATTGGGTGCTAAATTCAATCTACAGATTGGCCAGTTAGCTCTAATTCTGTGATATAACCGCTAATGCTTAATTGTGTTAAGAATGTGTAAACAAGCATCACACATTACCAATACCAAAAAAACAAAAACGGTCTGCCTTAAGTAGAAAGAATAAGGTAGGACAACATGGTATCGATATCCTGTTATAAAATTCGCTCTACCAGGGACATCCCTGGTGGCCTAGTGGGGGGGACTCTGCGCTCCCAATGCGGGGGGCCTGGGTTCGATCCCTGGTCGGGGAACTAGATCCCACATGCATGCCACAAGTAAGAGCCTGCATGCCACAAATGGGAGCCCACATACCGCAATGAGGATCCCGTGTGCCGCAACTAAGACCCAGCACAGCCAAGATAAATAATAAATAAATAAAGAAATATAAAAAAAAAAATTCCCTCTACCAGTCATGATTTTTTTAAAAATTATAGTATATGAAGTAAATATACTTGAAAGGTTATATTTCAAACATATGCTTTAAAAGACTCTCGGAAGATGGTGGAAGAGTAAGACGCGGAGATCACCTTCCTTCCCACTTATACATTAGAAATACATCTACACGTGGAACTGCTCCTACAGAACACCCACTGAATGCTGGCAGAAAACGTCAGACCTCCCAAAAGGCTCTTGGTGCTCCAGCCAGGCATCAGGGCTGTGCCTCTGAGGTGGGAGAGCCAAGTTCAGGACACTGGTCCACAAGAGACCTCCCAGCTCCACGTAATACCAAATGGCAAAAATCTCTCAGAGATCTCCATCTCAACATCAAGACCCAGCTTCACTCAACGACCAGCAAGCTACAGTGCTGGACACCCTATGCCAAACAACTAGCAAGACAGGAACACAGCCCCATCCATTAGCAGAGAGGCTGCCTAAAATCAGAATAAGGCCACAGACACCCCAAAATACACCACCAGACGTGGACGTGCCCACCAGAAAGACAAGATCCAGCCTCATCCCCCAGAACACAGGCACTAGTTCCCTCCACCAGGAAGCCTACACGACCCACTGAACCAACCTTAGCCACTGGGGACAGATACCAAAAACAACGGGAACTACGAACCTGCAGCCTGTGAAAAGGAGACCCCAAACACAGTAAGATAAGCAAAATGAGACAACAGAAAAACACACAGCAGATGAAGGAGCAGGGTCAAAACACACCAGACCTAACAAATGAAGAGGAAATAGGTAGTCTACCTGAAAAAGAATTCAGAATAATGATAGTAAGGATGATCCAAAATCTGGGAAATAGAATAGACAAAATGCAAGAAACATTTAACAAGGACATAGAAGAACTAAAGAGGAACCAAGCAACAATGAAAAACACAATAAATGAAATGAAAAATACTCTAGATGGGATCAATAGCAGAATAACTGAGGCAGAAGAACGGATAAGTGACCTGGAAGATAAAATGGTGGAAATAACTACTGCAGAGCAAGATAAAGAAAAAAGAATGAAAAGAACTGAGGACAGTCTCAGAGACCTCTGGGACAACATTAAACGCACCAACATTCGAATTATAGGGGTTCCAGAAGAAGAAGAGAAAAAGAAAGGGACTGAGAAAATATTTGAAGAGATTATAGTTGAAAACTTCCCTAATATGGGAAAGGAAATAGTTACTCAAGTCCTGGAAGCACAGAGAGTCCCATACAGGATAAATCCAAGGAGAAACACGCCAAGACACATATTAATCAAACTGTCAAAAATTAAATATAAAGAAAACATATTAAAAGCAGCAAGGGAAAAACAACAAATAACACACAAGGGAATCCCCATAATGTTAACAGCTGATCTTTCAGCAGAAACTCTGCAAGCCAGAAGGGAGTGGCAGGATATACTTAAAGTCATGAAGGAGAAAAACCTACAACCAAGATTAATCTACCCAGCAAGGATCTCATTCAGATTTTATGCAGAAATTAAAACCTTTACAGACAAGCAAAAGCTGAGAGAGTTCAGGAACACCAAACCAGCTTTACAACAAATGCTAAAGGAACTTCTCTAGGCAAGAAACACAAGAGAAGGAAAACACCTACAATAACAAACCCAAAACATTTAAGAAAATGGGAATAGGAACATACATATCGATAATTACCTTAAATGTAAATGGATTAAATGCTCCACCAAAAGACACAGACTGGCTGAATGGATACAAAAACAAGACCCATATATATGCTGTCTACAAGAGACCCACTTCAGACCTAGAGACACATACAGACTGAAAGTGAGGGGATGGAAAAAGATATTCCATGCAAATGGAAATCAAAAGAAAGCTGGAGTACCAATTCTCAGATCAGACAAAATAGACTTTAAAACAAAGACTATTACAAGAGACAAAGAAGGACACTATATAATGATCAAGGGATCGATCCAAGAGGAAGGTATAACAATTGTAAATATTTATGCACCCAACATAGGAGCACCTCAATACATAAGGCAAATACTAGCAGCCATAAAAGGGGAAATCGACAGCAACACAATCATAGTAGGGGACTTTAACACCCCACTTTCACCAATGGACAGATCATCCAAAATGAAAATAAATAAGGAAACACAAGCTTTAAATGATACATTAAACAAGATGGACTTAATTGATATTTATAGGACATTCCACCCAAAACAACAGAATACACATTTTTCTCAACTGCTCATGGAACATTCTCCAGGATAGATCATATCTTGGGTCACAAATCAAGCCTTGGTAAATTTAAGAAAATTGAAATCGTATCAAGTATCTTTTCCGACCACAACGCTATGAGACTAGATATCAATTACAGGAAAAGATCTGTAAAAAAGACAAACACACGGAGGCTACACAATACACTACTTAATAACGAAGTGATCACTGAAGAAATCAAAGGGGAAATCAAAAAATACCTAGAAACAAATGACAATGGAGACACGACGACCCAAAACCTATGGGACGCAGCAAAAGCAGTGCTAAGAGCGAAGTGTATAGCAATACAAGCCTACCTCAAGAAACAGGAAACATCTCGAATAAACAACCTAACCTTGCACCGGCAGCAATTAGAGAAAGAAGAACATAAAAACCCCAAAGCTAGCAGAAGGAAAGAAACCATAAAGATCAGATCAGAAATAAATGAAAAAGAAATGAAGGAGACAATAGCAAAAATCAGTGAAACTAAAAGCTGGTTCTTTGAGAAGATAAACAAAATTGATAAACCATTAGCCAGACTCATCAAGAGAAAGAGGGAGAAGACTCAAATCAATAGAATTAGAAATGAAAAAGGAGAAGTAACCACTGACACTGCAGAAATACAAAGGATCATGAGAGATTACTACAAGCAACTCTATGCCAATAAAATGGACAACCTGGAAGAAATGGACAGATTCTTAGAAATGCACAACCTGCCGAGACTGAACCAGGAAGAAATAGAAAATATGAACAGACCAATCACAAGCACTGAAATTGAAACTGTGATTAAAAATCTTCCAACAAACAAAATCCCAGGACCAGATGGCTTCACAGGAGAATTCTATCAAACATTTAGAGAAGAGCTAACACCTATCCTTCTCAAACTCTTCCAAAATATTGCAGAGGGAGGAACACTCCCCAACTCATTCTACGAGGCCACCATCACCCTGATACCAAAACCAGACAAAGATGTCACAAAGAAAGAAAACTACAGGCCAATATCACTGATGAACATAGATGCAAAAATCCTCAAAAAATACTAGCAAACAGAATCCAACAGCACATTAAAAGGATCATACACCATGATCAAGTGGGGTTTATCCCAGGAATGCAAGGATTCTTCAGTATACGCAAATCAATCAACGTGATACACCATATCAACAAATTGAAGGAGAAAAACCATATGATCATCTCAATAGATGCAGAGAAAGCTTTTGACAAAATTCAACACCCATTTATGATAAAAGTCCTGCAGAAAGTAGGCATAGAGGGAACTTTCCTCAACATAATAAAGGCCATATATGACAAACCCACAGCCAACATTGTCCTCAATGGTGAAAAACTGAAACCATTTCCACTAAGATCAGGAACAAGACAAGGTTGCCCACTCTCACCACTATTATTCAACATAGTTTTGGAAGTGTTAGCCACAGCAATCAGAGAAGAAAAAGAAATAAAAGGAATCCAAATCGGAAAAGAAGAAGTAAAGCTGTCACTGTTTGCAGATGACATGATACTATACACAGAGAATCCTAAAGATGCTACCAGAAAACTACTAGAGCTAATCAATGAATTTGGTAAAGTAGCAGGATACAAAATTAATGCACAGAAATCTCTTGCATTTCTATACACTAATGACGAAAAATCTGAAAGTGAAATTAAGAAAACACTCCCGTTTACCATTGCAACAAAAAGAATAAAATATCTAGGAATAAACCTACCTAAGGAGACAAAAGACCTGTGTGCAGAAAATTATAAGACACTGATGAAAGAAATTAAAGATGATACAAATAGATGGAGAGATATACCATGTTCTTGGATTGGAAGAATCAACATTGTGAAAATGACTCTACTACCCAAAGCAATCTACAGATTCAATGCAATCCCTATCAAACTACCACTGGCATTTTTCACAGAACTAGAACAAAAAATTTCACAATTGGTATGGAAACACAAAAGACCCCGAATAGCCAAAGCAATCTTGAGAACGAAAAATGGAGCTGGAGGAATCAGGCTCCCTGACTGCAGACTATATTACAAAGCTACAGTAATTAAGACAGTTTGGTACTGGCACAAAAATAGAAATATAGATCAATGGAACAAGATAGAAAGCCCAGAGATAAACCCACGCACATATGGTCACCTTATCTTTGATAAAGGAGGCAAGCATATACAGTGGAGAAAAGACAGTCTCTTCAATAAATGGTGCTGGGGGGCTTCCCTGGTGGCGCAGTGGTTGAGAATTTGCCTGCCAATGCAGGGGACACGGGTTCGAGCCCTGGTCTGGGAAGATCCCACATGCCGCGGAGCAGCTAGGCCCATGAGCCACAATGACTGAGCCTGCGCGTCTGGAGCCTGTGCTCCGCAACAAGAGAGGCCGCGATAGTGAGAGGCCCGCGCACCGCAATGAAGAGTGGCCCCCGCTTGCCGCAACTGGAGAAAGCCCTCGCACAGAAACGAAGACCCAACACAGCCATAAATAAATAAATAAATAAATAAAATTTAAAAAAAAAAGTGGTGCTGGGAAAATTGGACAGATATATGTAAAATTATGAAATTAGAACACTCCCTGACACCATACACAAAAATAAATTCAAAATGGATTAAAGACCTAAGTGTAAGGCCAGACACTATTAAACTCGTAGAGGAAAACATAGGCAGAACACTCTATGACACAAATCACAGCAAGATTCTTTTTGACCCAGTTCCTAGAGAAATGGAATAAAAACACAAATAAACAAATGGGACCTAATGAAACTTAAAAGCTTTTGCACAGCAAAGGAAACCATAAACAAGACCAAAAGCAACCATCAGAATGGGAGAAAATATTTACAAATGAGGCAAATGACAAAGGATTAATCTCCAAGATTTACAAGCAGCTCATGCAGCTCAATAACAAAAACACGAACAACCCAATCCAAAAATGGGCAGAAGACCTAAATAGACATTTCTCCAAAAAAGATATACAGATTGCCAACAGACACATGAAAGAATACTCAACATCATTAATCATTAGAGAAATGCAAATCAAAACTACAATGAGATATCATCTCACACTGGTCAGAATGGCCATCATCAAAAAATCTACAAACAATAAATGCTGGAGAGGGTGTGGAGGAAAGGGAACCCTCTTGCACTGTTGGTGGGAATGTAAATTGATACAGCCACTATGGAGAACAGTATGGAGGTTCCTTAAAAAACTAAAAATAGAACTACCATACGACACAGCAATCCCACTACTGGGCATATACCCTGAGAAAGCCATAGTTCAAAAAGAGTCATTGCAGCTCTATTTACAATAGCCAGGACATGGAAGCAACCAAAGTGTCCATCATCGGATGAATGGATAAAGAAGATGTGGCACATATATACAATGGAATATTACTCAGCCATAAAAAGAAATGAAATGGAGGTACTTGTAATGAGGTGGATGGAGTTAGAGTCTGTCATACAGAGTGAAGTAAGTCAGAAAGAGAAAAACAAATACAGTATGCTAACACATATATATGGAATCTAAGGGAAAAAAAAAAAAAGGCCATGAAGAACCTAGTGGCAAGACGGGAATAAAGACACAGACCTACTGGAGAATGGACTTGAGGATATGGGAAGGGGAGGGGTGAGATGTGACAGGGTGAGAGAGTGTCATGGACATATATACACTACCAAATGTAAAATGGATAGCTAGTGGGAAGCAGCTGCATGGCACAGGGAGATCAGCTCGGTGCTTTGTGACCACCTAGAGGGGTGGGATGGGGAGGGTGGGAGGGAGGGAGATGCAAGGGGGAAGAGATATGGGAACATATGTATATGTATAACTGATTCACTTTGTTATGGGGCAGAAGCTAGCACACCATTGTAAAGCAATTGTTCTTCAATAAAGATGTTTAAAAACAACAACAACAACAACACACACACACACACACACACACACACACAAAAGACTCTCACCATTGTCACATAAGGAAAATTTCAAAGATATGTAGTTGTTAGTAATTTCCACGTAAATTATTTGAAGGGTTAAAATTCAAAATAAGTTTAAAAATTGGCAAGGATAGTACTCTTCCAAGATATGATTAGCTATAATAACCCCACTTAACCAAATATCAGTAGGGCCTTTTTTACCAACAGATTCATCATAAGCAGTGCGATTTACTTTAACTTATTAAATAAGTTATTAAATAAGACGACTTATTCCTATTATCCAAACTATCATGGCAATGAGTTAGACTTTAACTGCCTCAACATCTAAGCCTTGATTCTCCCAAATTTTTATTTATTTAATTTGCGGTATTATTGCCTACCAATTCAGGTATTACAATTTAGTGCAACAATAAAAATCAACACTGGTTTTGCATTATAGTAGTCCCCTCTTATCCTCACTTTCACTTTCCACAGTCAACCATGGTCTGAAAATATTAAATGGAAAATTCCAGAAATAATTCATAAGTTTAAGATTGGGGAGAAGAGTCAAGATGGCGGACTAGGAGCACATGGAATTCACGTCTCCACACAACTAGGGCACCTACCAGGCACCAGTGAGGGACCACAGACACCTAAGGGGAGGGGAGAAACCCCCAGTGACCAAGTAGGATGTGGGGCATGGGGGGAGTGAGAGGGGAAGAAGTGGAGGTGGGATGGACTGGCGCACCTGAGGGGTGGCTGGAGGAGGGGAAGGGATCCCACCCCCAAAGGGGGAAATTGGGGGACCACTGGGAGGGCAGAGGATCAAAAGGGAGCATGGCCAGTTCTCCCCTGCCCACTTGGGCCCTCAGGAGCCTGCTGAGATCCCGGTCCTGATCCTCTGCCCATGAATGTCCCCTCCAGCTGCATGGGTCCTGAGGGAGTGGGAGGGAGGGAAGGGAAAGCAAAAGTAAAGGCCAGACCTACTGGACTCAAACCCCTGAGGGGTGGCTGGGGGAGGGGAGGAGTTCCTACACCCAGCAGGACACACCCACGGTTAGGGGTCCAGCGGGGACTGGGGAGACCCCGGGAGAGATGGGGAGTGGGGGCGTGGAGGAATGGAAGGGAACGCGGCCAGTGCTTTCCCTGTCCACTTAGGCACCAGAGAGCCTGTTGGGCTCCTGGGCCTAATTCTCTGCCCTCAGAGCCTCCCTCCTGCTGCGCAGAGACCGAGCCCCATCCTTACACCCCCACCCAGGGCCCGACCTCTACACTCAGAGAACCCCTCCAATGAGCTGGGCCTAAACTGCACCCACACACCCTCACCCATGGCTTTGCCTCCAAACCCCAGAACTCCACACTCTGAAGGCCCTCCTTTGGACGTGCTGCCTCTCCCCTTCTGTAGGTCCTAAGTAGAGGCCCTGCCCGACACTTGAACATCACCCGCCCAGGCCACGCCCCCAAGACCTTTTCTGGCTGCATGGGTCCTAAGCCTAGGCCCTGCCCCACTATAACCCCCACCAATGTCTAAGTTCCAACCCTGCCTAAACTCCGCCCCCCATAGCCAAGGCTTTTTTTTTTCCTTTTTTCCTCTTTTAGATTGGGGTTCTGTTTTACCTTGTTGATTAATTGTTCTTCATTCATTTATATGTTTATTTTTTCTAATAAATCTTTTATTTTTCTAATTTTATTTTATTCTTTATGCTTTGTTATTGTTCTGCTCCTTTTTGGCTTGTTCCCCCACCCCCCTTTTTTCTTTTTCTTTTTTCTGTTACAGTTTTATTTTACCTTGTTGCAGTTGTTTCAATTATATTATTATTTTTCCTAATATATTTTTGATCTTTCTAATTTTATTTTGTTTTTTATTCTTTGTTATTGTATTGCTCCTTTTCTTCTTCTTCTTTTTTTTTTTTTCCACGCCACATGCCTTACGGAATCTGGTTCCCAGGCCACAGGTTGGGCCCGAGCTCCTGTGGTGGCAGCTCCGAGTCCAAACTGCTGGACTAACAGAGAACCTCAGACCCCAGGGAATATAAATAGGAGTGAGGCCTCCCAGAGGTCCTCATCTCAGCACCAAGACCCAGATTTATCTAACTGCCTGCAAACTCCAGTGCTGGATGCCTCAGGCCAAATAATCTGTAAGACAGGAATACAGCCCCAACCATCAGAAAAAAAAAAATAAAATGACAAAAAATACGTTATAAATGAAGAAGCAAGGTAAAAACCTACAAGACCAAATAAATGAAGGTGAAATAGGCAACCTACCTGAAAAAGAATTCAGAGTAATGATAGTAAAGACGATCCAAAATCTCGGAAACAGAATGGAGAAAATAAAAGAAACATTTAACAAGGATCTAGAAGAACTAAAGAGCAAACAAACAGTGATGAACAATACAATAACTGAAATTAAAAATACTCTAGAAGAAATCAATAGCAGAAGAACTAAGGCAGAAGAACGGATAAGTGAGCTGGAAGATAAAATGGTGGAAATAACTGCCAGGGAGCAGAATAAAGAAAAAAGAATGAAAGAATTGAGGACAGTCTCAGAGACTCCTGGGACAATAGTAAACGCACCAATATTCGAATTATAGGGGTCCCAGGAGAAGAAGAGAAAAAGAAAGGGTTTGAGAAAATATTTGAAGAGATTGTAGTTGAAAACTTCCCTAACATGGGAAAGGAAATAGTCAATCAAGTCCAGGAAGCACAGAGAGTCCCATACAGGATAAACCCAAAGAGCAACATGCCAAGACACATATTAATCAAACTATCAAAAATTAAATACAAAGAAAAAATATTAAAAGCAGCGAGGGAAAGGCAACAAATAACATAAAAGGGAATCCCCATAAGGTTAACAGCTGATCTTTCAGCAGAAACTCTGCAAGCCAGAAGGGAGTGGCAGGACATATTTAAAGTGATGAAGGGGAAAAAACCTACAACCAAGATTACTCTACCCAGCAAGGATCTCATTCATATTCAATGGAGAAATCAAAAGCTTTACAGACAAGCAAAAGCTAAGAGAATTCAGCACCACCAAACTAGCTTTACAACAAATGCTAAAGGAACTTCTCTAAGTGGGAAACACAAGAGAATAAAAAGACCCACAAAGACAAACCCAAATCAATTAAGACAATGGTAATAGGAACATACATATCGATAATCACCTTGAATGTAAGTGGATTAAATGCTCCAACCAAAAGACACAGACTGGCTGAATGGATACAAAAACAAGCCTGTCTATATGCTGTCTACAAGAAACCCACTTCACACCTAGGGACACATACAGACTGAAAGTGAGGGGATGGAAAAAGATATTCCATGCAAATGGAAATCACAAGAAAGCTGGAGCAGCAACACTCATATCAGATAAAATAGACTTTAAAATAAAGACTGTTACAAGAGACAAGAAAGGACACTACATAATGATCAATGGACCAATCCAAGAAGAAAACAAAACAATTGTAAATATTTATGCACCCAACATAGGAGCACCTCAATATATAAGGCAAATGCAAATGGCTTGAAAAGGAAAAATCGACAGTAACACAATAATAGGGGACTTTAACACCCCACTGACACCAATAGATCATCCAGACGGAAAATAAATAAGGAAACAGAAGCTTTAAATGACACAAGAGACCACACAGACTTAATTGATATTGTTGGGACATTCCACCCCAAAGCAGAAGAATACACTTTCTTCTCAAATGCACACGGCACGTTCTCCAGAATAGATCACATTTGGGGTCACAAATCAAACCTTGGAAAATTTAAGAAAATTGAAATTGTATCAAGCATCTTTTCCGACCACAACACTGTGAGATCAGAGATCTATTACAGGAAAAAAAAACAGTAAAGAAAACACAAATACATGGAGGCTAAACAGTGTGCTGCTGAATAACCAAGAGATCACTGAAGAAATCAAAGAGGGAATCAAAAAATACCTAGAAACAAATGACAACAAAAACATGACGATCCAAAACCTATGGGATGCAGCAAAAGCAGTTCTAAGAGGGAAGTTCATAGCAATTCAAGCTCACTGCAAGAAAACTCTCAAATAAACATTCTAACCTTACACCTAAAGCAACTAGAAAAAGAAGAACAAAGAAAACCCAAAATTAGTGGGAGGAAAGAAATCATAAAGATCCGAGCAGAAATAAGTGAAATGGAAACAAACCAAACAATAGCAAAGATCAATAAAACTAAAGGCTGTTGCTTTAAGAAGATAAACAAAATTGGTAATCCTTTAGCCAGTCTCATCAAGAAAAGGAGGGCGAGTACTCAAATCAATAAAATTAGAATTGAAAAAGGAGAGATTACAACCGACACTGCAGAAATACAAAAGATCGTAAGAGACTACTACAAGCAACTATATGCCAATAAAATGGACAACCTGAAAGAAATGGACAAATTCTTGGAAAAGTACAACCTTCCAAGATTGAACCAGGAAGAATTAGAAAATATAAACAGACCAATCACAGGTAATGAAATTGAAACTGTGATTAAAAATCTTCCAACAAACAAAAGTCCAGGACCAGATGGCTTCACAGGTGAATTCTATCAAACATTTAGAGAAGAGTTAACACCTCTCCTCCTCAAACTCTTCCAAAAAACGGTGGAGGGAGGAACACTCCCAAACTCATTCTATGAGGCCACCATCACCCTGATACCAAAACCAGAAAAAGATATCACAAAAAAAGAAAATTATAGACCAATACCACTGATGAACATAGATGCAAAAATCCTCAACAAAATACTAACCAACAGAACCCAACAACACATTAAAAGGATCATACACTATGATAAAGTGGGATTTATCCCAGGGATGCAAGGATTCTTCAATAAACGCAAATCAATGTGATACACCATATTAACAATTTGAAGAATAAAAACCATATGATCATCTCAATAGATGCAGAAGAATCTTTTGACAAAACTCAACACCCATTTATGATAAAAACTCTCCAGAAAGTGGGCATAAAGGGAACCTACCTCAACATAATAAAGGCCATATATGACAAACCCACAGCAAACATCATTCTCAGTGGTGATAAACTGAAAGCATTTCCTCTAAGATCAGGAACAAGACAAGGATGTCCACTCTCGCCACTCTTACTCAACATAGTTTTGGAAGTCCTAGCCACGGCAATCAGAGAAGAAAAAGAAATAAAAGGAATACAAATGGGAAAAGAAGAAGTAAAGCTGTCACTGTTTGCAGATGACATGATACTATACATAGAAAACCCTAAAGATGCCACCAGGAAACTACTAGAACTAATCAATGAATTTGGTAAGGCTGCAGGATACAAAATCAATGCACAGAAATCTCTTGCATTCCTATACACTAAGAACGAAAAATCAGAAAGAGAAATTAAGGAAACAATCCCACTGATCATTGCAACAAAAAGAATAAAATACCTAAAATACTCAAACAATCTTTGAATTTACAAGAGCTTAAATAATAACATTTAATAAAACATTGAATAAAAAATTAAGAGTAGCAATAAAATTGCTAAAATAAATATTCTAAAGTATGAAAGAAAATCAATTAAATAAATACTTATCATCATTACTTAAGCTAAACAGGCATCAGGAAAATAGTAATTTCATAGGTAGTGAAACCAGGTAACCACTACCACTAAATAAAACTTGCTGAATGTCTACTACTACATATGAAAAGCACTGTTCCATGTACCAAGAGGAATTACAAAATCAGTTTCAGACTCTCCTCAAGGAATTTACATTCCGGTTGAGGGAGATACAATATGTACAATTAAACTATGATATAAAGTGGTATATTATGGCACATGCACACCAATGAAGGACAGGAAGCAAACAATGCAAAAAATAAATGAGGCAGCAGATAGCTAGAATGATGTACTCCAACTACATCAAGGGAAACTTTCAAGTAGTAAGGCTCTTACCATGCCACTTATAATCCTGTTGCTAACATCGCCTACTTAAATATTTGAGGATAAAATAGAGAATAACTAAATTCAGCAGTAAAATATGATCGTTAGGAAAAAATCACATCTATTTCCAGTACTAGCATCATTGTTAGGACCAGAAAATGACTCCTCATGTAGCATTCTGTAAAAGGACTTGCTCATTATATCCATCTACAGGTTGTACTTTCCCCCTCCAATTCCCCTCCCTCATGAGGGAGCAGTGGTAGGCCTGGGGTTCCTCTGGGGTTCCTACTGAGGACTATACAAAATAATTATTGCTTTCTAACAGCCAATTGGAAATTTAACTTTAAAGTGATAATAGTATAATAGGTTTAAAAACAAGGAGCTGTATTAGATAACTCTGCATCTGAATAGCATACAAGGCATTACTCTAAATAGGCAAAACTGCTTAATTAGTATCTAACTGCCAGAGCACTGTAATATGAGGTTAAACTAATTGTTCCCAACAATTTTTACTTTAGTAGCAGTGACTGAAGATTGACTGGTTAGTGAGTTTGGAAATCTGATGGATTAAGAAGCTCACCTGAAGGAGAAAATTAACAAAGTTAAGTGGAATTTCTGCAAATTAAAAAAAAGTTATTATTAGAAACTTTAAGAACTTTAGCTACAGAGAAATATGAAACAAGCCACTACGCCTTCTAAACCAACCTTAACAGGTGGTAAAGAGGATGCAATATTTTTGAGTGACATAATGTAGCCATACAGAATGTAAACTAACACACGTAATAAAAAGTGCTCACATTCTTTTCTTGGACTTTAACACACTCCAACCTTTTTCATAGGTTCAGTGTGCATAAGTAACTAAAAAATAAAAATTGTTGATTCTCTGTGTTTAGCTCTCAAGAAAGATTATTCGCCAAAGCTCTCCATTAAACACTGATTATACAAGCAAAGCACATCTAAACTTAAGAAAGCATTTAAACCTTTTGAAAAAGAGCTATTATTCCTTCAACTACTGTGTAAAGGCTATAACTGCATGAAACTTAGCCATTGTAACACCACCACCAAGAATAAACTGCTTCTTACTTTATTCAAAGTTTATTACCACTCTGAAGAATCCTCAAGCCATACATTTATTACAACTCTAAAGAATCCTCAAGCCATACAATTCAGCAAAATGCTTAAGATAACTAAGTAACAAATACCAATTTTTCCAGACCTTTCTACATAGAACTCACATTAAGTAACTAGTTTTACATAAAAATATCACATTAACAATGTTAGTCAGTAGTATCAAAACACACATATATAATAATACTTTGTCTTGAATTTAAGTTCCTAAAGTGTGTAAAGTCTTTTTATGTTTTAACAATTCTGTTCAAAAAGAAGCTGCCATTAAATCCCATAAGGTGTACGTGTGTGTGTATATGCCTTAAATCACCTAGTATTGATTAGAAAAATGTTAAAGAATGGTTTAAAAAAAAAGGCAATACTTTTTAGTCAGTACAGTGTCAACATCTGGGCATGTCTGAGAAGTAATAGCAAAAGCTTTCTAATACAGTGTATCACCCAGAAATTAGATCTTGGGAGATCCTAGAACAAAAAGGCTCAAGGCCCTCAGGCATAGGTGGAACTAAGCAATGGATCTCAAAGATGGGATCCTGAGATGTGGCTCTCTGTATAAGCATCACCAGGCAGCTTGTTAAAAATGCACGTTACTGGGCCACACTCCCAGAGATTCTAATTTAGTAGCTATAGGGTGGAACCAGGTATCAACACATTTTTTTAAATTTTTCTTTTCTCTCTTTTTTTAAAAAATTAATTTATTTATTTTTGGCTGCGTTGGGTCTTCGTCGTTGCACGCGGGCTTTCTCTAGCTGCAGAGAGCGGGGGATACTCTTTGTTGCAGTGCGCCGGCTTCTTCTCATTGCGGTAGCTTCTCTTGTTCGGGAGCACAGGGCTCTAGGCGCACGGGCTTCAGGAGTTGTGGCTCGCGGGCTCTAGAGCACAGGCTCAGCAGTTGTGGCGTGCAGGCTTAGTTGCTCCACGTCATGTGGGATCCTCCTGGATCAGGGCTCGAACCCGTGTCCCCTGCACTGGCAGGCGGATTCCCAACCACTGCGCCACCAGGGAAGCCCTCAACATACTTTTTCAACCAGACCAAATTGATTCAGATGCATCATCAGCCTTGGGAACCACTGAGGTCCTAAAGCAATGTTTCTCAAAGTGTTAGACATTTGTTAAATATGCTCAATACCGGGCCCAATTTCTCATCAACAATGTGAGACTCTCTGCTAGTGGGACCAAACAATGTGAATTTTAAACACGTATCTCAAGTGAATCTACCGGTACTACAAGCTTCAGAACCTATGTCTAAAGGATTGGGACTAGATCCTTTAGAGCTGCAGGTGCTCAAAAATAAAATCATTTTGTTGATTATAATCTACTCCATTTAGAGGCACTGAAAGTTTGAATATAAATCCAAGAAAATATCCTGCTGCAAAAAAGTCAAACAATTCTTCGAAATCTGCACTTAGCAGCTAACCTTCTAGAATCTAGTAAATTTAAACTTCTAGTCATCTCCTTCAAAAAGGTCACTTTCTAAACTGAGTGCCAGCCATGACAATAAGAACCTTCAAACCTAAATACAAAGCACTCTAGACAGAATGCTTAGGAATGCTTTCTTAGAAAGATGAGATAACAGACAAAAAGTTCAATACAGCTTCTTTGGAAAGATTCCCTCCCACCCAAACAGGGCATTTTGCACACACAAGTTAACTACAATAAAATATGCTTCCTAAAAAATACAAGAAATTCTGAAAAAATACATTAAGTAGGTTCCTTTTTATAAAATCAAACTGTCAAAGAAAAATTAAATAAAATATATAAGCAGAGTAAAATTTAGATTTTAATAATTAATTTGATTAAAGAATTTAAGCCTGAGTCTCCAAATATTACAGTATTTTATAGCCTGTTTATTTAAAACCTTTATCTTTTAAGAGAAAATAAGTGTTTCATGATGTCTGAATTTGCTCCTTCATATTATAATTTCAATCCTTATCACTGAAATCAAAATAACAAATTCATGGAGCAGAGACTGAATATAAGGCATTAAGTTGCTTTTCTTCAACTTCAAAAAAACCTGAAATGATATAGTTCCTAATTTAGTGATCAAAAATAACCAAAAGTAAATATGGGTAGAGAATATCTTGCTATTGGTTCACTGAGGTTAAGCATGAACTTAACTAAAGGTCTGTTTTGTTTTGTATTTTTATAAATCTATTTATTTTTTATTTTTATTTTGGCTGCGTTGGGTCTTTGTTGCTGTGTGTGGGCTTTCTCTGGTTGCGGTGAGCGGGGGCTACTCTTCATTACAGTGCACGGGCTTCTCACTGCAGTGTCTTCTCTTGTTGAGGAGCACGGGCTCCAGGCACGCGGGCTTCAGAAGTTGTGGCACGCGGGCTCAGTAGTTGTGGCTCGCGGGCTCTAGAGCGCAGGCTCAGTAGTTGTGGTGCACGGGCTTAGTTGCTCCGCAGCATGTGGGATCTTCCCGGGCCAGGACTCGAACCCGTGTCCCCTGCATTGGCAGGCGGATTCTTAACCACTGTGCCACCAGGGAAGCTCCTAAAGGTCTGTTTTGTTAACAGAGATTTGCTTCAGTATTTCTGTATTGAGAGTTACTTCCTTGAAAGTTATAGTTTTACATTTATTATCACTGTTGAAGAGTCTCTCCTTGACCAAACTTTAGTCAGGCTCCTCTGAACTCTTTCCAATTAGGCCCTAACTTTTGGGCTTCTGTGTTCATCTCTGCATTGTCCAATTTTAGCAAGAATCCTACTATGTCAGTTTAACCAGAATCCCCCACCCTCAATATTGATCACGCTGGATATCTGATTAGGTTCCTCATCCCTACCATCCCCCATGTAATATCTGACCACCTGGCCTGCCTTCATCAACAATCCTGTTTAGGTCTGTTTAGCCAGAATCCCCCTTATTTTCATGTTTCTTTCCTCTGAGTAATTTTTACCCCACCCTTCTACTTGGCTATACAGCCCCAGTTCTCCTAGTTGTATTCCAAGTTTGAGCCCAATCTCTCTCCCCCACTTCAAAACCACATTGCAGTGGTCCCTACAACTATCGTGATAGTCTCCCTGAATAAAGTCTGCTTTACTAATCTTTATAAGTGTCATGAACAATTTTTTCTTAAACATCACTACCAACATTATGAGTAATTTTCTCCTTGCCGCACGGTTAGAGAGAAATTTTCAAAACAAATCCCTGCCCCCCCCAACCAGGAAAAAAACAAATTTAAAGAACTATGTAACTAAGAATAAAAAAAGTAGAAAGGAGGAGACTGGTATACATCTCTAGCCAATCTAATGCACATTAATACTGATCATCTAATAGAATTATTGTTACATTCAGTTTTCCAAAATCAGCACAGTCTAGGCACCTCACCAACGGCCTTTATGGGCCTTTCTTGCTTAAAATATAAGAAGAAAAAAAGTTAGCCAAATACATGGGCCACATAAAATAAAATCATCAAAATCAAATGAACTTTAGATGAGACAGGAAGGACACCAGATCTGAATATGCTATCTGAAATAAAAGTAAAGGGCAAAAGCTAAAGCCCTCTCAGTGTGAGCAGATTCTGAAACACTAATCAAGACCTGGAATCCTGCCATAGAAGCAATCTAGAAGACATGCCGAAATGACCATATGGCTGCCCTGCAGAAATCTGGAAAGGAACCAGTCAAGAAGCTGACAAGAGAAACAAACATGCTTCTCACCAAATGAGGCCTGACACAGCCTGTAACCTGAGGTCTGTCAAGAAAAACAAACAAAAAAATGTAGTCAAGCAGCCATTTAGGAATGATTCTTCTCTAGGTTATAGCTCAAATTTGTGTCAAATGATACATAAATTGAGATACGACATTTGGAGGAAGGCCTTCAGCCTGTTTTCAAAGAAAACCCAAGAGAGTATCTTCTTGTATCAAGGTTGTAAAAGAAAACTTCACCAAGATGGCCATGAAGGCTGGTGACAAGCACTGGAGGAATACACAACAAATTAAGATGGAGTTCTGACATCTGGAATAGATCTATAAAGAAATTACATATACGGCAGCTAGGATGAGAAAGATTTTCAAGTTCATTTTATTTCTGGTGGAAAATGCTATTTCTTTAAGGAACCCTGGCAAAGTCATAATTAGTAGAAGAACATTCTATAAACTTTATGAACTTCCAATGAATTCAATTAATAGAGCTTCCAAACATCTGAAATCTTACATAACTAATGGTCTCAAATGTTAAAGAAATAACCACAAAATATTAGCAACTATAAAACAACCAAAATCAGATGACCAAAAATGGACATTAATACAGTAAGTGAAAGGAAAGCAAATATTCCTTAACCAGAAGGCAAAATGCTTAACAAAATTTTGTTTCAAAGCACTTAACTTCCAGTTAAAGCAGCGGTAGAGCTTAGAAAATTTTTAACCAAATGAGACAGATCCACTATTATATCCCAATTAAAAACAAAAAAAACTAACAAAAAAGACTATAATAAAGGCTACAGAATGGGCTATATCTTTACCACAGTATGACAAGCAATATTACTGATCAAACTCCTTGATTTTTAAAGTAGGGAAAACTGTGATCTAATAGTTCAAAACAAGCTAAAAATATTCTTTAAATGACAGAAGCAACGAAAAACCTCAGAATTAGAAAAACTGAAAAATGTTGTGTTTGAGATCAAGGAAGATATGAAAAGAGAGGTGATCAAATTCAGGAAAGATTTAGAAATAAAAGAAAAACTTATTTCAGGAATGAAGACTAAGTTAAGAAGAAGCACAGTGGGTTAATGCCTTACCAAAACTACAAAATGGAACATAAGACAAATTTTAGAATTAAAAAAAAAAGAAGAGGTAAAAAGATTTTAAGAGACAATAATTAATATGTAACATAAGCAAGACTGTCCAATATATGTTTAGTAGGAGTCCCTGAAGAAGACCAAAGCAACAAAGCAAAAAATACTAAAAACTATAATAAAACTCTCCTGGAATAAAAGATAACTTCAAACTACATATTGAAAGACTATACATGTATCTGAGAAAATGATACAGCCCAAATCGAACACATTTTAATGAAGCTAGAGTGACCTTCAAGTATAAAAACCCATAGATGAAAACGTCTTATAGTCTTGTATATTCTTGCTACATAATACATGAGAACTCAAGGAATATTGTTCCCATAAGTCTGTCCTGAAGAATCTACCAGAGAATAAGCTTCAAACAACCAACAGCTTGGAAAGGAATTAACATAAGGGCTCCTGGAATGTGTGAGCCATTCAGGTAGTAACTTTCAAAGGGGAAGAGAGTAGCAGAATGCTCAATATCTCTCAGGTAAGTCCTCCATCATTCCATGAAAGAAATGACCAGAGAAGGATTGGAAATTCATATAGTTATTCTCTCAGCACATCTGTAAGACTAAGAATTTCCAGAATATCTGATAACCAAATGTAGTTATTAAATTTCTTATAGAACCAGATATATATATATATATACATATATTTTTAAACATTTTAATATTCCTCCAATATTTTATTGTGTTGACTCTGAGAAAAATTAATGTTAGTCTTAGAGAGGTATACTTTCTTCCTAGGTAACCTAGTAGAGAAATTAGCTCCTGCCCAACCTCGTGAAGAAACTAATTGAAATGGGGCATCCACAGTCACTCCATTAATAGAATTTTTGCCCATCCCCTTCCTCTAGAGCTGGCAATTACAGAGTAAAGTTTGAAAGTCAATCCTACAGAAGCCTGCAGCAAGAACCAGGAATGGATCAAGGAACGGGAATTCCTCTTACGGGGAAAGGTGGAGTTTACCAGGGGAAAAGGTAGAACAATGGGCTGAGGGGCTTGAAGAGAGAGTCATTTGGAAAAAAACAAGATGGAAAGAAGCCTTGAAGAGCACCTTCACCTTGCAAGGAGCTAAATCAATAAGGATCTGCTTTTTGAAGGAACAAAAGTAAGCAGCCTCTGTCCACATCATCCCAGTATCTATGGGACAGGTCAATAAAGAACAAAAAGTCCTCAAATAATTGTCAAGACCAAGAAAGAACTGATTGACTATTAACATTATGGAATCAGGGTCTTACCACTATTACAAAAGGACAACCAAATTTTACCATGTAATACAAGATCTTTATGATGAAATCTGTATGAGGACTATAGTTCCTCTGATCCTGAAAAAGAGTCTGAAAATTATCAGCTTTCTCATCTCTTATTTGAATACAGAATAATGACTTAATATGGCAGAGAAAGCACAACAGTCTCCTAGACAAGTAAATATCTCTTCTTAAATCTAGACTGAAAATTTGTAGAATTCTAAATCCAAATACATTTTAACAACATACCATTTATAGTGAAAATAAGATTCAAGCATTTAAGTCTAAGTTATAAACATTTTGTTTAGGTAATAAAACCTACAGATTAGCTCATAATAGCATAATAATAGGGTAAACAGTTAACTCCATGGTTAAGTAGAAAAGATTAAGGAGAAAGGCTTAGGAAAAGAGTAACTGCTTAACCTCAAAAAGATAAGACTGCTAGTCAAGCTAATTTACTGATGGTAGGCAAATGATAAACAGAACTCTGAACTGAAAATACATCTGGATACCACGGATTTGCTTCATGCAAAAGAATCTAGTTAATTAAATCTAGCCGACCAGCTGTATTTTCCCCCACATTGTGTCTCCAAATCCAGCAATGGTGAATATGCTGTTGACTGGGAAATATATAACTACGCTTCTGTAGAATAAACCCAAAATCAATAGGCTCAACAGAATGAAGGCTTCAGAAATAAGGAAACACAGATGTTTATTCTAGCATTTACTTTCATAAATATGGACAGCAAAGAATCAAATATGTAGCTGTGAAGCAGTAATGTATCCAAAATTGGATGCTTCATTAAAGCTGGATATGGCCCAAAGCTGCAGGAAAACATCCTGACGGAAAAGGTCTTATACAAATGATACCTTTGTAGAGGCCATGGAGTAAAACAGAACATGGTAAAAACCAGTTCCGTGTTTGCATACACAGGACACCTTCCACCTCAACAATTCTACAAATATTGTGCATAAAAGGTTGCCAGGAAACACTGCCAAGGACTGGGATCAACTTCAGAAAAAAATGAAATAAAACTACTAGCGGCATGACTAAGAGTAGGGGAAAAGTGTCATAAAATATTTTAGAAGAGCATCATATTTTATTCCTCCAGAACAGGCATAGAACTGGCCATTATAATCTTAGCCAAAAATAGTCTATTGATATTACTGATTGAACGGGACTTCAATCAAAATGGCACTGCCCAGGAGCTACAAATGGACTGAAGTCACAAAGTTCCAGAGTTTGTTATTAGCATCTAAGTTAATTTTTTCCCTTAAATGATGAAAGAACATTGTTCAATCCAAAAGCCCAAGAAATGAGCAAACAAATATCAGACTACGCTTTTTGGATATAGCTTGAATCATTAACAATACCTACAATAGCTAGGGCATTTGTAATAAAACCCTGAACAACACTTCCAGATGTACTAAAAAGACTCATCTCAACATGGGAAGAAAACAAAACCACACTATAGAAAAGAGATGGGTCAACTGGATTTTTGTCTGCCTTTTTTTCTCCATTCTTTCCTTCTTTACCTCTGACCAGAATTTTTTAAATCCTTTCTATGTAGTGTTTGAGACAGGACAAGTACGAACAATATATATTCAAACATTATGAATAATACAGTTAACTTCTTTTTCATGGATATGTCAAATCACTCATGTATCTGTCTCTTCCCCTGCCCCATATTTTAGCTATTTTACTTTCATTTAAGAATGAAATAAGAAAGCGAAACCTAATATGATTCACTATTTTGTTTATACTTAAATGATAAATGTAAAACTTATCTACCAGAGGGTAGGCTCCTTCCTAAAAGTAAAGCTCTTGTCTTTTTCTGTTTGTTTCTCTAACACCTAGCACAACTACTCAAGTTTTGTTGAACCTGTGGATATCAGTTATCCATCCTTTCCTTACTTTTAAATAAATTAATACTCAAAAACTAGAAATCACCTGTCATATATTATGGAACTCATTAGCAAAGGAGGCTTTCTGGAAGAGCCTCAAATAGAATGGCTCCACGTTTCTTTTTAATCTTCTGTATGTGAGGCTCATCTAAAATCATTGCGAATAAAGTGCAAGACAGTGACAAAAATAACTTGAATTCAGATCTCTATCATCCCATTTTCCACATTTACATAAAAGGCTATGATTTCCATGCTTAGGTATTTCACAAACAGCTCATTAAACAGGTTCATATAATAAATAACTCTTCATATAGTGCATAGCCAAGAAAAATAACATATTTATATAAAATAACAAGACCACTTAATAAGACCACTAAACTTCGTGTCCTGCCAGGCACTCTGGGAGACAATGGATTTATTTCCACATGGCTATCAATTCTTACAACGTCTCCAAATTTTTTTGAAAATAGTTTCTTAAATTATTAATCAAAGAGTAGTTATAGCATCTTCAGTTAATGAAATAGCAAATTATATAAAACTAAATACATTCCACCAAGATCACACAATCCAACTTGATGAAGTATGTCTTGCATACTGACAGAAGCACTGATAACAATGAACCACACTTGCCTATGTGATGGATCACACGAGGTAAGAGTGAGACTCCCAGGGTGAATTTTCAAAGCGGCTCCAGTAGTAGCAGCTGGTAGACCACCTTTCTTTAAACTGTTAGGTGCAGTAAAGTTGCTAATGCTAACAGCTACCATTTTTTAAAATTCGTGGCTTATCACAATAAAAACCCAATGTGTATCATCCTGGCTGACAGATGGCCTTCTATATGATCATTCAGGGATTCAGACTTCCTTCATCTTATGGCTCCACCATTCCTCCAGGGCCTTGGTTGGAGTCCTCTGCTAGATTCTCTGCTTCCAGCTGGCACATGAGGGAAGAGAATGAATGACCAGGATCAAACTAGTGCTTTTTTATTGAACACAGATGAAAATGTTATATATCACAAAGCCTTATCTAATTGTAAGGAGGGGTAGGAAAAAGAGTCTTGATGTGGGCCAACAGGGAGACAAAACAGGGTTTGGTGAAACCTTAGAAGTCTCTCCTATAGAAGGGCTTAACTCCCTTTGTCTGAATTACCTTGGAGATGGTTTGAGCCAAATTTTAGAGTAAGTCTTGCTAAATTATTACAATTGTCACCATAAATAGAATGATCTAACTTAATCTAATTTACAGTAATCAGTACATTACCTTCCACTGACACGGAATCCTTGCCTGACAAGGAACAAGTATGGAGCTATTGAAAGATAATAGCATTTTCAATACAAAGTGAGTTCAGTTTACAAAGAACTTGAGGTACACCATCGAGGATGCTGAGGTGAGTCTTTTATGTCAAGCAAAGGATTGTGAACTTCAGAATTTTTTTTTTTTTTAAAGAAAGACTATGTTTATAAAGAAAGACTGTGCAATGGGTCAATTAGAGAGGGGAGACTAATGGCAGGGGAACCACTTAAGAGGCAGCAGTTCTAACAAATCAAGCAATAAGTAATAACGGAGCCGTGAGGGGATGGAAAGAAGCTAGCAGATTCAGGACATAATTCTAAGGAGATGGGATAAGATATGGTGATTAGTAGGATGAGAGAAATGAGGGAGGAGGAAAAGTGAATAATTATGCTGCAAGGAAGTTAAGAACCCAACCCAATGATGCTCTGGGTCTGAAAGTCTTATTAATAAATTATTGATTTTCTGTTAGTAGCACAGAAAAATACACTAGGCCACTTTTTCAAAGCATGTTACCTAAGGGAGTATGATATATTCTACGTGAAACATCGGTGGAATATACTTTAAATTAAAACTTTTTATACAGATGGTAACAAGATCAGCAAGAAGGTAAAGAGCATGAGCAAAACATCCAAAGACAATTATAATGATATTTTAAAATATTTGGATATGTAGACTTGCAGGATGTAAGCATCATGTCTGTTTTAATTTGCTATATACAGTTACCACCTAGAAGAATACCCACTCCAGTCAGTAGAAATGCAATAACGACAGCTTTCAACACTTCTTTCAACTTTGAATCTAAATACCAACATAATATTCTGCTCAAAAATCACAAAGCCAACTCCAGCAGAGAAAATGATCATACACTTACTAAGAAAATTAAACTGTAGATAACTGGACTGTCATTCTAAATTATGTTAGATGATTCAGAAAAGGGAATTTATATGTAAACTGATTAATTTCTTTCTCCAAACCCATCCAACAACTTTTTACCAAATAATCCTTAAGTAAATACGTCAAAGAGTTCAGCATTTAAGACATGCCTCCCGAAGGAAATATAATTGTATTATAAATAGCAAATTTCCCCATAACCACAAGGAAGATGTTCAGAATTCTCATCTAGTTAGTTGTCCATTCGTTTTATCTTACATGAGATAAGTAAAGTCCCTAAGTCACTACCAGTTAGTATATTAAAATTACTTATAGCATTATGAAAAGATGACCATGAATTTCTACTCTATATGGAAAAAGTATCAGGAGCCAGTGATTATCCAGTGATTGCTGAGAAAGGAATGCAAACTTTACAGCATTCTCTCTTTTATACACATACATACACACCACACACACACACACACACACACACACACACACAGATATTGTGTAGGCCTTAGGTATAATCAAATTAGGTGACCAATTAATTTTTTTAATCTGTACACAAATTTTTTTAACATTTTTATTTGTAACAGACCCAACCTTAACCAAAATGTCCTCCAATAAGTGATGGGTAAGGAAACTGTGGTACATCCATACTGTGGAATATTGCTCAGCAATAAAGGGTAACAGACTATTGATACTCTGAACCACTGTGATAGATCTCAAGGGCATTATGTTGAGTGAAAAAGAGCCAAGCTCAAAAGGTCACATACTGTATGACTCCTTTTATCTAACATTCTCAAAATGACAAAATTATAGAGATGGAGAACAGATCAGTGATTGCCAGGGGTCAGGGTGGTAGGGGGAGGGAGTGGTGTGACTGCAACGGGCAGCACGAGGGAGATCTGAGTGGCACCTGACATCTGTGATAGAACAGGTCTCTATCTTGATTATACTGGTGGCTACACAGATCTACACATGTGATAAAATGACACACACACACAGTCACACACACCAATAGAAAAATCCTGGTTTGATGTCATACTATAATTTTGTAAAATATAACTGTTAACGGAAAAGTGGGTGAAGGATACGTGGGAGCTCTCTGTATTGTCTTTGCAACTTCCTGTGAATGTATACTTATTTATTGACTTTTAAATTTTTATTGGGGTAGAGCTTATTTAGAATGTTGTGTTCGTTTCAGGTGTACAGCAAAGTGAATCTTTTATACATATACATATATCTACTCTTTTTTAGATCCTTTTCCCATATAGGCCATTACAGAGTATTGAGTAGAGTTCCCTGTGCTATACAGTAGGTCTTTATTAGTCATCTATTTTATATACAGTAGTGTGTATATGGGTGACCAATTAATTTCTCCGTCCTTAAGTATATACAGAAACTTTAAGTGAAAATCAGACTGTAGGATTATACAATTATAAATAAAATCATAATCCACAGTACTAATCATATTTCTAGTCTAATTATGCTTACTTATTGCCTTGTCCTCCTGACACTGATAACAGTAGAAGGTTTGGTGAAAGTTTTTCATCAAGGAAGAAATATTTCCTCCATTAAGCTGGTTAGGAACAGTGTGGTAGGAAATTATAACTCAAGTAATAACTTTCTTTTTATAAGGACAAAATAATCCAGAAAAAAACTTGGAATATTTATCTAATTTAAAAGCATATCTTTCCACAGAGAAATGTGAGAAATAAAATCATCAGTACATATGAATTCTTTCCCTTTTAGGGGTTCACTGAATACAAAATTTCTTAGAATTTTAAAACTCAGACTAGAAAGGAAATGGAAAAGATCTATTCATGTTCATTTATAACAACTTCTTAGGATATTAGTTAATCCTGCTAAATGTCAGTAGAACATTTTATGCAGCAATGAGAAATTACACTTTTCTGTAATATATTTTTACAACCTCAGATGAACCTCAATCTTGTGTAACTGACTTCCTAAAAAGTTTGTGTAAATAACACTTTGCTAAATTGAATAATTTTACTTGCACGTAAATTAGATATTCTCTAAAGCAAACAACCACCCCAAAATTTGCTCTACACTTTAAAATTTTTACATTGCAATAAAGAACAAATTAATATGTAATTTATATTCTCATTGCTTGCTTAGTATAATCATAATCTTTATGACAGATCTAAAAACATTGAGATTTTTAATTGAAAATGCCCACCAAATTTGTGGCATGATGGTTTTTTGAATTTCTCCAAATATAACAGCTTCAGAAGCTGATTCCATGTTAATCCCACCATGTTAGGCCAAACTTTAGCAGAATATTATAATATGTCCAGGCAGCAATATAGCTTACACCTAGATATAATATAGAAGCCACAAGGTAATGCTCTCCTAAGCTTCCTCTAATAAGGGAAAAACACATATAAACAAGTATTTGGTATTCAAAAAAGAATACCAAGAAGTGCAACCTAATCTTGAAAGATAAGCATAGAACATAATAATTCCCATATGAAGTCCAAACCTCAGAGAAAATAGTGGGTCAAATTCTTGGCAGATTTTAAATGACTTGACCTTGTTGAGAAAAATGAATGTGAGCACCCCAATTGCACCTAGAATGCGTATTCTGGGAGGGTTAAACAGAGCTCCTCAGACATAGCGGGGACTCAATAAATATTTATTATGTAAAACGGGGAGAAAATGCATTCGTTTTACTCATCAACATACTGCCAACAACTACAATACCTGAAAACAAAAATTTCTTGAATGAACAGTTATCACTGAAATTACATTAAAGCTACGCTCATCTTTGGCCATGTGTTAACCAAAAAGACAAGGAGTGGGCAAATGCAATCAACTGACCAGCTGTTTTTCAATAACAGGTCACTTCAATATGCAAAGAAAGAACAGAATTTTAAAATAAGTTTTTTAAAGCTATCGGATCAAAATGTTGCAGAATATTGTAGCTTTTTTCCAAAACCTGATTTCTGAGCACAGTCTAACTCCCTAATTTACAATGCTAATGAAACTGCATTTAGCAATGTTTGCTAATCCCTGTTTAGTAAGTAGTAGACACTTAAATGAAATAACCTGACTTTAAGCAGGAAAAGGACAGTTGATTCTTTTCAGGGAGATGCACCAGAGTACCTCCAAAACACTTTGGAAGAAAGAAGATGACACTGTCACAGAACACTCAAAAATATCATAATTTGTTTACAGACTACCAGCTAATATATAAACAAATCTGTATTTTACTATGATCCTTTTCCACATTCGTGGGAAGATCATTTCACAGGTTTACATAAGTATAGCAAAGTTCTTTAAGGTAACTGAGCAACTGAGCTCTACTAGTTTTTGTTATCTTCTAAGATACAAATATTACTTCATTAATCCAACTTATACACTGATGTATTTCACTACTAAAGTAATTACACAAGAAAAGTCATGAGAAACTTCATCACATAGACTCTATATAACACTTTCAGTATCATAACAATAACAATAAAAATACCATTTCTAATGTTACTTATGAAAGGATTCATGGTCCACACTGACTATCAAAGAGGGCTTAGAGTAAGCACAAGTGACACTGAAAAACGCCACAACATCCTGAAAGAAATTGTTAAAATGGAGATTGAAGTATCTTTTCTATTATACATCACATCAGCAAGCCTAGAAAATGGAAAAGAGCCCAAGGAGGCATAAATTGAGAAGATACTGCACCTTGCTGCTTTGCCATGAGAGTGAAATATAAAAAGATACTATTTTGAATGCTGCTAAATTATCAAAGAATGGTAAAATTATGTATCACAATGTTATGGTTGAATGGAGCCTTATGATGCTTTATTATAAATGTAAAGCTTACCTTATCAAATAGGAAAATGCAAAAGACTCATTCTACCCAGATTTTACGATTTCATGTGAAAGGCAATTTTAAAAATTAAATCTAAACTCTGTCTTAACAAAGTGGTAAGTACTTTCAGGACCAAGGGGAAGGCTTACTAATGACATAATAAGGTTTTGAAGTGCTATGACATATTTATATACATATCTGAGGCCTGAATCACTGGGAATACCTGCAGCTATTTTAAGTTCTATGGACCCTAGAGTTGAGTTCCATTTAGCTTTCTCTTCACACCCCACCAAAGCTAATTTTGGCCTTTCTGTGACTTAACTGTATAAGCAATGGGATAACCCATTGTGCATGCTTTCCTGCCCCATAATTAATTGGGTTCCAAAAGCAAGTTTCACCTGATCTGAGGTCGGGACGTAGAGAGTTACACGGCCCTTTGGGCCTTCTGTGCATGCCACCTGATCTTGGGCAGATTACTTAAGTTCTCAAGAGAGAAAGAGAAATTATAAAAGTGTTCTATATTGAGTTCCGGTGAAGACTAGTTGCTGACATAAAAGCTCAGTAAATAACTAATTTTACTAAGAATCATCTAGTCTACACAATGCTATAGAAACAATATGGTACTGGCAATAGAAACAGACACATAGACCAATGGAACAGAGGACCCAGAAATAAATCCACGCATATATGGTCAACTAATCTTTGACAAGGGTGCCAAGAATATACAATGGGAAAAGGACAGTCTCTTCTATACATGGTGCTGGGAAAACTGGATATCCACATGCAAAAGAATGAAACTGGACCCTTACCTTACATCATGCACAAAGTTAACTTGAAATGGATTAAAGACTTAAATTTAAGACCTGGAACTATAAAACTCCTAGAAGAAAACATAGGGAAAAAGCTCCTTGACATCAGTCTTGTCAATGATATTTTGGATATGATACCAAAAACACAAGCAACAAAAGCAAAAATAAACAAGCAACTAAAAAGCTTCTGCACAGTAAAGGAAACAATCAACAAAATAAAAAGGCAAGTTATGGAATGGGAGAAAATATCTGCAAACCATACATCTGATAAGCGTATGGATTTTGGATATATACATTTGCTATATCCAAAATATATATGGAATTCATATAACTCAATAGCAAAAAACACAAATAACCTTATTAAGAAATAGGCAAAGGATCTCAATAGACATTTTCCATAGATGACATATAAATGGCTAACGAGGGTACACGAAAAAGTGCTCAACATCACTAATCACCAGTGAAATGCAAATTAAAACCACAATGAGGTACCACCTCACACTTGTTAGAATGGCTATTGTCAAAAAGACAAGAAAATAAGAAGTGTTGGTGAGGATGTGGAGAAAAGAGAACCCTTGTATAACATTGGTGGGAATATAAATTGGTAGGAATGGAAAACAGTATGGAGGTTCCTCAAAAACTTAAAAATAGACCTATCATATGATCCAGCAATCTCACTTCTGAGTATATACCCACAGGAAGTAAAATCAGTATCTTGAAAAGATATCTGCCCTCCCATGTTCTTTGCAGCATTATCCACGATAGCTAAGATGTGGAGAACCTATGTGTCCACTCACGGAGGAATGGATAAAGAAAATGTGGTATACATATAAAATGGAATATTATACAGTCTTTTCAAGAAGGAAATCCTGCCATTCATAACAACATAGATGAACCTGGAGAACATTTTGCTGAGTGAAATAAGCCAGACAGAAAAACAAATACACAGGGAAAAACAAAAACAAATATGATCTCACTTATGTGCATAATCTAAAAAAGTCTAACTCATAGAAGCAGAGAGTAGAATGATGGTTGCCAGGGACTGGCAAGTGGGAAAAGTGGGGAGGTCAAAGGGTACAAACTTTCAGTTAGGAGTAAGTTCTGGGAATCTAATGTACAGATGGTGACTACAGTCGATAATACTGTATTGTATACTTGGAATTTGCTAAGAATACATCTTAAGTGTTCTCATCACACATCAAAAAAAAAAAAGGCATCTATGTGAGGTGATGGATATGTTAATTATCTTGATTGTGGTAATCATCTCACATTGTAAATGTGTACCGAATCATCACACTGTATACCTTAAAATATACAGAACTTTTATTTGTCAGTTATACCTCAGTAAATAATAAACTTACTTTTCCTTTAATAAACTTACTTTTCCTTTCCACAGCGGAATCTTTCCCCTACCCAACCAAACTCTTAAAAAGCCCACCTATATCATTTTAAAGATAGAGAAAATAGGATGCAAAGAGTTAAGAACTTACTATAAGTCAAATGTTAGAAGTGCAAATAGAACCCAAGTCTCTTGACTCCAAATCTAATATTTTTCAGTATACCTTTCTGTTTCTAAGCCTCTTTTATGGAACCATTTGGAAAATCATTTCTTCGGTCTTTAACTTGATAATTAATTCTAGAGGAAAAAGCCAGGTTATTCCATTAAGGAATAAATGTAGCCACTCACTGCTTCATTCCACCTTTACCAGAAATAAGACAATCCCCAAAGCAAATGTATAGAATCAGTTACAGGGCAACTCTAGTTGTCAGTCAGTGCTCATTCAATCCTATATTCAAGAGTATCAACAGCAATCATTTTATTAGGTATATCATCGGTATTAACAAAGCTCATTAAGCCACAAAGAGTTCACTCATATCTTGTTTGTTCTGCTCAAGAAAACAACTGTATAATAATGTTAGAAACTGTTTACCTAAATAATTGATCTTTTAGTAATATAAAAGTTACAATTAGCTATAGGGACTACTAACGGAAGTTCACCCTGTGGCCATACTGGCTAAATAAGGGGATATTACTGTCAGTAGTTGATAGGTATTTTATCTTTAGACACTAGGCAGCAAGTTTTAGCAGTTTTTGCCTTCTTGTTATGCAACATCCAAAAGCTTGATGGATTTCTGAATTCTAATAACTCGGAAGACAATTTTGGACGTCAACCTTCCCACACAATAATGGATCTCACTAGTTTCTTTAACTCATCCTTATTTTTGGTGAGCCATTATTAAGGTGCACCATAGTTGCATTGCATTAAGTTACAAATATACAGAGTTCAAACCCACAAATTGCAGTGATAACTATTAGCTCTTGGTGGGGCTAAATTAACCTAGTACCAGTTGCCAGGACAATCACTTGAGACCAGAATCTCTGCTTAGTCATTCCTGAAGCATTTACCAGTTTACCACCATGTATAACTAACTTTTAATAATCATGGAGAAACATACTCCTCACTATAATACGATTCAAGAACAGCACAGATTCTAGAAGTACACAGGGCCACATACAACCAAGTCCATATCCTTGACCCCTCAGGAACCAGGATTTCTCTCACACACACTGTTGCTCATACCCTCCTCTCTGTCTCTCTCCCTCTCTCTCTCTGACACATTTTTAGACATTCTGAAAATGTCAAAGCATACCCCAGCACAGTGTAATAGTGCTGTGGAACCAATAGAAAACCTACTCTTCAGTAATTCTTAGAGCTCAGAAATCACAGCTGATGACCAATATCAGTCTCTTTTTAATTAGGAGAAATAGGATAATCCTGTGGAATGAACGCTGTATCTGGAATCGGAAGATATGATTTGAAATCCACTTTCTTGATGAATGAAAGTATATATTGCCTTATATATAGCAAAGCACTCAGATGTTTTCTTCCTTTGTACCTACAACAATTAGAGATACAACGTAATATTGGGGAGGTTATTCAGGTATTCATGAACTTGCCTCGTCCTGCAAGCTGCCACAATAACATTCACCTGAGGTAAACAACACTGCTTAAAGGGATCTGCCATGTTTGTTCCTACAAAAATGGAATACTAGGAAAGTATTTTTCCACAATTTGTTCATAATTCAGTATAATCCTGTTTTCTTTAGAATTTCTATAAATCCATCATAATTTGTTTTGCAGAACAAGCACAAGTATTATCCTTCTAGAATCAACTGGATGATCCATGGAGTCATGGTCAGTTCTAGGGTTCAGATGAGAGGCAGAAAGGGAAAGAGATTGGCTCCTGGCTCTTCCATCAGCTTCTCACTCAGGTTTTTCACATCAATAGGTGAGCAGTGTTCTCTCTTTCCTCCACTGACTGTTGGCAAACCCAGTTAGAGACCAGCATCAGAGAAGCTCAACCTCTTGTTAAAATAAATAGAATATAGGACAGAAACAGCATCAGTGATTTGGTTTCTTTGACATTTAATGAGAGAACAAAATTATATATTGAAGACAAAAAACAACAGTGCCAGGCACAGACCCAGGACAGGTGCTGTGAAAAAGCCTATCGTGGTGGTGTCTGGGGATTTAAACTCTGGAGAAAAGACTAAACTAAAATAAAGAATAACAAAGTCATTAGTATATACTTCTTGGCAGATTATTAGCTATATGTGGAAGCTTTGATAAAACAGGCTTTTAGCAATGTTTTAAATTTCAGATTTAAGAAAAATCCTCTCCTACTCGCCATTTGTTGAACACTGCCCTTTATTTCCATTGTTATTCATTGCCATGGAGCCCAAATACTCCTTTGTTTTCTTATTCACATTTACTCCACATTATCACCAATAAAAATCAAAAGGATACCATTACCCTTCAACACTTCCCCAATGTATAAATCCTAATTTGCATTAAATCCTTGAAGCAACATACATTGCAGTGAATGAAACGTCCTTCTGTAAAAAGTACTGTAAATAATGAAAGAATTTTCAGCTCAATATATATACACGAATTTACATACAGTTAAACTGACCAAGGTGCTTTTCTACACCCTAGGTATACATATTCAATATGCTTAGAATAATAGTTATTTGAAAGGAATATAATCTTTGAACATAAAACAGTTTAAGAAAAAAAACTTCTATAAATTCACTTATCTGTTTTGCTATTGACCCACTGATGGAGAAATTTTACGTACCATAAATAATGGGAAAAATTAGTTAATGAACGCTGCTGATACTTAGTGTAGTTCTCAAAGGCTGAAAACCTTTTCCAAAAATCAGTATCTGAAACCTGTCTCTTTAGGAAAAACAGTCAAAGCTCTAACTGTTTTCAGTCTAGTATAAGAAAGCTTTGAAACAAGTTAACTCTAAGCACTCAAGGAAAACTATTTTTAAAACGGGGGGGGGGGGGGGACAAGAGGAGGACCTTAATTTTCAACAATATCGGCCTGAGAAATAACTCTATAAGAGAATGTCTGAGTATCTTTAAAAAGAGAGAAAAAAAGTAATTTAAAATGTTGGAAGTCCACAAACTGAGCATAGCAGTAAAAAGGACTTGAGGGAAAATTTAATGAAAAATAAAAAACTGCAAGCAAATTATTTGATCAAAACACAGACACACACACACACACACACATACATGCACACACACTGCAGGCAGTCATTCAGCATTATATGCTAGCTGGCTTTGTATTTTCTTTTAAAATATAATCATAACTTCTTAATGTATAAAACAATAAGGCTCTCAAGGTACTCATGAAAAATTCTTATCAAATTTCACTCTAGAGTTAGTGATACTAGGCATGTTAAATCAGGAATCAACACATGCTATTTTCCATAGCAGGAACTATATAAATTACAAGCTCTTCCATGTTTTTGTTATTAGGTTTGGTACACTTAAAAATAAGCGGTATTCTACATCGAGTGCTCTAACGCAACGGTTTTTATATCTTTCAGAATTTATAATTCATCTCCATGCTCAATCCTTACAAACAAACACAAAAGCACCTGCAATTGCTATTTACTGTCTAGCACAATAAAATTATATTTGTTCTGTTTTTGAATTCATAGGTTTTGCTTTATGAAGTTTTCAGAAAGAAGCAACTTTATTATATTTTCATTGTTACTCATGATTTTAGCTTAAAGATCATTCATTTTAACACAACATCCTGCTATATTCTCATTTGGGTTGTTCTATTTATCTCAAAGGTAGACTTATATATTACCATTACAAAACAATAACTATTTGCATAATACTTCATGATTTTACATCTATTAAAAACACATCACAGGGAGCCTGAGGATGCATTCAGTAGCTTGTCATTCACCACTTCAAGAACCTTCAGAACTGAACAAGGGGGAGGGTGACATTTTGCTAAAGGCAGAAGAAATGAATATAAATAAGAAACTCTGAAGTTTTAAAAATAGAAAAGAAAATTTTAAAAATGCAAACAAAAATATGATCATATGCATAAACAAGATAATTTCAATTTTTAAAACTCCATGTTCTCTATACAGAGCAAGGTGTTTGGAGATTTATGTATCTTCTATTATGATACCCATTGAAATTATCTAAAACTGTGCTACAAAAATAAAGAAAATTACCATCTTCTTGCTAGATTTTATAAATATCATATTAAAATTGTGCCTATTTACATAATTCAGCTTTTCCTCAGCCTTGTGAAACAATCTGAGTATCATTTCTTTATTATTCTAGACTTCACCCTATAAATGTGCATATTAAGAATGTTTCAGAGGGAGATAATAATGATCTAACATGTTCAGAAATTACACTGTCTCATAACTTCTTCTTGGTAAAGCAATTACAAAGAAAATTGTTTACATCTTCTGTATTTTCTTCCATAACCACCAGTCCAGATAAAAAAAATACCGAATGCTGTTATGTCACCTCTAGTCCAAATGCTCATAGCACTTGAAGCTTTTTGTAAGCAATATGCTTCTATACTAAACACATATCCCTGAGCCAACACCTACCTAATTTAACAGTTTTAAATGTAGTTTCAAATGCAGCGTAATACCATCTTAAACACACACACACACACACGGAGTGTGCAGAAAAGGAAGGAGGGGGAGAGCCAGAAATGGAGCACGTTGTTGTTTTTCATTCATGCAGTATAGTGACGTCAGTGTCTGCAGCAGCGGCAGGAGCCTTGACCTGTGGAGGCTACAATCCACTGAAGTCAGAACCTTGCAGAATTCAAAAGAAACTGAGTAGATAATTGTTTGAAAAATTGTTCAACTGTTCATAGCATGAATTTTAAATAGATAAGTAAAAAGAATAGATTAGTTGTATCGTTTTAACTTAGGTAGAGAGGAGCAAGGTGGGATGTGGAGAAGTAACAGAAAGGTAATATCATCAGGGAACCGGGGGCAGAAGAGCCTACATTCAAAATCATTTCAATGGAAGAAACTGACAAAACCACCTGGTGTTAAAAACAGCAGAAAGGCCTCTTCTATTCCCAATACAAGTTCTCTGATGCAAATCTGTCTCCTGAACAACCAGATTCAGAGAAGTGTTTTCCTCATGATTGCGTTAAAATTGCATTCAACTCAGATGTGACATACTACAACAAAGAGGACGGTTTAAGCCTGGTCACAAATTTCATTAAAACTACTTGATGATGGACCTTGTAATTCCTAAGCAATTAAGACTTCTGAAGGATGCAGAAAAACAAGTTGTACTACAATCTGTTGTAAGATGTGTTTATCAACAAAAGGGGAGGAGGTACTAGATGACCAATATATTGTTGCAGCAATTGCTGAAACTACTCACTATGCCCACAAAACCCTCTGAACACAGTCTTTCTGCAGTGCTTATTTTATGGCTCTTACATTAGTCCCTAAAAGAAAATCCCCAAACTCAATCTATGTACTGTTGAAACTAAATCACTCAAAAATTTATGTAACTGCTGCCTTCTTTTCATTCTGTTACCTCTCATTTCATACAGTTCTAGAAAATGTGCAAAGGAGTTGCATATGGCATTAATCTGTTAGAAAACGGTGGCCTTTTCTATAAAATACAGCCAAAGATGTGTGTTCAGTTGTGGTCATTATTAGGGCGATCACGTTGTTTTCATTCATTCATTCAGGATTTGCTGGAGGATGTCAGTTTCTGCAGCGGGCTGGACCTGGGGGAGGAGTGGGGGAGCAAATGCCTTCCGGTGCATACTGATTACAGGATGCATTTCTCGGTGCTCCTGGACACATACCACTGCACTACATCCTACCCTGCCTCACCATCAGGTGGTCTGAAAACAAGGGCCTTAGCAACATGCTAATTACACGTCAGAAATATTAACACAAAACACCAAAACTGCAATCTATCTTAACACAATCACTTTCTCCAAGTCTAAGACCTTCATCAAGAAAACTCCATTAAAAAAATTGCACATACCCCATAAACATTGCACAGGCTCCACAGTGATTCCCTTCCAAGCAGAGAGTTTCCCCCTCGGTATGATCGGTTCTCTGCACAACGCAGCAACAGCATCTGTAGCCCTAGCGTGGCATCTAATAACATGAGCTCCTCCTCCCTCCCTTATGAGCTTTACATCCCTGTTTTGGCTAAACTTCCTCTTCTCCCCCAGGACTAAACTACATCATTCACCGTGTCCCTAAACATAAACCAAACCACACCAAAACACAAAACATTAAGGGAAGCCGACAGCATCCACCAGCTCACCATTACCTTTGACACCTAAGAAAAACGAATAGAAGGGAAAAGGGGAGCACACTCCACAAATAGGTCCTTAGAAATTTACCATGAAAGTCTTGAGTTGGGCATAAACTGTTTCCAGTGCAGTACCGCCGTGATGCATGTGACTATATAGAGAAAAGAGGGAGCCCCCCCCCAAAAAAGCCAAACCAAACACTGTACACTTCAATTGCACATCCAAAACTGTCCCCTCTACACACCCAACAGGATATCCTTACATCATAACTGGTGCCTCCACCTCCCCACCCCCAAAAAAGAAAACAAAAATTATCCCGATAGGCACAGACACTTTATAGGAACTTTGTAGGAAAGCACAAAGAGGCTGTAGAGATTACAACCACCACCTTACCTGTTGCCGGAGAGTTTGTGTGCGTGTTGTTTTTAAGTGTTTCGCCCAGCTCCTCCTTCCCCCACTACAAACAGCAAACACATGAGTGAGCTAATCAGCTCTTAAACTGAAAAACCTTTCGATCCAGGCGAGTGATGGAAGATAAAAGCTGAGGGGCGGCAGGAAGGTCAAATAAAAGTTGCTCCGCAGTTCGCTCATCCAAGCCCCGCAGCGACCGCAGGGGGGTGAGGTTCCCAAAGCCACTTTCATACCTTCGATAATGCACTAGCAAAGAGAAGCCCGGAGAAGCTGAAGTTTCCACGGAGGGCACCGTCGGGGAGACGCAGCCCGGGGGGACGCAAGGGTTGGGCTCGCTACCTCTGCACACGGGCGAGCCGGGGCTCCGGCGCTCAGGTGAGTTGCTCCTCCGGTGGCTCTCTGGGGACCGTCTCGGGCGGCCCTTGGCCCGCGGCGCCTGCTCGGTCGGGGCCGCGGTCGGCGGCGGCGTCGGGCTGGGCGGGCTGGGGCCGCGAGCCGCGCCGGGCCCCGGGAGGCTGCCCAGCGAGGCGGCGGCGGCGGGCGGGCGCGTGGGACTGTGTTGGCTGCCCCGCAGGAGCTGGTAGGGCACCGTGGCGCAGATGGGCTGCAGCAGCCGGCCGGCCGGCTCCCGCAACCGGGGCGCAGTTCACGCCGCCGCCGCCGCCGCCGCCGCCGCTGCCACCGCCTCCCGCACCGTTCCCGCTCCCGGCGGCGGGAGTGGCGGGCGGGGAACCCGCGGCGCTGCGCCGCATCCTCTGCGGCGGGGGATGAGGAGTCTGAGAGGAACTGGAAGAGGAGGAGGCAGTGCACATGGTGGCTCCGCGGGCCCTGGACGATGCCGGCCAACACCAAGGCGCGGAGCGGGAGGCGCGCGAGCGTGTGGGAGCCGGCGCGCTGGTGCGTGCGAGTGTGTAAGGGGGAGGGGCGGGGGATCGTGGAGGGGGAGGAGTCTCTCGGCTCCCCCTGCGCAACGCGCACCCCCGCCGCCTCAGCGAGGGGGGGAGGGGAAGGCTGCGAAAACTAACGTCCAACGGCCCCAACCACCCGACCGGGCTCGGGGTGGCGGTTACGGCCGGGGCCTCGAGGAGCCCGGAGCCGCCACCGCCGTCGCCGTCGCCACGGGCATCGCGCTGACAGGGGAAAGGGGCAGCCGCCGGCATCACGCAGACTCGCGGGGCTGCACGCGCAGGAGAGCCCGGCAGCTGCAGGGAGGGCCGGGATCCCTGCTTCTGGGGACCTGGTAGGGGGAAAGGGCCTCGAGGTGCCTGGCTGAACGCGGAGCCGAGCCACCGCCTCCTCTGCCCGCTCCTCACTCCATAAGGCACCTAACCCCGCAACCCGTACCCCGCCCCCTGCACCGCCTCCCGGCGCTCGGGGCGGGCAGATGACGCAACGAGAATTCCCATTGTCTCCGTCACTCTCCACCAGAACGCGAGTGATTGGTTTCCGGGTAGGAGTGAGAGGAGCATCTGCCAACGAAAGTGGGCGTCCTACTTTGGAGGCGGGATACGAAGGAGCGAAGGCGGAGAAAGGGGCTGTGCGTTCAAGGAGGGGCGTGAGAGTTGACAGGCTTTGAGGTGAGAGGGGGACTGTGATTGGGCTGCCCTGGGACAGTGGGTCCGTGTGTGTCCTGCGCGTACCCCGACACCCACAGACGCGCACGCCCAGGGAAGCAGGCTGTGAGGGCTCCACCCTCCAGGGCCGTTTGTACCACTTGAGACAGAGGATACGTCAGGCAAACTTGACTTTGCAAGTACACCTGTTCTGGTGGTGGGATGTTTGAGAAGAATCCATCCCTTCCCCACTAATTTTAGGAATCTGAGTTTCTGTGTTGAGTAGACTAATTAAAAGAATGTAAGGCCATCAGAAGCAATGTCTGGGGGTTGGATTGAACACTGGGTGGATACTTTTACAGTTATCCTATGGAGTGAAAAGAGATCATCAAATCTTCTGTTCCAAGACAATAACTCTGAATTGCAGGGGTCAACAAGGACTTGTCCATCATTGCACCGTCAGTTAAATGGAGGTGTAATGGAGGGCACACCCTGTTGTCTTTTCCCAGAAGCAGATGGCCTCTTGGGAGAAATAATACCAGACTTGATGTAACAATCCACGGGGGTAAATTTAGTTTTTATTCTGCAGTGGAACTGAAGAGAAACTAAGATTTTGGATGACTGTCAGGAACCGAAGTTTACCCCACAGTAAACCAAGGTTTGAAACATTAAGCAGGAACAATTGATTGAAGGGTCCACATCAGATACCCTCCATTCGTTTCCATGAGAGAAAAAAGAAGTGGGAGATCAGATTGGTCTTCTCTTGGTGTCTGCCCACACTGACAAGCTTCCTCTGATTTCAGGCACTAAATGCAGGGGTCAGTTTCACTTAGAGGAGCCATCCCTCTCAGCTTCATTGTGCCCTCAGAACAGAAAGCATACTAGGTTCTGTAAAAAGTGGATGAAACCACTTTTTCTGTAAAATGCAAGAATTGCACCCATGAATACTAGTGACAGTTCCTCACTTTATCACATAGTAGAATAACAGCTAACATTTACTGAGCATTTCATGTGTCAGCCACTGTTGTAAGAATGTTTTATGTGTTAATTCCTTCAATCCTCCTATAATCCACAAGGTACGATACTACTATTATCCCCATTGTGTTCACATGTATTTGCTTTCCAGAATAACATATATTAAATATAAATGTAGTAAAAACTTTACTCTTTTAAATTTAGTATAATTGACCTATTGTGTTATTTTTTCCATCTGAAATGAAAGATTTCCTCATTCATTAGGAAATTGCCTTCCTTCATGGGGAAAAAGAATGATAAATGGCTTCTTTCTGATGAGTTTTTCAGAATATCAAGAACAAAAATTGACGGATTAAAATATGTGAAGTGTTTAAAAATGCTGGTAAATTGCCAAGTTGTCGATTTGATTAGAGCATGGTTTCATAATAGAAATGTTATCTCTGGCCACTCCTAAATATAAGTATGTAACGACCCCAACACTTTAGATTACAGTAATTCTAAATTTATACCAAGCCACAGTCCTAATGATCAATACCTGATTTGGATCTAAAACAACCTACCTAGCCATGTGTTAAAGTCTTTCTGTGTTTGTTCAAAACTGCCAACGCCAACTTAAATCAGACAACCAAAACAAATCTAAATGACGCACACAGAGAACTAGTATGATCTTAAAATACTATTTTCAGTTGCTCATAAGTCACCATGACCTATTTGGAGGTTCAATCACCTTCTCTTTACTAAATATATCTTGGTTGCCTCTTAAACCTTTGTTCTCATGAAATAAATACTGATCTTTATGTGTAAGGAATTCAGTCTCCAAACAAATCAAAGGTGGGCTAAAATCAACTAAACCCAGTATCGGCTTTCCAATGTCCATTTGTTGAGTTCTTAACAGTATTTTATTCTTAGTGAGTTTGGGAGTGGGCTCCAAGGGTATGAAAAGAAGCTTTAGGAAAACATACCCCTCAGTAAATTGGGACCCCCCTTAGAAGGAAGTGTGGATTGCTGGGCGAGAAGAGCATACCCGACTGTGCTAGCTATGGGATGGCTAGGTCCCGTGCAGATTATCTCTATTTGTTGAATATAAGTGTAACATAATCCCTGGAAATTCTATATATGTTAATGTTGGTAATGACCTCTTTACTATGTTGACCTACCTAGAAGAAGACAACACTGAAAGCGCAATTTGGTGGCATGGGAAATACCTTTGTTCTCAGTAACCCGTGTCTTGGCTGTTTGTGGAACAAGATTCCACCGTTAGCTAATCTGAAGTAGAACGATTACACTTACTTCTTGGTTCATGTATGGTAATGGACTATACTTTAGGTTGCATCAAAACTTGGAATCATTGGCTACCTCTGATTAATATGTAGCCCCATGTGAAGAGAGAATGAGATAACTAATGGGCCTACAGAGCTACCAAAACCTGCCTCTTCTAGTTTCATCCAGGTTTGCCAGGGGATGCATCCAAGCCCCAACCAAATCTAAGAGGCAGTCCAGGCTGTCAGTATCAGAAATGAGGTCACGGCTGAGAGAGAACACTAAACAGATCTGCACTGATGTTCATCTTCAGCTGATTAAACTCTCTTGTAGGTGGATTCTTTAGAGCAGCAACAAAAAGAGCCTTGCCTGAATTTTTGTCCCTGGCAGATGCTTACAGTAAAACTCCTTACTGCTTGTGACAGGCTATGTGCACCTTTGCACTAGGTGTTCCCTCTGTCTGAGCAGTTCCTACCCCAGTTACCCACATGGCTTGCTCCCTCATTTCCTCCAGTCTTCACTCAGATGTCATCACCTTCACAATGAAAGCTTTTCTGAAAACTCTTTTTTAAAATTGCAAGCACCCCCTAGATGTTCCCTACTCTCTTCCTTTTTTTTCCCCCAGAGCACACATCACCACCTACCTATTGTATATTTTAATTATTTTTTGTTCTGTCCGTGTAGAATGTAAGAGCCATGAAGGCAAGACTTTTTATCTGTTTTATTACTGCTGACTCTCCACAATAGTGCTTGGTACCTGGTAGACAATATTTGCTCAATGTTGTTGAAAAGAGTAGCAAATTTTAACCAGTGCTTGTCCCATGAACTAAACTGTGCCTTTCATCAGAAAAAAAAAAAAAAAAAAAGGATAATAAGAAGTATATCACTGTTGCAAAGACATAGCCACAGAGTAGAAAAATGTTCCATGTGGCTTTTTAAACTAAACAGATATTCGCACTGGGGCCAGCATTCAAAAGGGAAGCATATCTTGTATTATGATCCTTATACAGGCAAAGTGAAAAATACTAGTCCTAAGAGGGGTGGGATAAGGAGGGTGGGAGGGAGGGTGACGCGAGAGGGAGGAGATATGGGAACATATGTATCTGTATAACTGATTCACTTTGTTATAAAGCAGAAACTAACACCATTGTAAAGCAATTAGACTCCAATAAAGATGTTTAAAAAAATAATACTAGTCCTAGTGGCTCTTGGAGGCTCATCAGATGTTGAAAATGGAAACTGAAATTGGTAATGGAGAAAAGGCAGTTGAAATTTGCAGGAAAAAAAAATAACCAACTGGAACTGACAGAGAAGGACAGTTGAGGAGGATCCCTTACAGAGTGACATCTGCTGGTATGTGGTTAGTTCTCTCTCTCTGTTAGGAGCAATTCTCAAGAGGCCTGTGTAAGGAAACTGAAAAATATATATATTTAATTAAGTAGAAAGGAACATTTCATGTAAATAATAAATATTTTACTTTGTTTCTTTCCCCCCAGCTTTATTGAGATGTAATTGACATAAAAGATTGTGTAAGTTGAAGGCGTGTAATGTAATGATTTGATATGGGTATTTAGTGCAAAATGATTAACACGATAAGGTTACTTAACACATCCATCACCTCACATAGTTATAAACCTTTTTTATGATGAGAACTTTTAAATTCTATTCTCTTAGTAGCTTTTAAATATACAATATACTGTCGTTAACTATAGTCACCATGCTGTACATTACGTCCCTGAACTTATTCATCTTATAACTTGAAGTTTGTACCATTGACCACCCTCACCCATTTCTCCCACTCCCCAGCCCCTGCTCCTATTCTCTGTTCATATGAGTTTGGATTTTTTTCGATTCCACATGTAAGTGAGATCATATAGTATTTGTCTTTCTCCATCTGACTTACTTCACGTATCATAATGCCCTCAAGGTTCATCCATGTCATCACAAATGGCAGGATTTCCTTCTTTTTATGGCTGAATAATATTCCATTGTGTATATATACCACAATTTTTTCCCATTCATCCATCAGTGGACACTTGGGTTATTTTCATATCTTGGCTGTTGTAAATAGTGCTGCAATGAACATGGGAATGCACGTATCTCTTTGAGATATTGATTTCATTTCCTTCAGATATATACCCAGAAGTGGGATTGCTGGATCATATGGTAGTTCTATTTTTTAAGTTTTTGAGGAACCTCCATAATGTTCTACATAGTGGCTGCACCAGTTTACAATCCCATCAACAGTGCACAAGGGTTCCCATGTCTCTATATCCTCACCAGTACTTATTATTGCTTAACTTGTTGATAATAGCCATTCTAACAAGTGTGAGGTGGTATCTCATTTCGGTTTTAATTTGTATTTCTCTGATGATTAGTGATGTTGAGCACCTTTTCATATACCTGTTGACCGTTTGAATATCTTCTTTGGAAAAAATGTCTACTCAGATCCTTTGCCCATTTTTAATGGGATTGTTTTGGTTTTTTGCTATTGCATGAGTTGCTTATATATTTTGGATATGAACCCCTTATCAAATATGTTGTTTGCAAATATTTCTCCCATTCTGTGGGTGGTCTTTTCGTTTTTGTTGATTGTTTCTTTTGCTGTGCAGAAGGCTTTTTAGTTTGATGTAGTTTCAGTTGTTGATTTTTGCTTTTGTTGTGATGCTTTGGGTGTCATAACCATAAAATCCTTGATAAGACTAATGTCAAGGAGCTTTTCCCTATGCTTTTTTTTTTTTTTTAAAGATTTAACTTTATTTATTTTTGGCTGGGATGGGTCTTCGTTGCTGTGCACAGGCTTTCTCTAGCTGTGGCGAGCAGGGGCTATTCCTCATTGCGGTGCACGGGCTCCTCCTTGTGGTGGCTCCTCTTGTTGAGGAGCACAGGCTCTAGGCGTGTGGGCTTCAGTAGTTGCGGCGCGTGGGCTCAGTAGTTGTGGCACACAGGCTCGAGAGCGCAGGCTCAGTAGTTGTGTTGCACGGGCTTAGTTGCTCCGCGGCACGTGGGATCTTCCCGGACCAGGAATTGAACCCGTGTCCCCTGCATGGACAGGCAGATTCTTATCCACTGCGCCGCCAGGGAAGTCCCTATGCTTTGTTTTTAAAAGAAGTTCAGAAGAGGCAAGAGAAAGAGGGGGTATCTTGTTTTTTAAGTGATAAATATCAAAAGAGTATGCATGCAATTATTCCTGCCTGGATAGAAAATAGTGATGAGGACCACCAATTGTTCAGCTTTCATCTCCACAGCAGTTCCTATCGCCAACTATGATGCCAGGGGCACATCCCCTAGGCTGATGCATAAGTAGAGTTTTATCATTTAACTAAAAGACTGTATTGAACAAAGCCAACACATTCCGAGGCTAAATCAAGATTTGGGGGCCAGAAACCTGCAAATATTCTCTCTTTGCTGTGACATTTCATTTGTTTTAGTTCCAAACATGGTGTCAACAGTACATGAGAGCAGTAGTGGTCCTATGAAGAGACTGTGCTTGATTATCATAATACTATTTTTTTTAAGTGAGAGTTTGGAGTGATTAAAATGTGTCGATTAATTTCCTCCTCTGTGACTGAATTTTACTTTTTACCATATAAGTGTGTTGAGTGACTGCTGTTAAGGTGCAATCAACTCATCAGCAGCGCTTGACTAGAGAAGGTATTAAAATTATTTTAAACTTTTTATAGCACAGTGTCCTACCAAGCATCCTATTGAGAAGGTTTCCAGTGTCCTACCAAGCATCCTATTGAAAAGGTTCATATTAATATATTTAATAGGTCTACATGAGCATTTAATAGCAATAATACTAGCATCAGGCCTTAGTAACTCCTCATCAAGTCACTTATTAAATGCCTTCAAAGTGCGACGCTCTTGTATACTCTGTAAGAGATCCTTGTTTTCATACTTTGGTAAATTGTAGTCTCTCAGAGGTAAAAAGGTAATTTCTACAGATAAAGGTAGAAACCATGTCTAAACACAGGTCTTCCATAAGAGAGGTGCAAATAAAGCCAATGGAAGCAATGGGAGGGAAAGATCATTTTTGAGGAAAGGCTTCAGGAAAGAAGAGTATGAGGAAATCTTGTCACTAGGGATACACAGGCTGTGTTAGGAGATGATCGAGCAGTGTGCCTCGACTGATGGTAAATGGAAGATAAGTCTTGGTCTGTTGATGACATGTCATGGAGGTTGCCAGGCAAGGCTTGCCCTTTATCGAGTATGCAGGGAGGAGCTGTTGAAGATTCTTGAGCGGGTGGGGAGAACATGAATGGAGCTGGGCTTTTTGAATATTCATGCAAGAATAGTTTACAACCTGGATGGAGACTGTAAACTGGAAGATGATTTAGTAGACTTTGAGAATAGTCCATGGGAGTTTAGGTAATGAGAGTTAGGAGAATGATAGGGGACATGGAGGGGAGGAAAAGATGCAGGTGATACTCCTTAGCTGATGGACCTTGAAAGTAGGACGTCAGACAACTCTGAAGCTTCAGGCTTGGATGCCTAAGAGGATAGTGGTGGCTTTAACAGGAATAGGGAGCCAAGAGAAGGAGCAGGTTTGGGAGAAGATAATGAGCTCATCTATAAATAAGAGAACCAGAGGATATTCAAGTGGAGACAGTTTTTTCCTTTGTTTTATTGAGATATAATTGACGTATAGCACTGTATAAGTTGAAGGTGTACAGCGTAAAGACTTGACTTACCTATATTATGAAATGTTTACCGTAACTAGTTGAGTTAACATTCATCATCTGATTTTGATACAAGGGGAAAAAAGAGAAAAAAACTCGTTTGGAGTTTTTAAGAGCAGTTTTTAAATGATAGTTGAGAAGAGCATAGGTATGGTTTGGGGGGTTATCCATGTACATATGATAGTTGAAGCCATGGGCACAAATGAAGTTGGCGAGGGAGAAAAATATAGAAATAAAGAAAAAGAGGATCAAGGCGAAAATTTTGAGAAATTATACATTAGTGGAGGAGGAAAAGTAAACACATAAACAATCCAAAGAAAACAAAACTAGGAAAGAAGGCAGAAGGGAAGAACTTCTTAATTAAAGAATTTGGTGTCTCAGAGGATGTTTGGTAGATGTCTGTGGGATATCTGGGAGCTCACGTCCCCTTCTCTAAGATCTAATCCTCCGCCAACACACAGAGGGTTTGGGCCTGACAGCTATGTTTGTACGATTTGACCTTGTTCTTCTGACCATGGTTGGTTTGACCTGAGTTCGATAACTGACCAAAGCTGCACCAATCAGGTTTTCTCCCCTGGGAATTTGGAATTAAGAAATACAATGTTATTCTATTAAGGGCATGAACTGGGTGATCACAGAAACCTGTGCATGGGGTGGCCATCTTCTGTCACAGAAACAGAAAAGTGGAGGAAACCTGCCTTCTGAAAGAAACGAATGAAGTGACTTGCAGAAAATCAAAATGAGAACAGATGACCTGAGAGCGAGAGAGAGAGAAACTGAGAGTATGCTTATTTTCCCATGACGACTATTTTCTGTCTTATCCCTTTTCTTCAATCTTCTAAAACCATCCCCACACCTGCCTACCCTGATGCGACTCCAGTATATTCCTACCATCAAATCTACAAATCTTTTGGCATTTGGACCCATCTCTCCTTTCTTTCTTCCTCTCCTGTCAAAAGCCATTCCTCTACTTATGATTTAAATTCCTTCCCCCCTTCTTAGGGGTTTCATTTCTTCAGTTATTCCCTTCCTCTTGTTCATCATCAAATTCTTGATTATCCCCAATATGTATAAACATGCTCCATCCTAACATTTAGAAAAAAACAAAGATTCTTATGCTATCCCTTTCCATCTGTAATACTAATTCTCTGATCCCTTCACAGCAAACCTTCTTGAGAGAGATGTCTACAGGTTAACTCTGATTTCCTATTCAATCTACTCGAACCTGACTTCCACCCCCACCACGCCAATGAAAACTGCTAATCCATGTTGTCAACAGCCTACATATTGCTGGACCCAGTGGATGTTCCTTGAACCTCATCCTACTCCAACTTTTAGCAGTTTTCAACACAGTTAGTCAGGCTCAACTTCTTGAAAACCAAATCTCTTCTATTGGCTGGTCTGTCTCCTAATTTTCTAACCACTGCTGTTCAGTGACCTTCAGGGGTTTTTCCTCCTCTAATGCCCTCTAAAAACTGGGCTCTATTCTCTGCTTTCTTGTCTGTGAACTCACCTTCTTGGTAATCTCAGTCATTCCCACAGCTTTAAATACTAAAAATGGTAACAAATTCGCAAATTAATCTCTTTAGCCTAGACATTTCCTCCAAAATCTGTATTCAGATATTCATTTGTCTGTATGACATGTCAAGTCTCCGTGAATATCTGAAATTAATGTATCTGAAATAGAACTAAACTCTCAATTTCTATCAACCTGCTTTCCTCCCCTCACTATTAAAAAGAAATTCTATCTTTACTTTTTCCCACTTCAGTAAATGTTATCACCATTCACCCAGTTATTGTAAACAAGACAACCCAGGCAATATTCTTGATTTTTCCCTCTCCTTCCCTCCCCAACTCTAACCTATCAGCTGGTCCTCTTATTTGCTCCTCGTGAGTAGATGTGTAGTCCATCCACTTCTCTCCATCTCCTCTGCTACTACATTAAACCAAACTGCCATCATCTCTTACCTGAGCTATTGCTGTAGCTGCCAACTGGTCTTCTACCTTCTACTCTTGCCTCCTTTCATCTATTTTCTGCTCATCAGTCAGGGTAAACCTGGAAATACATCGGACCTTGTTGTTTCCTGCTTAAATCAGTTCAATGTTTTCCAATTAGTTTGCCATGAGATCCAAATTCCTTTAAATACTTAAAAGGCCTGGCCTGCTCTGGCTTCTGCCTCCTTCTCCAACCTTACCTCCCTTGATTCTCCCCCTCACCCTTTAAGTTCCAGCCACAGTGGCCTCCTTTCACTTCCCCCGAAACAGCACTGCAGGGTCTGCACACAGGTGTATCCTCAGCCTAAAACACTCCTTCCACAGCCCCAATCCTCAGTTGCCCTGAGTGGCTCCCTCACATTCTTCAGATCTCAGTTTAAATGCCTTGTCTTCAGAGTATCCTTTCTGAGTCCTTGCCTATCACTAATAACCTATAATAATGTATCATTAGGTCAGTTTGTTTCATCTGTAGTGCTCATTATATGGTGTAAATACACAATTGTTTACCTGTTTATGTAAGCCTTCCCCACTAGATTATAAAGTCTCTCAAGGCAGGGACCTTGTCTCTTCTGTTGACTACTTGGTCACTGAACACCTAGGAGTGCCTGGAATATAGCAGGTGCCCGAGAATTATTTGTTGAAACTTTATTGGTTACTGATAGCTTCCTAGTTCCTGATGCTAATCCCTGTGCAGCCCTATTATACTTTCTGTGAGAGAGTTTCTTTGGTCTTATATTACCCTCCCCCTTGCTGTTTCAATCATTTGAATAGGTTTTTGTTCTTATAGTTAAATGATGACTAATTGATAAAGTCTTTAAAAGGATGTGGTGATCAGCAATGTCAAAAGCTGTTAGATGGGGAAGAAGGTTAAGGGCTAAGCAAAGTCATTGGATCTCATCACTGGAAATCTTCACACCAATAGTGTCCATAAAATGTGGCTCTGTGGAAGCCAGGGTACAGTTGGGTTGATGAGAAGGGTGAGAAGATGAATGCAAGTAATGTAGAATTCTCTTTTTGAGAAATTTGACAGTAAACAGAAGGCATGAAGTCAAATGGGATCTTGGGGTTCATCAAAGTCCAAGAAAGTATATGTTGCTTTAGTTTAAAAAGCAGAGGGAAGAAACGTCTACTGATATGCCAATAGAAGCCAAAAGAGAAAAAAATGAAGTTGGAATGAGGAGGACTAATAGATTTAGTTTCCATGAGGCAGTAGAGGATTTGATCAAGAGCACAAGTTTGACAAAACGGGACAATGTTTCCCCCTCCATTTACAGGAAGAAGGGACGTTAAGAGAGTGAAGGTAAAGAAAAAATTTATGTAGAGCAAAGGAAGTTGAGCATGGCCATTTGAGGAGGTAGCAATGTCATCTACAACTGGTTGTCAAGGGGAATCTCTGGAAAGACTTTTCCAGACCACACCTCCATCCCTTTACTCCATGACCTCCCCACCCAAGATGGTAGACGCTCTCCACTGCACCTGCCGCAGAGACTCACTGCTGCTGAGGGCCACAGTGGTTGGTGGGAATGTGCCTTCTTTCTTAGGTGGGGTGGAACAGAAAAAAAGCCTGCAATCACTGAGGAGAGGGGTAGTCAGAAGGGAATATTGGGGTTTGAAGAGCTCTGACATCATGAGGAATACGACAAGGACATAGAATTGTTTTCCAAACATATATCTCATCAGGCATTCCTGGGGCCCTTCTAAAAATACAGAGTTCAGCCTCATTCCCTAGAGAGTCTAATTCAGCAGGTCTGGGAGCAGGAGGGGCAGGATTGTACAATTTTTAAAAAGTTCCCCAGGTGATGTTTATGATTTGGCCAATTTGGGAAACAGTGGATTAGAAATGATTAAAAGTTCACTAAGTTTAATTGCAGGCCCCACATATTTTCTCAGTGTTTAGCCAAATACAAAGATTTGTGGATAACTGACGTCAATTCGTGGAAATTACCCAAAGAAACAGTTTTCAGTGGATTGGTATCTAATTCTATTGTTCCATATAATCTGCAGTGATATTTAAAATGTAAGACTAGTTTATGGATATTTCTTTATAGAGAATTTCATTGAGGAAAAGGTAAATGGAATGGACCAGCTAACAGTTATTATTCATAATATAATAACAAACTCAGATGTTTTAAAGCCTGTTCTGCTTCTAGTTTGCTTACCTCCCAAATTAATAAGCTAAACATAATAAAAATCTAAGAATGTAACTTGATCTTACCCATTCCTAACATTCTTAGAGGAGATCTTTAGCCTGATAGCACTAGAGCTTTTGAGAGCAGATTCAGATCCATTTAAAATATTTTTTCCATTCCTTCCCAGAAAGAGTTATTTGTATTGATATACAACAGTTGGGCCCCAGACCACTTACTGGGACCACAGGGCCTCACTAATTTGTACCAGTTTTCCTCTATTCTAGTTGGTCCTGACCATCAGGTATAAATGAGTGCTAAATCAATATTAGCTGATACTTCCCCAGCTGTGGGAAGTATGGAAACCCTATCACATGAGCAAACACAGCCCTTCTTGGCTACATTTAAAATAAGGTGGTTATTATTACACTGTATGGGGAAAAGGCTTTTTTTTTTTTAAAGAAATCTCATGCCACCTTAATTTGCATTAACTTGATAGACTGATATCAATAGTCAGAATCAATTTTCAATTGTTATAGTTTCCCTACCACCGTTCACACTTCCTTCATTCTTTCAGGGAGGCTTCTTCTGCCTTCCTATTTCTTCCCACCTCCAGCCATGCCATATACCCCACACCATTTTTCCTTTCTAGTACTACTTACTCATCGGGTTGAGTAGAGAAGCCAAAGGTGACTTAGTTTACATACCTGCTTTAATTGCTCACCTTGGGTGGAGCAGTGTCTTAAATAAACTTCACTTTTGCCACAGCACCATTACTCAGTAAGGTATTTATACAAGTGTCACTTAATCCCATGAAAATAAACAAGGCACTTAAACTTGTTATTGAGAAAGAAGCTTTAGGCTTTAGCTGCCCACTCTCCTTACTCAAGGGCCAATCTCACCTCACTTATTCTTAGAAAACTTTTCAGCAGTTTTCCTTAAAGAAAATCAGGCAGAGCAAAGTACTGTGAGTCAGGTTTAAGCTACCCTTACCTTTGAAAGATAGGGTTCCTTTGTTAATTATCAATAACAAGGAATCTTGTCATTTCTCCCAATATTTCCAAGTCATAGCTACTCATAGCGGAGCTATGCATTCAATGCATTCCTAAATATTGAAAGCATATATGTTCAGTATTTAACCAGAGATGAAAACAGAAACAAATATTTAACATTCCAAAGAAATGGTGCAACTCTACATGATTTTTTATTTTCTATATCCTGAACTGTATAGAAATTTCATAGTATTTTTAAAGCACTTTCATAAATATGACCTTTTTGCTTGTGATCATTCTGTGAGGTAGTTATACTATTTCCATTTTTCAGATGGGAAAATTGAGGCTTGAAGCCTTGGCCAGGGTCACAGCACATGAGAGATTCAGAGCTGGGAATCAGCTCTCCTGACTCCAGGCCCAGTGTTTTCCCCTCTATAAAAATTGCCTTTATAGCAGGACAGTCAGGGATATGTTCACTCAGTAATAGAGAAGTATGGATCTTTTCCACCCCTAGTCATTGAAGGACCTATGAGCTGATAGTGTATGTGAGAGAGGACACTTCCTGCCTGAAAGATTGATGACTTACATTCAGAGCAACCTGATGTTGCACTCTGATAGGAGAAGGACCTGTCTAAAACGTCCTAATTGCTTAAAACATCCAGAGTGCCCAATAGGAAGACAGGGTGTGGTAATTATATATCTTGCTTTTGGCTTATCTTCTCCATATCCTCACCCTCACAGATGTCTTTCAAACATTGGTAATTACAGCTTTCAGAGCCAAAGCCTACAAACTCATAATCCACACAGATGACATACTAAAATCTACTCATATGTAAGGCTGAAGAAAGTTTCAGTGCTACTGGACTCACATTAAAAAAAAACTGCTTACAAAAGAGGTAGCCTTTATTTCTATGTCACTACTGCCTAGATGTGTAATGGTTTCTTGTTGATCTGTGAGGGTGCATATTAACTCATTTACCTCTAAATGTAATCAGTAACTTAAGAATAAAGTACACATGCAGATGACAAGACCATATGATTAAAAGCAAATAGTCTGACATTGGAAAACGGGTCCAAATTAATGTAACTAACTTGAAACAATGAAGGAACTGCTTCTAAGCAAGAGGAAGAATCAGTATCAAGAAATAAATGCAACACAGGAAAGCAGTTGTCCTTGTCATGCTGGCCTATAAATGGAACCTGAGTTAATAATATCATAATCTCTAAAGAATTCAGCAAGTTCTTGCTATAGTGGCAATGAGATAATATATAAAGTATGGTGGAATTTCCCACCATCTGTATCACTGACGAGCCCAATGGTAATTGGAATGGTTCAATGTCCCGCAGTTTTTAAGGGAAATCGTTTTAGGAGGAGTCACATTTCTAGATGAAGACACATTAACCCAATGATTTCAAAGAATATGGCTTGGGTCTGGTATCACATTTCAAGACCAAGAATTAGCACCTCAGTTACTTACTAAGTGAAAGATACTCCAATGATAATTGATAAGAAAACGGCTCAGAAATATGAGTGGGATTTTAAACAACTAAACTTGTTTGTCTCCCACTCTGATTGAATCCAGAAGTATTTATTTAGGGGAGCAAAAAATCCAGATGACTTGGAAGCAAATGTTTCTGTTCGTTGAAGAATAAGGATGTCTTCTGCCAAATGCAGCCATTTCCAAACGCAATGAAGGACTATGGCTCATATTTCAATCCTGCCCCTTCCTAGCTCGGCCCTCATTCTCTGACCATCTTCTCCGAATTCCCTTGCAGGATTCCCTTCAGGACCATTGCTAATTCATGCCTTCTGGAATCCACCTTCCTCATAGCTACTGAGGCTTTTCCCACCTTTTCAGAAAAAAGTTTGCCCTGGGTGATATACATAAATCTTTGCCCAGCCTCAACCAGCTTGCTTTCTAGCTAACAGGTTTATCTGTGGCCCCAGGGGGCAGGATAGTGTGAGAGAGGGGGCTCAAAAGACCATTACCTTTCAGTACACAGCTAGGTAAACTAATTCCACCAAAGATCACAGGTTTCTATATTTCCTTGAATATGCTTTTTTTTTTAAAACGTCATCAAAATTTCACGTTTTAAATATTTTTTTAAAGGAATTCCTTTTATTTTTTTATTATTTATTTATTTATTTTTGGCTGTGTTGGGTCTTCGTTTCTGTGCAAGGGCTTTCTCTAGTTGCGGCAAGCGGGGGCCACTCTTCATGGTGGTGCACGGGCCTCTCACTATCGCGGCCTCTCTTGTTGCGGAGCACAAGCTCCAGACGTGCAGGCTCAGTAGTTGTGGCTCACGGGCCTAGTTGCTCCGCGGCATGTGGGATCTTCCCAGACCAGGGCTTGAACCCGTGTCCCCTGCAATGGCGGGCAGATTCTCAACCACTGCGCCACTAGGGAAGCCCAGGATTTGTATTGTATTGCTAACAAAGAGACTGCATTTCTCCTCTGATGAATGTGCACAAGAAAGCATGCTGTCCCCGGTGATCGTTGGGTACCGTCTCATGATCCTGAGGGAAGCCATCCTATCCTTCTGGTTACGTGATACAGTGGGTTTCCTTATTGTTTAGGCCAGTTTTATTTGGAGTTTCAATTTTTACAGTGAAAAGTTGTCATAACTCTTTCTGTTCTAGGGGGTTTTTTTTGTTTGTTTTGTTTTTGTCAATTCCTGTTGGGTATTATTTGTATTGTTGATGTGGCAAGAACTCTACTGAGATATAGTCTTCTTGTCTTTATATTATGAATATATCTCTAAGTTTATCACTTATCATTTACTCCTTACTCTTGTTTAATATAGAGAAGATTATAATTTAAGTCTATTAAATCCATCAGTGTGTTTCTGCATGATGTATTCCATTGCTTTTACTTTTATTCATTCATTCATTAAAGAGTGTGTGTGTGTGTGTGTGTGTGTACTACAAGGTGCCAAGTACTACGAGAGGCAATAAGACTATTTACTGTGAGACAAGAAAGACACAGCCCCTGTCCTCGTGGAGTTCATATCCTGGTGGGGGATTGAGAATATGTTAGACGTTCACTGAAAAGCCACACAAGTGTGTGTAAGCTACTAAAGGATAGAGGCTACAGAGGGAAGGACCCAGTCTAGGAGCACTTTCATAGGAGGGTTAGGTCTAGTTAGGGAAGTCAGGGGAAGCTTTCCTGGGGAAGTGGTGACTGAGCTAAGAATGATAAAGAGGACTTAGGTAGTGGGCTAAGAGCATTACAGGCAGTGGAAAGAGCAGGTCCAAATGTCCTGCTCAGGGGCAAGCACAGGAAACAGGAAGGACGGAAAGAATGTAGAACATGGTCCACATCCTCAGAGGGGCCTGGCGTAAGTGAAGGCGGAAGGTTGAAGGGTGGGAAGTGGGGGATGCTGACCACGCAGGGCCAGTAAGTCCATGTTAAGGAGTTGTGTCTCCTTCCTAAGATCTATGGGAAATCACTGAAGGTGTCATCTTTGACAACCACATTACTTTTACCTCCAAACATCCAATCTCATAACAAGTCCTAACAACTTTGCTTTCTAAATATCTCTTCAATCTATCCACTGCAATCCATCCACTTCTGTTCATCATTACCAACACTTCCTCAGCCCATTCTATCATCATTTGTGTCTGGACTAGGGGAATAGAGTCCTCAATGATCTATTTGCACCTACTCTTGCCCCACTCCAATCCATTCCTGCACAGTTATGGGAAGACAGGCCTGACCTTGATACCATTTGATGACACAGAAAACACTGAAAGAGGACCAGTTTGTTTTTCATTAGTCTTGTTCTTGAGAGGTTGTGGAGTGGGCAGTTCATGAGTTTAATCTTGGACCTGCTGAGTTTTAAATATCCCTGGGATGTCCTAGAGAAGAAGCCAAGCCGGAGGTGTCTGTTAGGTAGATATCTTCTGCCTCCCCATCTAGAGCCACTCTCCACCCATCTCTACGCTGATCCCTGCCTGGAGACATTGACGTGTGTGGGATGTCAAGATTCCATGTATCCCCAGCACCTGCTCCCGTGTGCTCTGCCTTCTAGTTGCGTTCAGCCCATAGGAGGTACATGAAGGAAGAAGCGTGAAGGCTGAGTATTTACTCGATACGATATACATCCTGCATCATCTCTTCCTCTTCCCCACCTCCTCCTCTTTCCACCCTGCCTCCTTCAAACCCTCTTCCTCTGCCTCCTGCTCCTCCTGCTCTTCTTCCTCCCACCTCTTCCTCTTTTTTTCTCTCTCGAATCCAGTAATCATTTCCACCTCCTCCTTTTTTTAAAAATTAATTAAGTAATTTTTGGCTGGGTTGGATCTTTGCTGCGCCCGGGCTTTCTCTAGTCGTGGTAAGTGGGGGCTACTCTTCGTTGCAGTGAGTGGGCTTCTCATTTCGGTGGCTTCTCTTGTTGCAGAGCACGGGTTCTAGGTGCCCGGTCTTCAGAAGTTGCGGCACGTGGGCTTCAGTAGTTGCGGCACGTGGGCTCAGTAGTTGTGGCTCGCGGGCTCTAGAGTGCAGGCTGAGTAGTTGTGGCGCACAGGCTCAGTTGCTCCGTGGCATGTGGGATCTTTCCGGACCAGGGCTTGAACCCCTGCACTGGCAGGTGGATTCTTAACCACTGAGCCACCAGGGAAGTCCCTAACCTCCTCCTTTAAGCCTAGGCAGTAAAAGCTCCCTGAGATGCTGGACTACTGTCCTCTGTTGTTTTCCCCAAACCCTTTGCAAATGATCTCTTGACTACAGTCTCCTTAATTACGGTACATTTGAGTGTGCCACCTTTCTCTTTCAGGGATTCTGACTTATACTGATAGGTAAGAAATGCCTGGGGGAGAGTTACATTTGAGTCACCTGAGTAGAGGTGGTAATTGGAGCCGTGGGTAAATGTGAATATCTTGGGAGACAGTGTAGAGAAGGAATGGGCCCTGAGGAACTCAAACATGTAATGGCTTTCAAAGGACGATAATCTTGCAAAGGAATTGGAGAAGTAGCAACCAAAGTGAGGTGAAAAATCGGGGCAGTGTGTGTCATAGAAGTCAAAGGAAGCAAAGGGAAGAAAAAGAGTGTTGGTAGTCAAGATTATCAGTTGGTCCTGCAAAGTCATTGGATTTAGTGACTTATACCATCGTGAATCTGTTACATATTTTCTGTGCTCCCTCTGAACAATGATTTAATTTTTTTTACATTAACTTCTCTATAATTGATTTTAGGTAAATACAGTCAAATTTGTTTTAGAACGTATTTTAAGGTAAAAAATTAACTACCCTTCCTTAACCATTATTCCAACATTATTTATTTTATACTTTCTCTATTACCATTATTTCCTCCAACATTCACTGTTTCCAAAAATATGAAGAGATGTTTGAGCACTTTCTGCTAGATGTATAAGAGCTTTCTATTTGACTGTATCATAGTGGTTCAACGGTTGTCTCTTTAGCATTCATTTTAAAATGTATCCATTAGAACAAGTCTGACCTCTTAATTTTAATTTTCAGAATTCTATTATCAATAGCCCCATTTATTCTTCCAGATAAACTTTATATTTTTTTAACATCTTTATTGGAGTATAATTGCTTTACTATGGTGTGTTAGTTTCTGCTTTATAACAAAGTGAATCAGTTATACATATACATATGTCCCCACATCTCTTCCCTCTTGCATCTCCAGATAAACTTTAGAACCATTTTATCAATTAAAAAAGACTTCATTGTGATTTTTTTCAAGACCGTGAGACATAGATGGCCAACCAGAGTTCCTAAGGTTCAGTGTATGTAACTGTTGCCGCCGCTTAAGCCTGCCAAAGCAGTGGTACGGCTGCTGCCCTTGTATTTGCTACCTCTAGAAACATTCTTGCCAGTAGTGGCAGCAGCGGGACTCAATTACCCTCTTTTCACACTCCCTCCAGAAGCTCCAGATGGCGTCTTCCGTGGGCAACGTGGCCGACAGCACAGACCCAACGAAACGTATGCTTTCCTTCCAAGGGTTAGCAGAGTTGACACAGCGAGCCTATCAGGCGGGAGATTTTGAGGCAGCTGAGAGACACTGCATGCAGCTCTGGAGACAAGAGCTAGACAATACTGGTGTACTTTTATTACTTTCATCTATACACTTCCGGTGTCGAAGGCTGGACGGATCTGCCCGCTTTAGTAGTCTGGCAATTAAAAAGAACCCTCTTCTGGCAGAAGCCTATTCAAATTTGGGGAATGTGTACAAGGAAAGCGGGCAGTTGCAGGAAGCAATCGAGCATTACCGGCATGCGTTGCGTCTCAAACCAGATTTCATCGATGGTTATATTAACCTGGCAGCCGCTTTGGTAGCAGCAGGCGACATGGAAGGGGCAGTACAAGCTTACGCCTCTGCTCTTCAGTACAATCCTGATCTGTACTTTGTTTGCAGTGACCTGGGGAACCTGCTCAAAGCCCTGGGTCGCTTGGAAGAAGCCAAGGCATGTTATTTGAAAGCAATTGAGACGCAACCGAACTTTGCAGTAGCTTGGAGTAATCTTGCCTGTGTTTTCAATGCACAAGGGGAGATTTGGCTTGCAATTCATCACTTTGAAAAGGCTGTCACCCATGACCCCAATTTTCTGGATGCTTATATCAATTTAGGAAATGTCTTCAAAGAGGCACGGATTTTTGAACGAGCTGTGGCAGCTTACCTTCGTGCCCTAAGCTTGAGTCCAAATCATGCAGTGGTACATGGCAGCCTGGCTTGTGTATACTATGAGCAAGGCCTGATAGATCTGGCAATAGACACCTACAGGCGAGCTATTGAATTGCAACCACACTTCCCGGACGCTTACTGCAACCTAGCCAACGCTCTCAAAGAGAAGGGCAGTGTTGCCGAAGCAGAAGATTGTTATAGTACAGCTCTCTGGCTGTGTCCCACCCATGCAGACTCTCTGAATAACCTAGCCAATACCAAGCGAGAACAGGGAAACACTGAAGAGGCAGTTCGCTTGTATTGTAAAGCATTAGAAGTCTTCCCAGAGTTTGCTGCTGCCCATTCAAATTTAGCAAGTGTATTGCAGCAGCAGGGAAAAGTGCAGGAAGCTCTGATGCATTATAAGGAGGCTATTCGAATCAGTCCTACCTTTGCCGAGGCCTACTGTAATATGGGAAACACTCTAACGGGGATGCAGGATGTTCAGGGAGCCTTGCAGTGTTATACCCGTGCCATTCAGATTGACCCTGCATTTGCGGAAGCCCACAGCAATCTGGCTTCCATTCACCAGGATTCAGGGAATATTCCAGAAGCAATTGCTTCTTATCGCACTGCTCTGAAGCTTCAACCTGATTTTCCTGACGCGTATTGTAATCTGGCTCATTGCCTGCAGACTGTCTGTGACTGGACAGACTATGATGAGCGCATGAAGAGGCTGGTCAGCGTTGTGGCTGACCAGTTAGAGAAGAACAGGTTGCCTTCCGTGCAGCCTCATCACAGCATGTTATATCCTCTTCCTCACGGCGTCAGGAAGGCTATTGCCGAGAGGCATGGGCACCTCTGCCTGGATAACATCAGTGTCCTTCACAAACCACCGTATGAACATCCAAAGGACTTGAAGCTCAGTGATGGTCGACTGCGTGTAGGATACGTGAGTTCTGACTTTGGGAACCATCCTACTTCTCATCTTATGCAGTCTATTCCAGGCATGCACAATCGTGATAAATTTGAGGTATTCTGTTATGCCCTGAGCCCAGATGATGGCACAAACTTCCGAGCGAAGGTGATGGCAGAAGCCGATCATTTCGTTGATCTTTCTCAGATTCCATGCGATGGAAAAGCAGCTGATCGCATCCATCAAGATGGTATACACATCCTTGTAAATATGAATGGTTATACCAGGGGTGCTCGAAATGAACTCTTTGCTCTCAGGCCAGCTCCTATTCAGGCAATGTGGCTGGGGTACCCTGGGACTAGTGGCGCACTTTTCATGGATTATATCATCACTGATCAGGAAACTTCACCTGCTGAAGTTGCTGAGCAATATTCTGAGAAACTGGCTTATATGCCCCATACTTTCTTTATTGGTGATCATGCTAATATGTTCCCTCACCTGAAGGAAAAAGCAGTCATCGATTTTAAGTCCAATGGGCACATTTATGACAATCGAATTGTGCTGAATGGCATCGACCTCAAAGCATTTCTTGATAGTCTACCAGACGTGAAAATTGTCAAGATGAAATGTCCTGATGGAGGAGACAAAACAGACAGCAGTAATATAGCTCTCAATATGCCTGTCATTCCTATGAATACGATTGCAGAAGCAGTTATTGAAATGATTAACAGAGGACAAATTCAGATAACAATTAATGGATTCAGTATTAGCAATGGACTGGCAACTACCCAGATCAACAATAAGGCTGCCACTGGAGAGGAGGTTCCCCGTACCATTATTGTAACCACACGTTCTCAGTACGGGTTACCGGAAGATGCCATTGTGTACTGTAACTTTAATCAGTTATATAAAATTGACCCATCTACTTTGCAGATGTGGGCAAATATTCTGAAGCGTGTTCCCAATAGCGTACTGTGGCTGTTGCGTTTCCCAGCAGTAGGAGAACCTAATATTCAACAGTACGTGCAAAATATGGGCCTTCCCCAGAACCGTATCATTTTTTCACCTGTTGCTCCTAAAGAGGAACATGTTCGGAGAGGCCAGCTGGCTGATGTCTGCTTGGACACTCCACTCTGTAATGGACACACCACAGGGATGGATGTCCTTTGGTCGGGGACACCCATGGTGACTATGCCAGGAGAGACTCTTGCTTCCCGAGTTGCAGCTTCCCAGCTCACTTGTTTAGGCTGTCTTGAGCTTATTGCTAAAAATAGACAAGAGTATGAAGACATAGCTGTGAAACTGGGAACTGATCTAGAATACCTGAAGAGAATTCGTGGCAAAGTCTGGAAGCAGAGAATATCTAGCCCTCTGTTCAACACCAAACAATACACAATGGAACTAGAGCAGCTCTATCTACAGATGTGGGAGCATTATGCAGCTGGCAACAAACCTGATCACATGATGAAGCCTGTTGAAGTCACTGAGTCGGCCTAAATTATAACTGTGCACAGGAGAATTACCCCTGTACCTGAGCCTCAACCTTCTGGGGGAAAGGGAACTAGATACGTTACTTTGTACTTACCTTTGTAGCAATATCATGTTGCAGATGGGTGACAGACAGTGATAACAAATAGCACAGCCAGACTTGCTTCCTGCATGATCATGACAGGGAGAGACACAAGAGATGGGAGACTGCTGTTCCACAAGGTGTCTCCGTAGAATTTTGCAGCAGCCAGGTGTTAGAAGTCTGGAAAGTCTGATCTCCCTTGGTCTTCCATGGGATGGGTGGTTAGTGTGGAGGGGAGATAGAGATTGCCCAGTCTTCTGACTTAATTTTTTCTTTATATTTGGGGTATTGGAGCAATTAAAAATGTTTGGTTTCAGGTTTTATTTTTTTTTTTTTTTTGGGTTCAGGTATTTTTATTCATGTGAAGTGTATATGATTCTCTTGAGATAAGGTTTCAAGCTAAAATATTCCTTGTTTTAGTTTCTGAACTCTACAGATAAATGGGGACTTTGCTGGTGTAGTCTTTTTATAGGTTTAATAAACCACTTGAGCCTATATCAGTCATTTTAGTGTCTGACATGTTTGGAACTATCAGTGCTTTGTTGGTTTATGGCTTAAATTCTTTTTCTGGTCCGTTTCCTTCTTCCCTTCCCCCCACTTTAAACATTTTCCTGTAACTTGGCTAACAAAAAACCAAGACTGATTCAAAACCTCCCAGAGTGTTTCTCTTAAACGCATCATCTGGTGCCAAATGAAGATTCTTAGGAGTGATTATTAATTATGAAGGGCACAGTTGTGGTACTGTCACTGATGATAATAATAATGGATTTTTGGCCTAGAGTTTTGACCTACTTCACCAGTGTTTTACCGTTGACTGCCCCTCTATGCTGCTTCCAAAAGTGATAGTGTGTGATAAGATTTTTACTTTCACTTATAAAGTTTGTTTTCTTTTTTGAGTCCTGTTCTTCCTTTTTCTTTCACCAGAAATGAAATCCCAGGTAAGTACAAGTACTCAAATATTTGATCAGTAAGTCACAGTTATCTCCAGTACATTAAATAACTTTCATCAAAAAACATGTTATAGGTAAAAAGCTCTGGAGGACCTGCTATGTATATGATTATTATGTTTCAGACCTTCTAGGGTGTTATATATAATAACTTGTCTTCTGGACGTGGTCTTGAAGTCTTTATGGATTCAGCCTCAGTAGTAGCGAACTGCACTGCTACTTGGTTTGGAGTATAAATTAGACTTTAGCCCTCCTGGAGGTTGAGTTTTTGGTATTAAAAACCATAGGAATGAAAAAAAAAAAAACCATAGGAATGAAATTATTGTATTTCAACAAAGGATTGAGGGCTTGAGGCTTAAACAAGCCAACATATGAATATATGTTTTTATCTTGCTGTACTGCACATATGCTGTCTAGTAACAGATATTTTGTCTGCTAGTAGTGTTCTAGATTCTGTCTTTCCAAAGCGCTGAGGCAGTGCATCTATTCTGTAGTTGCAGCTGATGCCTGAATGTATCCTAGCTGACAAATGATTGATTAATAAGAACTTGAATTTCGGAAAGATTTGTACTGTTAACCAAAATCTGAACAAGGAGTCTCAAATGTAATTCTTAGCCAGAATTACATGTTAATGAACGATTTAACAGTGTAAATCAAGGAACATCAGTGTAGGGATTTCTTTTAATTTATTTTTTACCTGCTTGAAAGAATCAGTTAAAGGTTGCCAGCTTGGTTGCAGATGAACGGACGTTTGAAGTTCACCACACTACTTCATGTGGAACAGGAGAATAGACTTCCAGCGCCCTCAAGGCTGTGACCTTGCAGCCATTTTACATAGCACAGCATCCCCCTAGAGGGATGAACCTTTCCCTGCCCGAAAAGTAGCCGCTCTTGTTGAAGCTTTGCTTTTTGTAACAGGCTTTTGTTTCCAGGTGACATGTCTGTGGAAGACTTAATTCTGAATAGAGATATAGATATTACTGGAAACTAATTGTTTTTTTCTATTATACTCTGCTTTATCAAAAAAGTAAAACATTTACATTGTGCTACAGAAATTCAGATGTTGTCTTGCAATCTTTAAACAATAAATGAATGATTTGCCCTTAAAAACAAAAAACAAAAACCAAAAAAACTTCATTGTGATTTTGTTTGGGATTATTTTAATCCTGTAAATTAAATGGGAAAGAAGTTAAATCTTTATTATATTGCCTTTTAGCCAGAAACTTGATAGATAGATAGATAAATCCATTTATCTTCATATCTCATTTTTAACTCTAATAAAAGTGTAACCGTTTTCTTCAAATAATATGTTAATATATTTTGTGAAGGTCATTTCCAAATATTTTATATTTACATTCTTCTTTCTGATGTTTCTTAGATATTCTTTGCTACTCTTTCTCTGACTTTTTTTGGTATAATAGTAATATATGTTTCTGGTAGAAAAAAATGAGAAGAAATCAAGAGAAAACAACCTAAATATAATTCTAATAGTCAACACCCAGATTCCAATACAGTTAACTTTTTGGTGTACTCACTAAATGCTTTTTATATTCTTATGTATGTGTATTTTTATATTTCTTATGTAAATGAGATATCATACTGTTCTGTAACTTCTTTCATCTACTGTACAAGGAACATCTCATGTCAGTGTATGCACTTCATTGCTGGATGCTATTCTGTTATACAGATGTACCTTAATTTATTTAACCAGACCTTTACTGGGGACCTTTGTTCTTGTTTCTAACTTTCCAGCATGAAATCATTCTGTGATAAAGCTCTTTTTACCTCCTCAATTCCAAAGAGCCTTGACATTTTATTAAGTATCGGATATATACAAAAGAATATTTATAAAATAAATGTTTAAGGACAAAAAAAGTAACAAGGACATGCACCTTGTGCACCTACTGTCCCATTTAAGACATAGAACATTTAAGCCCCTATGTGTCCCTCTCCAATCCCATCCTTCCTAATCATTCTATATATACATCTGTTTGTGTATGTATATATACATATATATGTATGTATATATGATTTTTGCATGCTTTTGAACTTCATATAATTGGAATTTACCATATGGGTCTTTCTGGGACATACTTTTTCCACTTAATAACATGTTCCTGAGATGCATCCACGTTGTTGCAAATAACTACAGTTTATTCATGTTTATTTCTGTATAGTATTCAATTATATGAATATACCAGAATTTTACTGCATTCTACTGTTGGTGAATATCTTGGTTATATCTAGTTTTTGCTCTTACAGATATGCTACTATGAACATCTTGTACCTACCGCCCACTACATGTGTACAAGAGTTTCTCTAGGCCAAACATCAGAGAGTAGAATTGCTGAGTCAAAAGGCATGCATACCTTCAACCTAATAGATAATGCAAATTATCTTCCAAAATGGTTGAAATAAATTGACTCTCCCACAAACACTGTATAAGAATTCAGTGGTTCCACATCTCTAATTCTTGGTATTCCACATTGAAAAATTTTTGTCAAGCTGATGAGATTGAAATAATATGCCACTGTGGCTTTAATTTGCATTTCCCTGATTACAAATGAAGTTGAACATATTTTCATATGTTATTTTACCATTTGTGTTCTCTCTTCAGTGATATGCCCAGTCAAATCTTTTTCCCCTTTAAAATAAATTAGGTTGTAGTTTTCTGAATGGCTTATAGTTTTTATATGGTCTGGATACTAACCCTTTGTCATATGGGTATAGCAAATACCCTCTCCCAGTGTGTGACTCATATTTTCACTTCTGTTATGGTATATCTTGATGAACAGAAGTTCTTCATTTTAATGTAATTGACTTTAATAGTAATTTACTTTACTCCCTGTGTTTTTCTGTCTCGCTTCAGAGATTCTTCTCATCCGTTAATTGAAAAGGGCATTTTCTTTTATTACTTTCAAAAAGCTTAAAAACTCTACCTAATTTTGAGTCTTTTAGACACCTAGAACTGATTTTTGGCATGTGGTGTGGGGTAGGGGTTCAGATACCTTCTTTTCTATATGAATACCCAGTTGTCTCAGCATCAGTTATTTAAAGCTCATACTTTCTCAACTGATTTTCAGTGTCCGTTCTGATACACTTGAGAATCAACTTGCCAAGTTCCACTATCCATTCCTCAATGCCCACCAGTCAAAATAAATACTTTGTTGGGATTTTAAATGTAATAAAAGAAATCTATGGATCAATTGGAAAAGCAATGACAACTTTATAATATTGAATTTTCCTACCCATAAACATAGTATCTCTTTCCATTTATTTAAATTTCCTTTGATTTCTCTCAGTCATTTTATGATTTTCTGTATATAGGTCTTACTCATATTTTGTTAAATCTCTTCCTAGGTAATTAATATTTTTGATACTACTGTAAATGGCATCTGTCTTTATTACACGTTCTAATTTTTTGTTGCTGGTATATAGAAATGCATTTTTAAAATATTGACCTTATAAGTATCAACTTTACTAAAAAAAATCTTAATTCTATTTTTATGTATAGGAAAATTTTTAAAGTGGGGGGAAGGGAAGAAGGAAACGGACCAGAAAAAGAATTTAAGCCAGAAACCAACAAAGCACTGATAGTTCCAAACATGTCAGACACTAAAATGACTGATATAGGCTCAAGTGGTTTATAAAACCTATAAAAAGACTACACCAGCAAAGTCCCCAACTTTAATATGTATTTTTATGTATATGTAAAAATCTTATCTCCTGCAGATGACTCCCTAGTTTCTGCTCTCTAATCATTATAAACTGTATATAAATTTTATACTATCTGATATTTCCAACACCTGATTGACTTTTTGTGGGTGATGTGAGTTGCTTGTTATTTTGTTGGGTCTCGCTCATGATGCTTTTCTTTTCTAATTGTGAATTCATATTTCTATGGGAATTCTTTGAAGCCTAGATAGAAGGGAGTTCATTTAAAAAGGATTTGCATGTGTTTCTGCCAGCTGCTCATGGGTACTACTGAAGGAGGGCCACTTTAAACTAAATTCTCAGCTTGAAGGTTTTCCAGACCACCCAGGTAGTGCAACTCTGGCAACAAAACTCACACGTGAGGGCTAGCTTGTACTTAGAAACTTTCAGGAAAGATTTTTCTTCTCCTTTACCAGCGCCAAATTTTAACATAAGCAAATGTCCTTGTTGTCTGCAATGGGGGCAATTTTATTTCTAGTGTACCCTTTCGAGCTTTATGTAGGATTGTCTTTTATGCTGCCCTCTTTGGGCTGGACCTAGGCTTTGTCAACTATCATCCATATTTCACAAGGCTGTGAACACTGGATCTCAAGATCCCCTGATTTGTCAAAAGTCCTCAGTGCAAAGGCCATTAGCAGTGCCTGGGTCATCTCACTTGGGCCTTGCTTTGAATTCCTTTTGGCCTTACTTTATTAGCAGGTCCCTGATGCATTTAAAAATATATATATTTCTATATTTTATTCATTGTTTTTAGTTATTCTCAATGGGAAGTTTGTTAAGGGCATGTAGTTTGCTAAGCACCCCCCACCTCACTTCAGCTACACCTTCTCATATCCTAGATCTTTCATTTCCAATATCTATTTCACCTCCTAAATCTCAATTTCAAATATCTTCTCTATGGCCATCATCTCCTATCTTTGGGTGCCTCTAATTTACCAGTCCCACCTTAACAATTCTCCAGCCCTATTAGGACTCCCAATTCAATCACCCCCAAATATTCACTGGCCCTTTACTCAGGTTCTTCCTCATCCACATTAGAGTCTACGCTGGGTCTCTGTGTTGCAAAATACAATAAAAATAGTGCCTTCTGTACTTGTGCCATGCTATGGTACTGACTTTGTGTTTCATCATCATAATCACTCCTTTATACACACCCTCCATGTCTTTTTTTTTTTTTAAGTTTCATTAGGTCCCATTTGTTTATTTTTGTTTTTCTTTCCATTTCTCTAGGAGGTGGATCAAAAAATATCTTGCTGTGATTTATGTCAAAGAGTGTTCTTCCTATGTTTTCCTCTAAGAGTTTTATAGTGTCCAGTCTTACATTTAGTTCTCGAAGCCATTTTGAGTTTATTTTTGTGTATCGTGTTAGGGAGTATTCTAATTTCATTCTTTTCCATGTAGCTGTCGTTTTCCCAGCACCACTTATTGAAGAGACTGTCTTTTCTCCATTGTATATCTTTGCCTCTTTTGTCATAGATTAGTTGACCATAGGTGCGTGAGTTTATCTCTGGGCTTTCTATCTTGTTCCATTGCTCTATGTTTCTGTTTTTGTGCCAGTACCATATTGTCTTGATTACTGTAGTGTTGTAGTATAGTCTGAAGTCAGGGAGTCTGATTCCTCCAGCTCCGTTTTTTCCCCTCAAGACTGCTTTGGCTATTCGGGGTCTTTTGTGTCTCCATACAAATTTTAAGATGATTTGTTCTAGCTCCGTAAAAAATGCCATTGGTAATTTGATAGGGATTGCATTGAATCTGTAGATTGCTTTGGGTAGTAGAGTCATTTTCACAATGTTGATTCTTCCAATCCAAGAACATGGTATATCTCTCCATCTGTTGGTATCATCTTTAATTTCTTTCATCAGTGTCTTATAGTTTTCTGCATACAGGTCTTTTGTCTCCCTAGGTAGGTGTATTCCTAGGTATTTTATTCTTTTTGTTGCAATGGTAAATGGGAGTGTTTCCATAATTTCTCTTTCAGATTTTTCATCATCAGTGTATAGGAATGCAAGAGATTTCTGTGCATTAATTTTGTATCCTGCAACTTTACCATATTCATTAATTAGCTCTAGCAGTTTTCTGGTGGCAGTTTTAGGATTCTCTATGTATAGTATCATGTCATCTGCAAACAGTGACAGTTTTACTTCTTCTTTTCCAATTTGTATTCGTTTTATTTCTTTTTCTTCTCTGATTGCCGTGGCTAGGACTTCCAGAACTATGTTGAATAATAGTGGTGAGAGTGGACATCCTTGTCTCGTTCCTGATCTTAGAGGAAATGCTTTCAGTTTTTCACCATTGAGAATGATGTTTGCTGTGGGTTTGTCATATATGGCCTTTATTATGTTGAGGTAGGTTCCCTCTATGCCCACTTTCTGGAGAGTTTTTATCATAAATCGGTGTTGAATTTTGTCAAAAGCTTTTTCTGCATCTATTGAGATGATCATATGGTTTTTCTTCTTCAACTTGTTAATATGGTGTATCACATTTTGCGTATATTGAAGAATCCTTGCATCCCTGGGATAAATCCCACTTGATCGTGGTGTATGATCGTTTTAATGTGTTGTTGGATTCTGTTTGCTAGTATTTTGTTGAGGATTTTTGCATCTATATTCATCAGTGCTATTGGTCTGTAATTTTCTTTTTTTGTAGTGTCTTTGTCTGGTTTTGGGATCAGGGTGATGGTGGCCTCATAGAATGAGTTTGGGAGTGTTCCTTCCTCTGCGATTTTTTGGAAGAGTTTGAGGAGGAGAGGTGTTAACTCTTCTCTAAATGTTTGATAGAATTCACCTGTGAAGCCATCTGGTCCTGGACTTTTGTTTGTTGGAAGATTTTTAATCATAGTTTCAATTTCATTACTTGTGATTGGTCTGTTCATATTTTCTGTTTCTTCCTGGTTCAGTCTTGGAAGGTTATACCTTTGTAAGAATTTGTCCATTTCTTCCAGGTTGTCCATTTTATTGGCAAAAAGTTGCTTGTAGTAGTTTCTTAGGATGCTTTGTATTTCTGCGGTGTCTGTTGTAACTTCTCCTTTTTCATTTCTGATTTTATTGATTTGAGTCCTCTCCCTCTTTTTCTTGATGAGTCTGGCTAATGGCTTATCAATTTTGTTTATCTTCGCAAAGAATCAGGTTTTAGTTTTATTGATCTTTGCTATTGTTTTCTTTGTTTCTATTTCATTTATTTCCGCTCTGATCTTTATGATTTCTTTCCTTCTGCTAACTTTGGGTTTTGTTTGTTCTTCTTTCTCTAGTTTCTTTAGGTGTAAGGTTAGATTGTTTACTTGAGATTTTTCTTGTTTCTTTTGTTAGGCTTGTATAGCTATAAACTTCCCTCTTAGAACTGCTTTTGCTGCATCCCATAGGTTTTGGGTCGTCATGTTTTCATTGGCATTTGCCTCTAGGTATTTTTTGATTTCTTCTTTGATTTCTTCAGTGATGTCTTGGTTATTTAGTTACGTATTATTTAGCCTCCATGTCTTTGTGTGTTTTACGTTTTTTTCCCTGTAATTCATTTCTAATCTCATAGCATTGTGGTCAGAAAAGATGTTTGATATGATTTCAATTTTCTTAAATTTACTGAGGCTTCATTTGTGACCCAAGATGTGATCTATCCTGGAGAATGTTCCGTGTGCACTTGAGAAGAATGTGTAATCTGCTGTTTTTGGATGGAATGTCCTATAAATATCAATTAAATCTATCTGGTCTATTGTGTCATTTAAAGCTTCTGTTTCCTTATTTATTTTCATTTTGGATGATCTGTCCATTGGTGTAAGTGAGGTGTTAAAGTCCCCCACTATTGGGTTCCCTGGTGGCACAGTGGTTGGGAGTCCGCCTGCCAATGCAGGGGACACGGGTTCGTGTCCCGGTCCGGGAAGATCCCACATGCCGCAGAGCGGCTAGGCCCGTGAGCCACAACTACTGAGCCTGCGCGTCTGGAGCCTGTGCTCTGCAATGGGAGAGGCCACGACAGTGAGAGGCCCGCGCACCGCGATGAAGAGTGGCCCCCGCTCGCCGCAACTGGAGAAAGCCCTCGCACAGAAACGAAGACCCAACACAGCCAAAATAAATAAATAAATAAATATATTTAAAGTCCCCCACTATGATTGTGTTACTGTCAATTTCCTCTTTTATAGCTGTTAGCAGTCGCCTTATGTACTGAGGTGCTCCTATGTTGGGTGCATATATATTTATAATTGTTATATCTTCTTCTTGGATTGATCCCTTGATCATTATGTAGTGTCCTTCCTTGTCTCTTGTAACATTCTTTATTTTAAAGTCTATTTTATCTGATATGAGTATAGCTACTCCAGCTTTCTTTTAATTTCCATTTGCATGGAATATCTTTTTCCATCCCCTCACTTTCAGTCTGTATGTGTCCCTAGGTCTGAAGTGGGTCTCTTGTAGACAGCATATATACGGGTTTGTTTTTGTATCCATTCAGCAAGCCTGTGTCTTTTGGTTGGAGCATTTAATCCATTCACGTTTATGGTAATTATTGATATGTATATTCCTATGACCATTTTCTTAATTGTTTTGGGTTTGTTTTTGTAGGTCCTTTTCTTCTCTTGTGTTTCCCACTTAGAGAAGTTCCTTTAGCACTTGTTGTAGAGCTGGTTTGGTGGTGCTGAATTCTCTTAGCTTTTGCTTGTCTGTAAAGCTTTTGATTTCTCCATCGAATCTGAATGAGATCCTTGCCGGGTAGAGTAATGTTGGTTGTAGGTTCTTCCCTTTCATCACTTTAAGTATATCATGCCACTCCCTTCTGGCTTGTAGAGTTTCTGCTGAGAAATCAGCTGTTAACCTTATGGGAGTTCCCTTGTATGTTATTTGTCGTTTTTCCCTTGCTGCTTTCAATAATTTTTCTTTGTCTTTAATTTTTGCCACTTTGATTACTATGTGTCTCGGCGTGTTTCTCCTTGGGATTATCCTGTATGGGACTCTCTGCGCTTCCTGAACTTGGGTGGCTATTTCCTTTCCCATTGTAGGGAAGTTTTCGACTATAATCTCTTCAAATATTTTCTCTGGTCTTTTCTCTCTCTCTTCTCCTTCTGGGACCCCTATAATGCGAATGTTGTTGCTTTTAATGTTGTCCCAGAGGTCTCTTAGGCTGTCTTCATTTCTTTTCATTCTTTTTTCTTCATTCTGTTCCGCAGCAGTGAATTCCACCATTCTGTCTTCCAGGTCACTTATCCGTTCTTCTGCTTCAGTTATTCTGCTATTGATTCCTTCTAGTGTAGTTTTCATTTCAGTTATTGTATTGGTCATCTCTGTTTGTTTGTTCTTTAATTCTTCTAGGTCTTTGTTAAACATTTCTTGCATCTTCTCGGTCTTTGTCTCCATTCTTATTCCGAGGTCCTGGATCATCTTCACTATCATTATTCTGAATTCTTTTTTGGAAGGTTGCCTATCTCCACTTCATTGAGTTGTTTTTCTGGGGTTTTTTCTTGTTCCTTCATCTGGTATATAGCCCTCTGCCTTTTCATCTTGTCTATCTTTCTGTAAATGTGGTTTTTGTTCCACAGGCTGCAGGATTGTAGTTTTTCTTGCTTCTGCTGTCTGCCCTCTCACCCTCCATGTCTTTTTTTTTTTTTTTCTTCCTGCTTCTCTCATCTGATCTGGCACAGTTATTGATTAAACCCACATTTATCTGCCTACTCTGTACCTAGTTCTGGAGGAAAACAAGCAACTAGGCTAACTGGTTTCCTTCTAAATTTATGTGGCTTCAGGATGTAGAGAAATCCTTCTGTATTCCTCTAGTCAGTTCTCTCCACCACCTTTCAAAGCAGCTTCTCTCTGCAAATCCCCAGCCTTCCCTGACCCCAGCCCCTTTTCTCAGTTGATGGCTTCCCTTATTCCATGGAGACATCCTCATCCACTCACTACCAATCTCCCTGCACGTTTAATAGATGCTCATCTTTTCCTCTTGTGACTTCAGATGAACTCTCCATGTTCACATCTAGGGCCATCCTTTCCACTTGTGCACAGGATCCCACCCCCTTTTTCTCCCCTCCACCCCTATCAGTGGTTCTCTGTCATTCTGACTCTCCTCCTGCTCTGAGAATGAACACATCCTGTCAGATTTTTTTTTTTTCTTAACATAAGAGACAACTTCTTCTGTGAAGATGAAGTTGATGTACTTTCCCATATTCCTCCAGCTAAGTGAAACGAACACCCTTGGCCATTACATATAAAAGAAACATAAGAAGGCTGAAAGGTAGAGAGAGGAAGGCAGATCAGCTAGGGACTTTGAGACCTGAGGAATGACACATGGCTAGTTCCTACCTTGTTTGTTTGTTTACCTCATATATCCCAGACTTGGAGCTGAAGAAGCTAGCAACCTGCAAGCACCAACAGGCACAGACAAAAAAAAAAAAAAAAAACCTTCAACCAAAGCGTGCTCTGCTTAGCCAGAGAACCAGAAATAGGTCAGCCTAGTGAAATAGAAAACTTTTAGAATTATCTAAGCAGCTCTACTCCAGCCAAAAACCACAGAAAAAAAACAAAACAAAACTGTGGCCCCACTCCCACCCATGCCAGCCAAGTCCTAGAGGGGAGACTAGACTTCAGCCTTCCGCTAGGCTGTACCAAGGCACCCCAACACACCTGCCAAGGTGGTGGCAGAGAAGGATACATAGGGAGCTGGGATTTTCATCCCCACCAGGCATGAATGATACACACTCTCCTCCCTCCCCTCTCCACAGTACCAGTGGAGACCACACGGGGAGCCTGGACTTCCACCCCCACTGGCAGTAACAAGGCCTCTCTTCCCATCCCAGATGGGGTACTGCCAGAGAAGGCCTAGGGGAGCTTCAGGGCTTTTGCCACCACCCGGCAGTAACGAGGCACTTCTGCCCCTCCCATCCAGGAAGGCATCTGTGAAGGCCTCGTGAGAAGCTGGCACTCCCACACCTGCCCAGCAGTAATGAGGAGCTCACAGCTGTAAGAGAGCATAGACTTTGCCTTCTAGGTCACTGTGTAACCCCAGTGCCTGGAATGACAGGGCTAGTTGCATGATCTTGCGCAAATCACTCATCCCTTCTGTGTCACAATTTGTTCCTGTGTAAAATGAGAATGAAAATAATAGCATCTACCTGTAGGTTGCTGTGAGGATTAAATGAGTCCATACATATAAAGCTCCTAGAATAGAAAGTGTTAGCCATTGCTGCTCCTGCTGGCTTTGTCATTATTCATTCCTTACTGATTTATGTGCCTCTTAAAATATAGCTTTAGCCATATCCCAGGAGTTTTGATTTGTAGTGTTTTCATTATTTTTATTTTCTAAATATTCTATGATTGCAATCATATTTCCCCTTTTGTGCCCAAGAGATATAGAGAAGGGTATTTTTGAATTTCCAAGTGGGTGGGAAATTTTTGTTTAAATGTTCCTAATTTATAGTTTTATTGCTCTGTGGTCAGAGAATGTCTGTGCACTTTGTGCTTTAGGAGATTTGTTGATGTTTTCTTTATAGTCTAGTACATGATCTATTTTAAAAAATAAGTTCTTCAATTAAAATAGTTTTTCCCCTTTTCCTCATTGTGAAGGATACATCTTATCCCTAGCATAAAAGCTGGAAACATACTTTCCAACACACCAAACTAGACATTTAAATGAAATAAAAGCTTCAATCATGTTGAGTTAACATGCTTTATTCCCATTCAATTTGCAGTAAGCACAGATTGCGAAGTTCCCCAAGGGAGAGAAATGGGAGCAGGCATACTCAGACTTCAGGTGTGATTTGTTAGTTGTTCTTCTGCTGCCTCTTTTCTCCCTCTAATTTTTTCTTGTAAAGAAGGCATTTAATTCTAGTTGTAGCAGATTGTCATTTCCATAAGTGGCCACAGCAATATTTCTGACCCCACACGCTGTTCCAGGACCTTGCCACTTCCCGTCAAGAGGTGAAGTCTATTCCCTTCCCCTTGAACTGGGGTAGAACTTTATGACTGCCCCAACAAAAAGAGGATGGGGTGGATGTCATGTTGCATGACTTCCCAGCTGGGTCATAAATGGCAATAGAGCCTCTGCCTGACTGTCTCGTGATGCCCACTCTTGGAAGCCAGTCACCATGTTGTGAGGAAGCTCAGGCTACATAGAGAGGCTGCTTGTAGGTGCTGAGGTCCCAGCAATAGCCACCATCAGTCAGCAGACGTGTGAGTGAGTGAGTGAGTGAGTCTTCAGGGGATCTTAGCCCCAAGTCATCTCCACAGCCCCTGTCTGAATTGTGACCCACAGACCCAATAAGCATTATAAACAGTTGTTTTACCTCATTGATTTGTAGGGTAATTTGGTCCTCAGCTATAGTAACCATATCTCTAAGGATACAGTGACCCCAGCTAATCAGAAAATTCCAACTAGAAGGTGGGTGTTATAATGAGAAAAACATTAGACTAGGACCTGGGAGACCTAGGTCATAGGCTGGATTAACTCATAATTGACCTTAGGACCTTGAACATATCATGTAACCTTTCTGAGTCCTAACATTTGAACCTTTTAGGCCCCTTCAAGTTCTACCATTAATTAAGGCCTTGATAGAGAACAATATGAAAAGGTTTCATATTGGAAATACTCGATCTCTTGAGTGACTGCATATCTATATGTAATCAATGACATTCTTGGTTTTACAGTTAACTCTCTCAGGGAAATCTTATTTCCCTCCTTTCCAAACTATGGGAAAATTTTTCCAAAGTATTGACAGCAGAGAATAGGGTCATTTTTTATCAACCCAATTTTAGCATAAAATAAATTAGAAAGCTGGCTGGCCTTTGCTGCAAAACGTGGGCTCCCGAGTCTCAGTTCATGGTAATATAGTAACCACTGCTTAGATTCTCGACTTTTATATTGTTCAGTCATCTTTGCCTGCTATTTTGGGTGTTCTTTGTTAGTTACCCGGTGACTTGCTGCCAGAATATGCTTACAGAGATTTTACTGTCTCTCTCTAGATTCAGCAGTTTGAGAACGTTAAATGTGCCTTGCAAAGCGAAATCTGCTATGGGATATATAAGGCTGGTCTCTCATCAGTTGTAATTCTCTGGTAGTTGCACTGTTAAGAGGAGTCATCTATTATTCCACATACTACATTCCAGAAGAAGCTAAAGCAAGTGTTTAATGCATGCTTTCCAGGGCACAATACTGCACAGTCCCTAGAGTGTGATGACTTGGGACAGCTGCCCCAAGTCAACATTCAGGGGACCCAGCCATGCTGGCAGCCTGTCAGTGACTCAAGCAGCACCAGCTGGGGCCCTGTAACATGCTTGTACCACACTCACAGAGAAACAGTCTTTTTTATTAAAATAAATTTATTTATTTATTATTTATTTTTGGCTGCGTGGGGTCTTCGTTGCTATGCGTGAGATTTCTCTAGCTGTGGAGAGCGGGTGCTACTCTTCGTTGTGGTGCATGGGCTTCTCATTGTGGTGGTTTCTCTTGTTGTGGAGCCCAGGCTTTAGCCATGCAGGCTTCAGTAGTTGTGGCAAATGGGCTCAGTAGTTGTGGCACATGGGCTTAGTTGCTCTGTGGCATGTGGGATCTTCCCAGACTAGCGCTCAAACCCGTGTCCCCTGCATTGGTAGGCGGATTCTCAACAACTGCGCCACCAGGGAAGTCCTGAGAAACCCTCTTAACTTGCCTCTTTTTCCTGGAGTCACCAGAATCACCGCCTATTCCCTTTGTACCCCAGCGTTCCCACCACAGAACAAGGTTAGTAGGTTACCTTCTGATATGAATTGTATCCTCCCTGTGAAGCAGTTGTTTCCTACGTCTGTTTAGGACACTTGCATTTTGTTATTTTAATGATGTGATATCATTAAATATTACATAAATAGATGAAATATGAAGACAAAGAAAAGAGTTTTTTCTAGTGAACAAGTCAAAAGCTTCCTAAAGTGTGAGCGATATAGCTGCAAAAGATTGTGGGAAAACTCTAGAAGAATTCTGCACTCAGATCGCTTCCCCTTTATCTATAAGTTTTCATTCTCCTTTAAAGACACCCATACTTTAAATCTCAGTTAATGTTATGGGTGTTCTTTATTCAAGAGTGATGCCCTGTGCTCAAAAGCCTTGCTCCTGTGTCAAAAGATTGGGCAACTTGTATATGCTTGTTTTCAGTTAAACAAAATGTTTTTGGAAATTTTCATTTTTTGACTTGTTACTTTAACCTACTTTTTAACAGAGCAACACATGCTCCTGAGGAATAAGGTGGCTTGAACTGTACATAAATTCAGCTCATCTCTACTTTCTGTTTCATCACAACAAATAAAGAACTGTGCAGACTGCCCTTTCCTGCTGCCAAACTACAAACTGCCACTTTGTGATTTTGTTTTCACATCAAGGATACTCTTCAGCTTTAGCCAGATCTCCCCAGGCCATTTCCCCCTCACTTTCCAGATTAATTCTAGAGGAGTGTGATCTATTCCAGCCCCCACAAACCTCACTGGGATGGTTCTAAGTTCATGTACACAGGGAATCCTCTGCTATTTACCCCAATCTCAAAAGCTCCCCTACCCCTTGCCCCAGGCAATTCCCTAGTACAGCACCTGGTTCCTTCTCTTCTTTGCTTCAACCAGTGTTTATTGGGCACCTACCACATGTCAGGCTCAGCACCAGGTACTAGGTGTGCTGTAGTGAATAAAATGTGTTTATTTTATATTGTCAACAACAGAACTGTAGTATGCGTAGAAGAGCAGTAGCTACGTCTTTTTGTCTTTTTTTTTTAATTGATAAATTTGTAAACGAATGAAGGAGAATTTCTGTAGCACTTTTGACTTGGGAAATTGTTAGTGTATGTCATTATGTATGCATTTATATATGGTCTGTATTTATTTGCATTTCTGTGGAAATTAAAAGGGCATGTAATACTTTAGTTTAAACCAGGGGCTAACAAACTTTTTCTGTAAGGGGGTCAGAGAGTAGATATTTTTGGTTTTGTGTCACAGGGTGTCTTTCACAAGTACTAAAGTAAGTAAGCTGTTACAGCATAAAAACAGTCATCGATAATACATACATGAATGGGAGTGGCTGGGTTCCAATACAATTTTATTTATAAAAACAGGCAGTAGCCCTAGTTTGCTGACCCCTGGAATCTATTAAAATACCTTACTGCTTCTCCTACTAGCAATTAAACTTGCTTAAGCCTCTTCCCTTTAAAAAAAAAAAAAATCCAAGTCCCACATCACTGCAAGAAGTTGTCTTGGACACACCATCTCTACCTCCCCACCTCTCATTCACCTCCAGTGCTAGACAGTCTGACCTCTGTGCTCACCGCCCACTGAAATTGCTCTTATCGAGGTCACCAACAATCTCTGTGCTGCTAAATCCCTGAGAGTCTCCAGTCCTCTCTTTCTTACTCACTCTCTCCGCAGCTTAGAACACAGCCGGCCACTCCCTCCTCCTGGAAACACTCTCTGCTCTTAGCTTCCGAAACCTCACAGGATTCGTTTTCCTTGTACAATAGTAGCCACTCTTTCTGCCATCAAAGGCTCCTTTTCCTCTTGACAAACTCTAAATGGCAGAGTTGCTCAGGCCTCCATCCTGGGTTCTATTGTCTCTCCTTTGGGGATTCATCCACTCTTTAGCTTCAAATGATGTACTGAACACTCCCACATTTATTTCTGCAGCCCACATCTTTCCCGCGTTCCTGCCTCACATATCCAACGGCCCTCTTGACATTTCAAATCTCTCAGGTGTCTTAAACATAAAGTGCTGAATAAATAAATGAGTTTCCCTGGTTGCCCAAGCAGAGGCCAGAGCCTAATCGCTAACCCCTCCCTTTTGCTCACCTCACGCATTCCCCACATGTAAGCCTTCTCTTTCCTGACCATCTCCTGAATCTTTCCCTGGCTCTCTATACCAAATTCCCAGACTACTACAGTTGCGTCTGGTGCTGAAATATTGAAATACTTCCATACTGGTTGCATAGAGCTGCTAGTCTAAGCCCCAGTTGTGTTGGCCTCACCCCTGGGTTCCACCTGTCTATCCAGCCTGGCCCAGCAGAGAGACGTCTGCAGACCCTACTCAGTGCTGAAGCTACCATCCATCCTGATGAGTTAGTGCTCATGCCAAACTGATTGTTAAATAGTTTAATATTACGTCTACCTAATAGCACTGTTACTAAAATATTCTGGCACTAGGAAATTCTTTCTCACCCAGTTCACTGGAAAAGCCATCCAGCTGACCTCCCTACCTCTTCCTTCTGCTTTGTTCATTTCCAGACTCTGCATAGCAGCCAGAATGATTTGTCTAAAATACAAGTTGATTGCATCTCTCCTCTACTTAAAACCTTTAAACATGGATAACCATCAAGATAAAACCCCAACTCCCAGACCTAAATAGACATCTCTCCAAAGAAGACATGCAGATGGCCAAGAGGCATGTGAAAAGCTGTTCAGCATCACTAGTTATTAGAGAAATGCAAATCAAAACTACAATGAGCTATCACTTCACACCAGTCAGAAAGGGCATCATCAGAAAATCTACAAACAACAAATGCTGGAGACGGTGTGGAGAAAAGGGAACCCTCTTGCACTGTTGGTGGGAATGTAAATTGGTAGAGCCACTATGGAGAACAGTATGGAGGTTCCTTTAAAAACTAAAAATAGAATTACCATATGGCCCAGCAATCCCTCTACTGGGCATATACCCAGAGAAACCCATAATTCAAAAAGACACATGCACCCCAATGTTCATTGCAGCACTAGTTACAATAGCCGGGTCATGGAAGCAACCTAAATGCCCATCGACAGACTAACGGATAAAGAAGATGTGCTACATATATACAATGGGTATTACTCAGCCATAAAAAGGAATGAAACTGGGTCATTTGTAGAGACATGGATGGACCTAGAGACTGTCATACAGAGTGAAGTATGTCAGAAAGAGAAAAGCAAAGATCGTAAATTAACGCATATACGTGGAACCTAGAAAAATGGTACAGATGAACCAGTCTTCAAGGCAAAAATAGACACAGAGGTAGAGAACAAACGTATGGACACACGGGGGAAAGGGGGAGGGGGTGGTCGGATGAATTGGGAGGCTGGGATTGACATATATACACTAATAGGTATAAAATAGATAACCAATAAGAACCTGCTGTATAAAAAAAAAAAAAATTCAAAAAAACCCCCACAAAACCCACAACTCACTAATAAGGTTCACCAGGCCCTTCATGATCTGACCCTTTTTCATCCTGCAAATCTCACCTCCTCAGAGATGTCTCCTCTGAGCCCATCTTAAGCAGATTCTTCCTGTTACTCTCTCCTCACACCCATTTGTTTTCTTCATTGTATTGATCCCAATTTGACATTAGTGTTGATTTTTAAAAATCTTTTTCTCCTACTAAACTATTAGCTCCCTGAGGGCAGATACCATGTCTATCTTTTGCACTGATAGGCCCCTGGCCCCTGAATGTTTATGTTGATAAATCTGGCCCCCCGAATCCCTTTTAGCTTTGTTTTTCACCACTTTCTCCCTTGTAATCTATAGGTTAGCTGTATGCACTCAACAAATATTCAATAATCATTTGATCACAAACTATTCTCATTTCCTTCAACATTCCTTGTAATGGAATACTTTGCCTGGAATACTTTACATCATTATGTCCTTTCCCCTGAACTCCTGTTACCTTCCAGGTATCAACACTGTCATTACACCCTCCAGGACAGAACTCTTGATACTATCATTAGTATCTAGTGCCTTCCTCACTAGATGGTAAGCTTGTAGAAGGCAAGAACCGTTTGTCATTTTTCATAGTTGCATCTAAGGCACCTTGCTCAGTACCTAGCTAATATTTAGCAGACCAATTCAGCCCTAAAGCAGACACCCCAAGTCCTGAGAGGGAGTCAGTGAATTTACATCCATTTGGGTGGCAATATACTATTTGTAAATGGGATATCTTCCCCCGAAGGTAAGGGTTTTTGCTTTCATGGGAAACATAGGAATTTTCCAATGAAAATTCACGGGAATGAATTTTCCCTTAGTGACATGCTTCTGTGATTTGCAGTGACTTCACCTGGAACTCACTGTTTGGCTTTATGGGCAGAAAGTGGTTCTTAGTGGGAAGTACAAAATATAGGTTACTAAAAAGATCTTTAGTGAGACTGGGTTTTGTAATGTCTTAGAGGACATAACAAGATAGCAGTTTCCCTTCTTTGAAATATTTTTTTTTACGTGTTCATCCTGAATTCAGTTAAAAAGACAATCTCTTCCCTCTGCTTGTTAACGGTGGTTTTCTGGTTTCATTCTTTTGGGCACATAAATATGTTATAATATAAACAAGCCAATGGTGTAATGAATTATTGCAGTCTTATTGTGCGTATGTTTTTATTACAAATCTTGGGGGGAAAAGCTATTCACGCTCTGCATTCTTAAATCATGCTAATGTGATTAGTCACTATGATCCTACTTACTCTTCATGATGGAGGCAAGATGTCTAAGCATCCAATGTACTTGTGAGGGGCCTGATTAGTGCTTGAGACCCAATCAAGAAGCTGCTGATGAAGTTCACATAACACATTAAAAAGTTACTTAGGACAGAGGAGTTGATCATTGCTTATATAAGATTGTATAACAAATAAAATAAGTGTAAATTGTCCTAATGCACATTTTTATTCTTCCATGAGAATTTCAACTGCTACCATAACCTCCGAATATATTTTGCCAGGATATGTCCAGACCACTGTTTTTGTAATCAAAGTGTGAAAGTGACAGAGTAAGCTGCTATTATTGTTCAATAGGAAAATTCACACATCCACATCACTAAACAGGTGTTTTCAAAGCCCAGACTTCAAAATAGTTCACCCATTCTAGCATTTTGATGTTGTAATCAAGCAAAATGAGAAACAGAAGAGACACATTTTGGTTGATTATTATCCTGCCAAATCAGATTGTTCCTGTTATTGTCTTACACAAACACCAAGCTCAGAGGGAGAAGTGGGGAGCAGGGAGAAAAATATGGATGTGTGTGAGAAGAGAGAAAAGATGGTTTTAGAATCTTAAATGAGTCCAATAAATTGAAGACTTGCTTAACAATCTCAGAAACGAAAGTCAGTAGAAAAAGAAGGAGTGTAACACTTTACATTCAGTTTTTTAAAAGACTTTTTTTAGGAGTAGAACCCTCTTTTCAGAAGGAATCTTATGAAGAATCACAAATATATAAAACAGATAGGAAGAATATTTTTAGTAAACATTGTATTAGTTCAGATTTATCATATTTATTCAAATTCAATGAAAAAACAAGGCTGTTTTGATGAACGCCAAAAATTAAAATTAGGGGATTAATGACAATTATCTTACGTGAGCTTCAGCAACCAATTGATTTCTGTGATTTCTTACTTCTTGCATATTATCAAGATTTTTCTTGATTACAATGATAAACTGTTGGAAATGGTAAAAAAAATAGAGTTTTTAAACAAGTTGCCTTGTGATCTAAGGATACCATTCCATTTGTAAGTAACAAGGGGGAGCTTCATTTGTTCTGAGGGCTGTACCAAGAGAGTTAACCTGGCGAGGCCAGTAAGCATGTTGTTGGCTTCTTCTGTAGTAACATTTGTATGTGACACACTTGAATATGCCTTTTTAAAAAAATATATAGTTTTGTAGTAGTTAAAAATTAAGTAAAATTTGATAATGGCCATTCTGACTGGTGTGAGGTGATACCTCATTGCAGTTTTGATTTGCATTTCTCTGATGATTAGTGATGTTGAGCATCCTTTCATGTGTTTATTGGCAATCTGTATATCTTCTTGGAGAAATGTCTATTTAGGTCTTCTGCCCATATTTTGCATTGGGTTGTTTGTTTTTTGATATTGGGCTGCATGACTTGCTTGTATATTTTGGAGATTAATCTTTTGTCAGTTGCTTCATTTGCAAATATTTTCTCCCATTCTGAGGGTTGTCTTTTTGTCTTGTTTATGGTTTCCTTTGCTGTGCAAGAGCTTTGAAGTTTCATTAGGTCCCATTTGTTTATTTTTGTTTTTCTTTCCATTTCTCTAGGAGGTGGGTCAAAAGGATCTTGCTGTGATTTATTTCATTGATTGTTCTGCCTATGTTTTCCTCTAAGAGTTTTAGAGTGTCTGGCCTTACATTTTAGGTCTTTAATCCATTTTGAGTTTATTTTTGTATATGGTGTTAGGGAGTGTTCTAATTTCATACCTTTACGTGTAGCTGTCCAGTTTTCCCAGCACCACTTATTGAAGAGGCTGTCTTTTCTCTATTGTATATGCTTGCCTCCTTTATCAAAGATAAGGTGACCATATGTGCGTGGGTTTATCTCTGGGCTTGCTATCCTTTTACATTGATGTATATTTCTATTTCTGTGCCAGTACCATATTCTCTTAATTACTTATGGTCTTAATTGGAGCTTTGTAGTAGAGTCTGAAGTCAGGGCACTGATTCCGCCAGATCCGTTTTTTTTTTTTTTTTTTTTTTTCTTCTCAAGATTGCTTTGGCTATTTGGGGTCTTTTGTGTCTCAATACAAATTGTGAAACTTTTTGTTCTAGTTCTGGGGAAAATGCCAGTGGTAGTTTGATAGGGATTGCATTGAATCTGTAGATTGCTTTGGGTAGTATAGTCATCTTCACAATGTTGATTCTTCCAATCCAAGAACATGGTATATCTCTCCATCTGTTTGTATCATCCTTAATTTCTTTCTTCAGTGTATTATAGTTTTCTGCATACAGGTCTTTGGTCTCCTTAGGTAGGTTTATTCCTAGGTATTTTATTCTTTTTGTTACAGTGGTAAATGGGAGTGTTTCCTTAATTTCTCTTTCAGATTTTTCATCATTAGTGTATATGAATGCAAGAGATTTCTGTGCCTTAATTTTGTATCCTTCTACTTTACCAAATTCATTGATTAGCTCTAGTAGTTTTCTGGTAGCATCTTTAGGCTTCTGTGTGTATAGTATCATGTTATCTGCAAACAGTGACAGCTTTAGTTGTCTTCCAATTTGGATTGCTTTTGTTTCTTTTTCCTCTCTGATTGCTGTGGCTAAAACCTCCCAAACTATGTTGAATAATAGTAGTGAGAGTGGGCAAGCTTGCCTTGTTCCTGATCTTAGAGGAAATGGTTTCAGTTTTTCACCATTGAGAACGATGTTGGCTGTGGGTTTGTCATATATGGCTTTTATTCTGTTCAGGTAGGTTCCCTCTATGCCTACTTTCTGGAGAGTTTTTTATCATAAATCGGTGTTGGATTTTGTTGAAAGCTTTTTCTGCACCTATTGAGATGACCATATGGGTTTTATCCTTCAATTTGTTAATATGGTGAATCACACGGATTGATTTGCGTATATTGAAGAATCCTTGCATTCCTGGGATAAACCCCACTTGATCATGGTGTACAATCCTTTTAATGTGCTGTTGGATTCTGTTTGCTAGTATTTTGTTGAGGTATTTTTGCATCTATGTTCATCAGTGATATTGTCCTGTAGTTTTCTTTTTTTGTTAAATCTTTATCTGAGGAATAAATCTTTATCTTTGGTATCAGGGTGATGGTGGCCTCATAGAATGAGTTGGGAGTGTTCCTCCCTCTGCTATATTTTGGAAGAGTTTGAGAAGGATAGGTGTTAACTCTTCTCTAAAAGTTTGATCAAATTCGCCTGTGAAGCCATCTGGTTCTGGGCTTTGGTTTGTTGGAAGATTTTTAATCACAGTTTCAATTTCACTACTTGTGATTGGTCTGTTCATATCTTCCATTTCTTCCTGGTTCAGTCTTGGAAGGTTATACCTTTTCTAAGAATGTGTCCATTTCTTCCAGGTTGTCCATTTTATTGGCATAGAGTTGCTCATAGTAGTCTCTTAGGATGCTTTGTATTTCTGCGGTGTCTGTTGTAACTTCTCCTTTTCCATTTCTGATTTTATTGATTTGAGTCCTCTCCCTCTTTTTCTTGATGAGTCTGGCTAATGGCTTATCAATTTTGTTTATCTTCTCAAAGAACCAGCTTTCAGTTTTATTGATCTTTGCTATTGTTTTCTTTGTTTCTATTTCACTTATTTCTGCTCTGATCTTTATGATTTCTTTCCTTCTGCTAACTTTGGGTTTTGTTTGTTCTTCTTTCTCTAGTTCCTTTAGGTGTAAAGTTAGATTGTTTACTTGAGATTTTTCTTGTTTCTTGAGGTAGGCTTGTATAGCTATAAACTTCCCTCTTAGAACTGCTTTTGCAGCATCCCATAGGTTTTGGGCCATCGTGTTTTCATTGTCATTTGTCTCTAGGTATTTTTTTATTTCCTCTTTGATTTCTTCAGTGATGTCTTGGTTATTTAGTAATGTATTGTTTAGCCTCCATGTGTTTGTTTTTTTTTACGTTTTTTTTTTTTTAATTTACCTTTTTTTTTTAAATTTATTTATTTATTTATTTATTTATTTTTGGCTGTGCTGGGTCTTCGGTTCGTACGAGGGCTTTCTCTAGTTGCGGCAAGTGGGGACCGCTCTTCATCGCGGTGCGCGGGCCTTTCACTATTGCGGCCCCTCCCGTTGCGGGGCACAGGCTCCAGACGCGCAGGCTCAGCAGCTGTGGCTCACGGGCCCAACTGCTCCGTGGCATGTGGGATCTTCCCAGACCAGGGCTCGAACCCGTGTCTCCTGCATTAGCAGGCAGATTCTCAACCACTGCGCCACCAGGGAAGCCCGTTTTTTTTACGTTTTTTTCCTTGTAATTCATTTCTAATCTCATAGGGTTGTGGTCAGAAAAGATGCTTGATATGATTTCAATTTTCTTAAATTTACTGAGGCTTGATTTGTGACCTAAGATGTGATCTATCTTGGAGAATGTTCCATGCACACTTGAGAAGAAAGTGTAATCTGCTGTTTTTGGATGGAATGTCCTATAAATATCAATTAAATCTATCTGGTCTATTGTGTCATTTAAAGCTTCTGTTTCCTTATTTATTTTCATTTTGGATGATCTGTCCATTGGTGTAAGTGAGGTGTTAAAGTCCCCCAGTATTATTGTGTTACTGTCGATTTCCTCTTTTATAGCTGTTAGCAGTTGCCTTATGTATTGAGGTGCTCCTATGTTGGGTGCATATATATTTATAATTGTTATATCTTCTTGGATTGATCCCTTGATCATTATGTAGTGTCCTTCCTTGTCTCTTGTAACATTCTTTATTTTAAAGTCTATTTTATCTGATATGAGTATAGCTACTCCAGCTTTCTTTTGATTTCCATTTGCATGGAATATCTTTTTCCATCCCCTCACTTTCAGTCTGTATGTGTCCCTAGGTCTGAAGTGGGTCTCTTGTAGACAGCATATATATGGGTCTTGTTTCTGTATCCATTCAACAAGCCTGTGTCTTTTGGTTGGAGCATTTAATCCGTTCACGTTTAAGGTAATTATCGATATGTATGTTCCTATGACCATTTTCTTAATTGTTTTGGGTTTGTTTTTGTAGGTCCTTTTCTTGTCTTGTGTTTCCCACTTAAAGAAGTTCCTTTAGCATTTGTTGTAGAGCTGGTTTGGTGGTGCTGAATTCTCTTAGCTTTTGCTTGTCTGTAAAGCTTTTGATTTCTCCATCAAATCTGAATGAGATCCTTGCCGGTTGGAGTAATCTTGGTTGTAGATTCTTCCCTTTCACCACTTTAAGTATATCATGCCACTTCCTTCTGGCTTGTACAGTTTCTGCTGAAAAGTCAGCTGTTAACCTTATGGGAGTTCCCTTGTATATTATTTGTCGTTTTTCCCTTGCTGCTTTCAAGAATTTTTGTCTTTAATTTTTGCCAATTTGATTACTATGTGTCTCGACGTGTTTCTCCTTGGGTTCTCCTGTATGGGACTCACTGCGCTTCCTGGACTTGGGTGGCTATTTCCGTTCCCATGTTAGGGAAGTTTTTGACTATAATCTCCTCAAATATTTTCTCTGGTCCTTTCTCTCTTCTCCTTCTGAGACCCCTATAATGCAAATGTTGTTGCGTTTAATGTTGTCCCAGAGGTCTCTTAGGCTGTCTTCATTTCTTTTCATTCTTTTTTCTTTAGTCTGTTCTGCAGCAGTGAATTCCACCATTCTGTCTTCCAGGTCACTTATCCATTCTTCTGCCTCAGTTATTCTGCTATTGATTCCTTCTAGTGTATTTTTCATTTCAGTTATTTTATTGGTCATCTCTGTTTGTTTGTTCTTTAATTCTTCTAGGTCTTTGTTAAACATTTCTTGCATCTTCTCGATCTTTGCCTCCATTCTTTTACCAAGGTCCTGGATCATCTTCACTATCATTATTCTGAATTTTTTTTCTGGAAGGTTGCCTATCTCCACTTCATTGAGTTGTTTTTCTGGGGTTTTATCTTGTTCCTTCATCTGGTATATAGCCCTCTGCCTTTTTGTCTTGTCTATCTTTCTGTGAATGTGGTTTTTGTTCCACAGGCTGCAGGATTGTAGTTCTTCTTGCTTCTGCTCTCTGCCCTCTGGTGGAGGAGGGTATCTAAGAGGCTTGATGGGAGGGACTGGTGGTGGGTAGAGCTGGCTGTTGCTGTGGTGGTCAGAGCTCAGTAAAACTTTAATCCACTTGACTGTTGATGGGTGGGGCTGGGTTCCCTCCCTGCTTGTTGTTTTGCCTGAGGCAACCCAACTCTGGAGCCTACCTGGGCTCTTTGGTGGGGCTAATGACAGACTCTGGGAGGGCTCACGCCAAGGATTACTTCCTAGAACTTCTGCTGCCAGTGTCCTTGTCCCCATGGTGAGCCACAGCCACCCCCCGCCTCTGCAGGAGACCCTCCAACACTAGCAGGTAGGTCTGGTTCAGTCTCCCCGGGGTCACTGCTCCTTCCCCTGGTTCCCGATGCACACACTACTTTGTGTGTGCCCTCCAAGAGTGGAGTCTCTGTTTCCCCCAGTCCTGTCGAAGTCTTGCAATCAATTCCCACTAGGCTTCAAAGTCTGATTCTCTAGGAATTCCTCCTCCCGTTGCCGGACCCCCAGGTTGGGAAGCTTGACGTGGGGCTCAGAACCTTCACTCCAGTGGGTGGACTTCTGTGGTATAAGTGTTCTCCAGTCTGTGAGTCACCCACCCACCAGTTATGGGATTTGATTTTACTGTGATTGTGCCCCTCCTACAGCCTCATTGTAGCTTCTCCTTTGTCTTTGGATGTGGGGTATCTTTTTTGGTGAGTTCCAGTGTCTTCCTGTTGATGATTGTCCAGCAGTTATTTGTGATTCTGGTGTTCTCACAAGAGGGAGTGAGAGCACGTCCTTCTACCTTCATTGCAGTTTTTAAATTTTAGGAATTTCTGACAGTTTTACAGTTCCTTGCTGTTCACAAATAGAAACATTCAAAATATATTATCCTATCTTCCTTTTTAATGTAGAATCATTATGTTCTTTTTAATTTATTTTATTGAAGTACATTTGATTTACAATATTGTGTTAATTTCTGCTGTAAAACAAAGTGGTTCAGTTATACATATATATATTCTTTTTCATATTCTTTTCCTTATGGTTTTTTATAGGATATTGAATATATTCAATAGTTCCCTGTGTTATACAGTAGGACCTTATTGTTTATCCATTCTCTATATGATAGTTTGTATCTGCTAATCCGCAACTCCCAATCCATCTCTCCCCCACATCCACTTCCCCTTGGCAACCACAAGTCTGCAAGTCTGTTTTCTATGTCTGTGAGCCTGTTTCTGTTTCCCAGATAAGTTCATTTGTGTCATATTTTAGATTCCACATATAAGTGATATCATATGGTATTTGTCTTTCTCTTTCTGACTGACTTCACTTAGTATGATAATCTCTAGGTCCATCCATGTTGCTGCAAATGGCATTATTTCATTCCTTTTTATGGTTGAGAAATATTCCATTGTATATATGTACCACATCTTCTTTATCCATTTGTCTGTGAATGGACATTTAGGTTACTTCCATGACTTGGCTATTGTGAATAGTGCTGCTATGATAATTGGGGTACATGTGTCTTTTTGAATTATAGTTTTGTCCAGATATATGCCCAGGAGTGGGATTACTGGATGGAATCATTATATTATTTATGCCTTCAAACTTCCATATTAGAAGCACATTAATTGCATAATACATACCCATAAAATGGCCACAATGAAAATTGCTGACGATACTAAAAGCTGTTTAAGCCATAGAGCAACTGGATCTCTCATCCACTGCTGGTGGGAGTGCAAAAAAGTACAATCACTTGAGATATCAGTGCAGTATTTTCTTTTATACTATTATATCACACAACAATTGATGCAACTTTCCCACTCAAGATAGTTGCTTTTCAGGAATAAAAACTTACATTCAAAAAAAAAAAAACTTACATTCATGAAAAACTGCAGGTAGAAATGCTTCTTAGAAGCTCAATTTATAATTGCCAAAACCTGGATGGTACTCCAACATCCTTCACTGCATGAATGGATAATCAACAGGACTCGTTACTACAGTGGGATACCCCTCAAAAATAAATGGAACGTAGTTTTCTTCAAATCTAATTTCAATTTTAACAAGTGTAAATTTACTGTATGTATTGGAAAAGTTATAACATGTAAACAATAATAATATTGGATTGGCCGTATGTTCATTCTGTTTTTTCCATAAGATGGCTCTAGTAGCACTTGGTTGTCTTTAACTTCATTCGAAACAGTTTTGTTAGATTGTATTGTGACAGCTGTTATATCAGTGTCCATTCAAAAAAAACTTATCAAAATTGGTGAATTTTTGTGTAGCCATTTTAATATTAAAGATGGAAGAAAAAAGCAACATTTTCGGCATATTATGCTTTAATATTTCAAGAAAGGTAAAAAAGCAACTGAAATGCAAAAAAAAGATTTGTGCAGTGTATGGAGAAGGTGTTGTGACTGATCAAACATGTCAAAAGTGGTTTGCAAAGTTTCGTGCTGGAGATTTCTTGCTGGATGATGCTCCACGGCTGGGTAGACCTGTTGAAGTTGATAGCGATCAAATCAAGACATTAATTGAGAACAATTAATGTTATATCACGCAGGAGATAGCCGACATACTCAAAATATCCAAATTACGTGTTGAAAATCATTTGCACCAGCTTGGTTATGTTCATCACTTTGATGTTTGGGTTCCACATAAGTTAATCGAAAAAAACCTTCTTGACCGTATTTCCACATGCGATTCTCTACTTAAACATAATGAAAATGTTCCGTTTTTAAAACAAATTGTGACAGGTGATGAAAAGTGGATACTGTACAATAACATGGAATGGAAGAGATCATGGAGCAAGCGAAATGAACCAACCACACCAGAAGCCGGTCTTCATCCAAAGAAGGTGATGTTGTGCATAGGGTGGGATTGTAAGGGAGTCCGCTATTATGAGCTCCTTCTGGAAAACCAAATGATTAATTCCAACAAGTACTGCTCCCAAGTAGACCAACTTAAAGCAGCACTTGTCGAAAATCGTCCAGAATTAGTCAACAGAAAACGCATAATCTTCCATCAGGATAACGCAAGACCGCATTTTTTTTTGATGACCAGGCAAAAGCTGTTACAGCTTGGCTGGGAAGTTCTGATTCATCCACCGTATTCACCTTTGGATTTCCATTTATTTCGATCTTTACAAAATTCTCTTAATGGAAAAAATTTCAATTCCCTGGAAGACTGTAAAAGGCACCTGGAACATTCTTTGCTCAAAAAGATAAAAAGTTTTGGGAAGATGGAATTATGAAGTTGCCTGAAAATGGCAGAGGGTAGTGGAACAAAAAGGTGAATACATTGTTCAATAAAGTCCTTGGTGAAAATGAAAAATGTGTCTTTTATTTTTACTTAAAAACCAGTCACTTTTTGGTCAACCCAATAGTAATAATAAAATCCCGAGTATCTGTATCCGTGAAATAAAGTATATTTTGTATCAAAAAAAATTACTAGGGACAAAAAAGCACATTACCTGATGATAAAAAGTCAATCCACCAAGAACATAGTGATTACAACAGAGAATCAAAATATTGGGTTGGCCAAAAAGTTCCTTTGGGTTTCTGTAAGCTCTTATAGAAAAACCCGAACGAACGGCCAACCCAATACACGAAACAAAAAAAGATATATCATGATATTGTGTATCTTAAAAAGAAAAGAAACCACATTGTACAACCTAAGTAACATAATTTGAATTTGTCAATCCTACCTTAATAAAGCTGGAAAAAAAGAGTGAGACACATCAAAACATAACATGGTTTCATTGATATATTGTTCATAGCTATGAGACAAAGCAAGTATTAAAAATGGTAAAATCTATGTTGTGAGTATGCAGGTGTTCACCTAAAATTCTTTGAGGTTTTCTGTACTTTTGAAAATATTCACGATAAAATCAAAATCTAAAAAAATAACTGACATAACTGAAAGTAAAAATAGAGTAATCCAAAGTTATAACTAGGGACTTCAGTACCCCCCCTCAGGAAGTGACAGTGTTACTCAACAAAAAGTCAGCAAGAATATAGGAAAACTGAGCAACTATCAAACATCAGTATCATGTTGACATTTATAGAACACTGGGTTGAAATTTATAGTACACTCCATTCAACAACATCAGAATACACGTTACTGTCAAGCCCCCATAAAACATCCACCAAAATAGAACATATTCTGGGCCATTAAAAAAGCACTCAAGAAATATAAAAGAATTGAAATCATACAGAGGATGTTCACTGACCATGATGGAACCGATTTCAAAGCAATAACATAAAAATGACTAGAAAATCTCCAAATAATTGGAAATTATTCAACACACTTATAAATAACCTATGGTAAAAATTGAAACCCTCAAAAAAAAATTTTTAAATAGACAAAAGTAATGAACATGAAAATACAGCACTTCAAAGTTTGTAGAATGGAAATAAAATAGTGCCAAGAGGGAAACTTATTGCACTATATGCTTATGTTAGAAGAGGAGAAATGTCTGAAATCAATAATCTGAGCTCCACCTTAGGAAATTTTAAAAAGAAGAGAAGAGTAAATTTGGAGGATTGGAAGGAAGGTAATCATAAAAATAATGACAAATCAATGAATTCTAAACAAATACAACAGGGACTTCCCTGGTGGCACAATGGATAAAGACTCCGTGCTCCCAATGCAGGGAGCCCGGGTTCAATCCCTGGTCAGGGAACTAGATCCCACATGCATGCCACAGCTAAGAGTTTGCATGCTGCAACTGGGGAGCCCATGTGCTGCAACTAAGGAGCCTTGGAGCTGCAACTAAGGAGACCTGGAGCTGCAACTAAGGAGCCCACCTGCTGCAACTAAGACCCAGCAACCAAATAAATAAATATTTTTAAATAAATTAACAAATACAATAGAGAAAAGAGAACATATTATGATGAAGTAATATGACAGGAAATAAAATCCCTGATTAAGTAGAGACATACCATCTTTATCAATGGTTACAATATTGGAAAGAGCTGATTTTCACCCAAAATATTTGATTTAATGTAATATAGTTAAAACCATAATGTAATTTTTAGAAAGTAAAGATGTAGATTCTCAAATTCACAAGGAAGGGAATTTTTCAAGGAGAACTAAGACATTTTAGGTGGGGGAACATGAGAGAGAATATGGAAAATAGTAATATACCAAAATAATCTCCAGAGTTCATTATCAGAGGAAAAAACCAAAATACTGAATAAGAATACAGAGGCTCTAGAATCAATCCCTTGTTAATATAGAGGCTTACTGTTTGATAAAGTTGCCATTTCGTTTAGAATCTGCCTGCTTTGCATACCCTGTGAAACTGCACACAACATGTGATTCCATAAAAAAGATAAACCCTGTGGCTGTAAAATGCCTTAATCCCTGATGTCCTTTAGAGCTGTCTAAGCCAGAGATCCCCACGAGGCTGCTGAGTGACATCAACTAGACATGTAAGTTTCCTCACTGACCACCTCCCCTCTCTCTAGTGAGAGTTCCCTTGCCCTTCTACCCTTCTGAGTAGTGATTTCCATGCCATAACCTCTTCAAAATGTCATGCTCCCAGGTACTTCCCCTGCATGCATACTGGTCCAAGTATTGCCTAGTAAACCTTGTGTGTGCTGCTGCCACCTTGTGTGTGGTCATATCTTTTTTCTTTTTTTTTTTTTTTTTTTTATTAATTAATTTATTTATTTATTTTTGGCTGTGTTGGGTCTTCGTTTCTGTGCGAGGGCTTTCCCTAGTTGTGGCAAGCAGGGGCCACTCTTCATTGCGGTGCGCGGGCCTCTCACTATCGCGGCCTCTCTTGTTGTGGAGCACAGGCTCCAGATGCGCAGGCTCAGTAGTGTGGCTCACGGGCCTAGTTGCTCCGTGGCATGTGGGATCTTCCCAGACCAGGGCTCGAACCCGTGTCCCCTGCATTGGCAGGCAGGTTCCCAACCACTGCGCCACCAGGGAAGCCCCATATCTTTTTTCTTGCTCAACCCTGAAATATTTCAAAACCCTTATGCTGGGTTGGATTGGCATGGGAACATGCGAGAAATAGGTAGTCAGGAAGAACAACTAGTCTTGGCTTGAGCCCGTTTCTTCCTCCTACCAGGGCACCTTTGAGGACACTCCTGGGCACGTTTATCCTTCAATGCCTCATCTGAGAACTTGCCTGAGGAGCAATTTGCCCACTAACATTTTTTTCCAATTTACCCAATTTTCTCATTTAATAAGACTTACTCTATGAATAATTCCTTTCAAGTATAGTTTTATTCAAGAGTATATTTCAAGCAAGCGGACAAAGCCAGATTCTGTTCTGGCGTCTTTAAGAGTCAATGACATAATAAAAAACAGTGGGGCGGGGGGGGGGGGAGGTGAGGTTCTGAGTAGGACTAAATCAAAAGACACTAAAAAGTCAATAACCTAATTGTTATAGGAAGGTGGATTGAATCCTAGTTTGAAAAAAGCCACCTACAAAAAGGAAATATTTGAAGACAGTTGGAATACGGTAAGTCCCCTACACACAAACCTTGAAGTTGAGTACTTTCAAAGATACGAACATGGGTTTGCATGTCCAATCATGTAAGTTAGTTCACGTGTCTGGCATACATTGTCACGTGCGTGCATCCTCTACAAGTGGTTATGCTTTTGTGTACTTTACTGTACAGTACCGTATCGAGTACAGTAGCACAGCATCTTTATTTCAAGCCCAGATGTCTGGAAGCAAGTGTAAAAGCAGCGGTGATGTAGCTGGTACAGCAAAGAAGCACCAAGGGATAAAAATGAAAAAAAAAAGTGAAAATAATTGAGAAAGTGGAGGCAAAAAGATGTTTTTTTATGTATTATTTGTGTGAAAAGTATTATAAATCTATTACAGTACAGTACTACATAGCCAATTGTGTTACTTGGGTACTTAGGCTAACTTTGTTGGACTTATGAACAAATTGGACTCCCCAGTGGCTTTAAGGGAAATGTTTTATAGACAAAGTGAGGAAGAGGGTCATGCTGCACAATTCTCTAATTGGTGGATGGTGAGGTAACAGGGTGGTATTTCAGGAGTTAACAGCATCAACTTTCTGGTTCCAGCCACTCTGGGGTCCATGTGTTTGTGGTCAGCATACAGTTAACTTCTTCCACCTGGTGGGAGTTTTATTATCAGAACAACAACTCAAAGATACAGCTCAGATTATTAAATATACCCTTGAGGAGGAACTCAGGTCCTTGACTTTGTTTTCTGGCTAAACTATTATTATTTTGTCTTGCTTGACCCTTTTCCTTTGTTTCAGCATTCTCCCCCTTCTCTTATTAAATTTGCTCTTTGGAACTCCGGGAAGGCCTAGGAGGCTAAAGATTTTCTACAATATAAACATCAGGTGGGGGATACAGGGGTATCCCTGTAAAGTCCCCACAGGTTCTGCTTGGTTTGATATGGACTGAATATTAGATGATACCAAAATAGTCTCAACTTTTGAAGCGTGGTATTGGTATTATGGTTACACAGGACAATGTCCTGATTCTGGGTGATTCATGCTGATATATTTAATGGTGAAGTGTCATGATATTTTCAACTTTCAAATGGTTCAGAAAAAAATTATATCTACATGCAGTCAGTTCTGCTATAATGCTTTTTTGAAAACATGATATTTTTCTGGGTATAGATAAATTTGGAAACAATTTGAATATAATGTAAATTTTATGTTTGCTTATGTGCAATTTCGTCTGCAAGGCACACAAGAGAAACTGGAGTTAACTGCAGAAAACTGCACCCAGGTGAACCTAGCTGCTCAGAAATACACAGAACACATGCGCACAGCTCAAGACACTGCCAGCTCATTCAGTGCCTCTCAGGTGTTATGAAGGATCCCCATATCCATCTGGGTTCTGACTTTCTGTGTGATTTTAGGTAACTCTCCTTCCACCTCTTCATTGTAACTCACAAGTGTCAATACTTCTAATGATCACTTCTACAAGCAAAGGACAGGCCTCTTTCAAGGTAAGGTGCTCTGTTTCTTGTAGTGCTTTTGTATTTCTTAACCATTCAATATAGGTAAGATGCTGTTTTATTAGATTCCTTTTCTTTTTCAGTGTCAGTGACAAGTTTTGAGTGTTGAACCCCACCCAATCCCATTTTTCCCATAAGCCCTGTGGCTTTCACTGTGTGATTATGCATAATATTGGTTAGGAACACCTATGAAAAAGTCTTGTTTAAAAGCAAACTTCCCTGGAGGGGGCAAGTTCCAGCCCACTGGCTGAAACTCATTATGTTCAACCACGTGACCTTCTGCCCTGCTGTCACTCAGGGAAAGGGGTGGGTTCTCATGAATTGTCCAATCAGGGGCGCAGCATGGGAAGGTGGGTGGGGCAACACTTAGCCGACCACATAGGGGCTCCTGGAGGTGCTCAGTGTCGCGTTTCATCTGCTCTCCCGGTTCCCAGGTGTCTCTCTGCAGCGTATATGATGCTGTGAACTGCAGAGGCGGCAGGAGTGGAAGGGAGGACCCCAGGGGGACCCCAGAAGCCAGGAAATGGTGAGTTGAGGGGCCAGGTGTCCCAGGACAGGGAGGAGGGGTTGAGTCGGAACCTGCTACTGTGGGACCCGAACCCTGCTGCGGTCAACTCTGGAGTCTGCAGACCTAAGTCCACCCGGGGCTCAGCTCAGACCTAAGCCCCCTCCAGCTCTCAGCGTGGGGGCTGGGCCAGCAGCCGAGACTTCGGGCGTCCTGTCCCATCACTGTGCGTGGTGACTTTGGTCCCAGAGCCTCTCTGGGCAGCTCTGCACCCGCAACCCGTCTCTCCTCAGATTGTGCATTGACCTCGGGTAGAGTCTTCAGACTCTGTGTCTGGTCTTTAAGTGTGGGTGGAGCTTTAGTCTGTGGGGACCCCAGTGCCACCTTTCTCCCCAAGAGGACCCGTTTTCTCCGGAGTTTTCCAAATGTTTGGGGAAGCAGAGTCTCAAATCCACGAACCTGTCGCCCTAGCCTAGCTCTTCCTAGGGCTGGCATTAAATCCATAAATTCCAGGTCCCTCCCCGCCTTCCCAAAGCCAACTGTGTCTCTAATTCACAGCATCATTATCAAATATTTGTCCTCCGTGGTGCATGTCAAACAGACGCGGTATTTTTTTTTTCCAGGGCGGAAAATTTATGCGTTCATTTATTTAGTAATAAAATCAATAGTATTATTAATGGAAATAAAAATTATTTAATGCTCACCATATATCAGGGACTGTGCATACACCTTACACAGATCTCATTTAATCCTAACACCTAATAAATATTAAGCTCACTTTTTAGAAGCAAACATTGAAGGATCCAAGAAGTTAAATTCTTACACAAGGTCCCACAGCTACTCTTTGGCAGAGGGGGATGCGGAATTTTGTCATTTTCCCACAGCCAATGAATGGCTCATGTTTAAAGGTGTAGTTTTTGGTTTGTGGATACTTTACCACGAGAGGAAAGCAGAGAATAACCACCTGTAACTAGGCTGTATGAAATCCTTGGGTGTCTCCCCCCAGGGTCTTTCCTGGGCACAGACATCCGTATCCTATGGGAAGCCCTTGGGTGTAGCTACCCCTTGAGAAATGTTCCTGCTCCTCCATGGGTTTGTCACCCTAAAAAGTTTTATTCACTTTTTAGTCACCGTTTTACAGTAACTGTAAACTAAAGAAAGGTGAATTTCAGAAAAGTAAAATATAACATTAGTACATTGCCTGTGTTAAAATTTGTTTCCCTTTTTTCCTGCCCTTAGCGGGTGTTTCTGAAGTCTATTGCTTACTTTTGGGTGCTTTCGAATGTATCAATAATTCCAGGGCTTAGGCTTGCAGAGCAGAAGTGCTCAAGTATGATTGTTTACAAAACAGTTTCTTGCCATGGAAATAATAACCAGCATCATTATTTTCTGGAATCAATAGATACTTGTGGCTTTTCTTCTTCTTTTTTTTTAACATCTTTATTGGAGTATAATTGCTTTACAATGATGTTAGTTTCTGCTTTATAACAAAGTGAATCAGTTATACATATACATATGTTCCCATATCTCTTCCCTCTTGTGTCTCCCTCCCTCCCACCCTTCCCATCCCACCCCGCCAGGCGGTCACAAAGCACAGGGCCGATCTCCCTGTGCTATGCGGCTGCTTCCCACTAGCTAGCTATTTTACGTTTGGTAGTGTATATATGTCCATGTTGTGGCTTTTCTTGTTGAGCTAGCAGAATGCCTTACAATCTTCATTTTTTTTTCCTTCTTCATTTTCCACGAAGTGTTGTGTTGCTGTCTTTGCATTTGAAGAAACAGTCACCTCTTCCAGTTTTTACTGACTGGCTTTGGGAGAGAAACACCTTCACCATTCAACCCAGATGGATATTCTGAGCTTCTCTCAGGCTTTTTCTGTGGATGCCCACTTCATGCCTCTTGTTCCCTCTTTTGGACAGAATTCTTAAGATTCTATGCCTTTCCCTGATCCCTCACATCCAGGCTGGGTGCTGTGTTTGCTTCCCCTGAAATGCTCATGTTTGTATGTCTTCCCAATCCCACCTAGTCAAGCCGGCTACATGTGTGTGCTTATGAGCTACAGGTGTGTGTTTACTGTGCAGTCTTGCGCTCCTCATCTGGGGGTCACGTGAGGAGCCAGACAGAGGGTGTGGGCTGATGTATATGGTGCACTGGGTGTGCCCATGGGCCAGTTGGAAGCGTCTGCAGGCAGAGTATCCCAAGCAGCTGGTGTACAAGGCTCCTGATGCATTTAGCGAGCAATTAGTAGGGTCTGCAGCCCTTTTTTGGATTTCCAAGCCCTGGTTGGTGTGAGTCCTCATGACTTCCTGGTACCAGCCTTCCAGCCACTCATCCATGCTGACCCCCTTGGTATTCTTTTTTTTTTTTTTTAATTAATTAATTAATTTTTGGCTGTGTTGGGTCTTCTTTGCTGCACACGGGCTTTCTCTAGTTGTAGCGAGTGGGGGCTACTCTTCATTGAGGTGCGTGAGCTTCTCATTGCGGTGGCTTCTCTTGTTGCGGAGCACGGGCTCTAGGGCACGCGGACTTCAGTAGTTGTGGCTCGCGGGCTCTAGAGCGCAGGCTCAGTAGTTGTGGCGCACGGGCTTAGTTGCTCCATGACATGTAGGATCTTCCTGGACCAGGGATCGAACCTATGTCCCCTGCATTGGCAGGTGGATTCTTAATCACTGTGCCACCAGGGAAGCCCAGTTTAGTTTTATTTTGTTTTTTAATCCACTGTGACAGGTTTTTTTTGTTTCACTTATTGTATTTAGACCACTGATGTTTAAAGTGATTATTGATATAGGTCGATTAATATCTACCATATTTTTACCATTTTTTATTTGTTGCCCTTGTTCTTTGTTTCTCTTTTGTCTTCCACTTTTCTTCTGTCTTCTCTACCTTTTAGGGGACATTTTACTTGATTCCATTTTTTCTCTTCTCTTAGCATATCATTATAACTTCTTTTTTTTTTTTTTACATTTTTAGTCATTGCCCTTGAGTTTGTAGTATACATTTACAACTAACCCAACTCCTCTCTGAAGTAATACCATAACATTTCACTGGATGTGCAAATTCTCTCCCTTGCCCCTTGTAACATTTCTGTCATTCATTTCACTCATCCAAAAGCTATAATTAATGAATATGTTGCTGCTATTATTATTTTCAACAAAATGTTATGTCAGATTAATTAAGAATAACAAAAACAAACAATTTATTACCTTCATTTGTTCCTTCTCTAACACTTAACCTTTATCATTTACCTTCTTCCTGATGAATTTCTTTTAACATTTCTTGCAAAGCAGGGGTATTGGTGACAAATTCCCTCAATTTTTTTGGAAGTCTTTATTTCTCCCTCACTTGAAAGATAATTTTGCTTGACACAAAATTCTAGTTGGGTGGTTTCTCTTTCAACACACTGTGTTTCACAAAACTCTCTTCCTGCTTGCATGGTTTCTGAAAAGAAAAGTCCAATTTACTTCTTATCCTTGTTTCTCTGTAACTAAGGTTTTTTTTCCCTGACATTTCAAGACTTTTTTTGTTTTTGATTTTTCTTGAGTTTGAATATATATTTTAGGTGTGCATTTTTAGGGTTTTTATCCTGTTTGGTGACCTCTGAGCTGCCTACATCTCTATTTTGGTATCCATTATTAATCTGGGGGAAAATCTCACTCATCATTGTTTTACGTATCCTGTTTATTTCTTCTGCTTCATGTATTCCCATTTTGTATATGTGACACCTTTTTTAATTGTCCCAAAGCTCTTGGATTTCTGTTGTCTTTTTACCCTTTTCTTATCTTTGCATTTCAGTTCAGAAAGTTCTAGTGACGGCTCTTCAAGGTTGCTGATTCTTTTTTCTCACACATTTCCACTGTAATGGTCAGGTCCCCCCCAAAAAGGAATTCTTTATTTTTGTTCTGTTCTTTTGTTTTCTTAAAAATTTCTTTGCTTTCCCTTTGGTTCTTTTTTAGAGTTTCCAGCTCTGCACATGTTACCTATCTGTTCTTGCAGGTCATCCATTATTTCCATTAGAGCACTTAGCATATGAATCATGGTTGCTTTAAATGACTGGTCTGATAATTCCAGCATATATCTGCTACATCTGAATCAGGTTCTTTTGCTTGTCCTAATCCCAGAGATGTGTTGGGGGGGGGTTTTTCTCTCTCTTTTTTTCCCCTCCTTTTTTTGGTTATTTTTTTAGGAGATGTGTTTTTTAAGTCTTTTATTGTGCCTTTTAATCTTTTGTTGAATACCAGACATGACGTACCGTGAAAAGGAACTGAGGTTTTTAGGCCTGTAGTATGAGATTTTAGGTTTATCTGACTAGGGTTTGGAGTTGTTTATTATTTGCTGTGTCTGTCAGAGGCTAAAATATCTTCAGGTGTCCTTGCTTTTGTCTCCCATGTCATCTTTAGGAGTACTATAGAGACTTGTAAATAAGTTCTGAAACATACAGTTCTGTCAGTGTTTTATACTGTTATTAGGTGTCTTCTTGATGTGGTGGTACGTTGAGGGTGGAAAGGAAATGTTTTATAGTCCCATGATTGGGTCTCAGTATGTGACCATAGACTGTGACCTTCTATGGTATAAGAAAGATATTTGGTCTTTGTCCATGGTTCTTAGCAAAGACCTCCTAAAGCCCTTGGAATTTCCCATGTGATAGTAGCATCTTACATTCTAATGAGGCAACTGTTTCCAGACCCATAGATGATTTCATGATGGGGGATGGTTACCAGGAAGAACAAGCTATGATTAGAGGCTTAGAACTTCCAGCCCAGCCCACCCTCAAGCCCCGAGTGTTGAAAACTCCATCAAAACCCCTAAACTTTGGGATTCAGAGATATCTGGGTTGGTGAACACATCACTGTGCTGGGAGGCTGTCATGCCAGGAGAGGGCATGGAACCTTCCTACCCCTGTTCCCCTACTTTGCCCTGTGCACCCTTTCCATTTGGCTGTGCCTGACTTGTATCTTTTAAAATAAACTGATAATAATAAGTAAAGCATTTTTCTTAGTTCTAATAGTCGTTCTATCAAATGAACAAACATGAGGGGTTATAGGGAACTTCTGAATTTGTAGTCAGCCATCCAGAAATGTGTGTGGCCTGGGCCTTGCATTTGCAGCTGGCATCTGACATGGGGGCAGTCTTGTTGTGTTGCAGGAAGGGTAACCCCTTCCAGGGCCTGAGAATGGGCTCCTGTCTAACACTCAGAAGTGAATTGTCCAAGGAGACACACATGCTGACAAAGCGAGAGATTTCATTGGGAAGGGGCGCCCAGGTGGAGAGCAGCAGGGTAAGGGAACCCAGAAGAACTGCTCTGCCACATAGCTCAAAGTCTCACGTTTTATAGTAATGGGGTTTGTTTCTGGGTTGTCTCTGGCCGATCATTCTGACTCAGGGTCCTTCCTGGTGGCATGCCCATCGCTCAGCCAAGATGGATTCCAGTGAGAAGGATTCTGGGAGGTTGGTAAGATATATGGACTGGCATCTCTTCTCTCCTTTTGACCTTTCCCGAATTCTTACGGTTGGTGGTAGCTTGTTAGTTCTGTATTCCTTACCAGAACCTCCTATTGTAAGATAACTCATTGCAAGTGGTTACTATCGTGTCTGGCCAGGGTGGGCAGTTATGGTCAGAGGTTCCCCCAACAACAGGACTGGGCCCTTCAACTGTGGAATCTGGTGTTAATTTTGGTTAGTGGTAGAATTGAGTTGTAAGACACCCAGTTGGAATTGGAGAGCTGGTGAAGTGGTTTCGGAAAACACACCACATGTTTGCTGTTGGGGTTTAAACAAAACAAAACTCTCAACCTCACAACTCTTTCTGAGGTCCCTCTCTCCCTCAACTTAGGTCAAGCAGAAAGGCTAGAGGAGACTCAAGTTAGCAATTTCCCCTGTTGCCAAAAAAACCTTGGCTCTCTGTGCACTGATGCTGAACAGGAATATGGAGACAGAGTTTTTGGAGGAAAAGAAAGATAGCTTTTAATTCTTTGCCAGGCAAAGGGGAAACCACAGCAGGCTAGTGCCTCAAGAACTGTGCCCTCACTTCCCGAGGAATCAGAGGAGATCTTATAGGTGGGGCTCAAAGTCCGGGGGTGTATGATAAGGATCGAAGTCATGAAGGTCTTGCATTTTTCTTCTTCTTGCATTATTTCAAAACAGTCACATCTGGCGTCAGGCGGCCTGACCCGGTAACTGGGCCTGTTTGTCTCTGGCTTATTGGCCTGTGACCTTCTTTCTGAAATGCAAAAAGCGACAAGGGGTGACTTGTTACAAGGGAGTGCAGGGAGCTTAAACACCAGGTGCAGGATGTAATTTACATCACACAGAGTTAGGGGGTGATAGGTGCAGGATGTAATTCACATAGTGTCAGGTAGTGATAGGTTAGCTTTGTGAAGGATGAATCTAGTTACAGACACTACAGATTAGTAACAGTTAAAATATAGCTAGGAGTGATTAACTCTTTCAGGCCTGTTGGTTTCTTCTCTAGGCTGATCACTGTTCCCTTTACTTTCCTTGTTCTCAGGAGAGGAAAAACTCCATTTCTATTTTTGCTGCAACAAATTCCCCACTGCCAGTTCATTCCCTCCGTATCAGTGGAGGAAGGGAAACGGGCATCATTCTTGTCTGGCTGAGGACAAAACTTCAGTTTTGCTCCACTTGACAAACACCAGCTGTCTGGCCCAGGGGCGCATCTATCTCCTAGTTCACCCTCCCACCATGTCAGTTAGGCACTGGTAAAACAGAATCTTTTGAGGACAGGCATTGTTAAGAGCAGAATATTGTGGGCATATTTCAAAATTTCTATTTTACTGTCTCTCCAATTTTGGAGACAGCAGTCGGCCCTGTGATTAATGGTTTGATAGATCCGAGTCGTTAATTTTAAGTTTGTTTGCTTTTTTCTGGTGAGGATTATAGGAATGTCCCCTTCTAAGCTCTTTACATGCCAGATGAGAATCTAGAAGTCTGACTCCATTTTTTAATGTTTGACTGCTGACAACTTTTAAAGCCTCATCCTTCCTTCTCCTGGTGCCCCACATCTGTACAAGATGACAAGAAGCCCTGGGTGCTTACTTCTTTGGTGCTGGTAAGAGATTAAATCCTTGGTAGCCCCTGCCTTTGTGTGCAAAATCTCACACTAGCCCACCTCCTAATCTCAATTAAAACAAACAAACAAACAAAAAACCTCAGGCCAAAATTTGCAGCAACATGGATGGACCTAGAGATTCTCATACTGAGTGAAGTAAGTCAGACAGAGAAAGACAAGTATATTATATCGCTGATATGTGGAATCTAAAAAAATGGCACAAATGAACTTATTTATAAAACAGAAATAGAGTCACAGATGTGAAAAACAAACACAGTTACTGGGGGGAAAGGGGGGTGGGGAAGGTTAAATTGGGAGATTGGGATTGACATATACACACTAACATATATAAAATAGGGGGACTTCCCTGGTGGTCCAGTGGTGAAGACTCTCCACTTCCAATGCAGGAGGCACAGGTTCAATCCCTGGTCTGGGAACTAAGATCCCATGTGCTGTGTGGCGCGGCCAAAAAATTTTTTTAAATTAAATAAAATAGATAACTAATAGGGACCTACTATATAGCACAGGGAACCCTACTCAGGACTCTGTAATGACCTATATGGGAAAAGAATCTAAAAAAGAGTGGATATATATTTATGTATAATTGATTCACTTTGCTGTACAGCAGAAACTAACACACATTGTAAATCAACTATATTCCAATAAAAATTTAAAAAAAAAAAAAAAAAAAAAACTCAGGCCAGGCTCCTTTCCTTGTTCTGTCAAGGCACTTCCCACCTACTTAAGAGGCCTTCCCTGCCCTCCCCAGACACTTCCATTATGGAAGTAATAAACTCTTTCATACGTTCTTGGCAGTAATGTGTTGTCAATCAAACCTAGGGTAGGGACCCACCTAACACAGTAGGTTACCATAACAGTTATAGAAGGGGTAAGGTATTGTCAACTGAAAAAAAATATTCACAGCCTGAAAATTGAGAGTTGTGTTTTCTTCAGTGGACATACTGAGGACTTCAAGTCCGGGAGGCAGCATTTCAAGTAACCCTGAGAAAACTGCTCTGAGGAGGCGAGGCGGGGAGCTAGGATATATAGGAGTTTTGCAACAAGGGGCAGGTAGTAGGAACAAAAGATTACTGTTAATAAAAGAAAACTAGGTACAGTAAGTCCCGTGCATAAGAATGAGTTCTGATTCTGAGAGCACGTTTATCAGTGCAGCTTGTTTGTAAGTCCAACAAAGTTACTCTAGGTATCCAACTAACACAATCGGCTATAATAGTACTGTACTGTAATAGGTTTATAATACTCGTCACACAAATAATACATAAAAAAACAAAGAATAAATAAAACATTTTTAATCTTACAGTGCAGTACCTTGAAAAGTACAGTAGTACAGTACAACAGCTGGCATACAGGGGCTGGCATCGAGTGAACAGGCAAAAAGAGTTACTGACTGGAGGAGGGAGAGGAGGTGGGAGATGGTAGAGCTGAAGGATCGTCAGCAATAGGAGGTGGAGAGCAAGCTGCAGTTTCACTCACACCTAACGTTGATGGAACGCTCATTTGCATCTTTGAAAGTTCGAAACTTGAAGGGTCGTTTGCAGGGACTTACTGTATCTCAAGTTAAGGAATTTAGCGCTTTTCTATGTATGGGAAGATGCAAGAGTCTGGGCTCACTGAAATCATTCCTTTTTTTTTTTTAACATCTTTATTGGAGTATAATTGCTTTACAATGGTGTGTTAGTTTCTGCTTTATAACAAAGTGAATCAGTTATACATATACATATGTTCCCATATCTCTTCCCTCTTGCATCTGCCTCCCTCCCACCCTCCCTATCCCACCCCTCTAGGTGGTCACAAAGCACCGAGCTGATCTCCCTGTGCTATGCAGTTGCTTCCCACTAGCTATCTATTTTACGCTTGGTAGTGTATATGTGTCCATGCCACTCTCTCACTTTATCACAGCTTACCCTTCCCCCTCCCCATATCCTCAAGTCCATTCTCTAGTAGGTCTGTGTCTTTATTCCCGTCTTGCCACTAGGTTCTTCATGACCTCTTTTTTTTCTTCCCCTTAGATTCCATATATATGTGTTAGCATACTATATTTGTTTTTCTCTTTCTGACTTACTTCACTCTGTATGACAGACTCTAACTCCATCCACCTCACTACAAATACCTCCATTTCGTTTCTTTTTATGGCTCAGTAATATTCCATTGTATATATGTGCCACATCTTCTTTATCCATTCATCCGATGATGGACACTTAGATTTCTTCCATGTCCTGGCTATTGTAAATAGAGCTGCAATGAACATTTTGGTACATGACACTTTTTGAATTATGGTTTTCTCAGGGTATATGCCCAGTAGTGGGATTGCTGGGTCGTATGGTAGTTCTATTTTTAGTTTTTTAAGGAACCTCCATACTGTTCTCCATAGTGGCTATATCAATTTACATTCCCACCAACAGTGCAAGAGTGTTCCCTTCTCTCCACACCCTCTCCAGCATTTATTGTTTCTAGATTTTTTGATGATGGCCATTCTGACTGGTGTGAGATGATATCTCATTGTAGTTTTTTAATTTTTTAACATATTTATTGGAGTATAATTGCTTTACAATGGTGTGTTAGTTTCTGCTTTATAACAAAGTGAATCAGTTATACATACACATATGTTCCCATATCTCTTCCCTCTTGCATCTCCCTCCCTCCCACCCTCGCTATCCCACCCCTCTAGGTGGTCACAAAGCACAGAGCTGATCTCCCTGTGCTATGCGGTTGCTTCCCACTGGCTATCTACTTTACGGTTGGTAGTGTATATATGTCCATGCCACTCTCTCACTTTGTCACATCTTACCCTTCCCCCTCCCCATATCCTCAAGTCCATTCTCTAGTAGGTCTGTGTCTTTATTCCCGTCTTGCCACTAGGTTCTTCATGACCTTTTTTTTTCCCCTTAGATTCCATATATACGTGTTAGCATACTGTATTTGTTTTTCTCTTTCTGACTTACTTCACTCTGTATGACAGACTCTAACTCCATCCACCTCACTACAAATAACTCCAATTCGTTTCTTTTTATGGCTGAGTAATATTCCATTGTATATATGTGCCACATCTTTATCCATTCATCCGATGATGGACACTTAGATTTCTTCCATGTCCTGTCTATTGTAAATAGAGCTGCAGTGAACATTTTGGTACATGACTCTTTTTGAATTATGGTTTTCTCAGGGTGTATGCCCAGTAGTGGGATTGCTGGGTCGTATGGTATTTCTATTTTTAGTTTTTTAAGGAACCTCCGTACTGTTCTCCATAGTGGCTGTATCAATACACATCCCCACCAACAGTGCAAGAGTGTTCCCTTCTCTCCACACCCTCTCCAGCATTTATTGTTTCTAGATTTTTTGATGATGGCCATTCTGACCGGTGTGAGATGATATCTCATTGTAGTTTTGCATTTCTCTAATGATTAATGATGTTGAGCATTCTTTCATGTGTTTGTTGGCAATCTGTATATCTTCTTTGGAGAAATGTCTATTTAGGTCGTCTGCCCATTTTTGGATTGGGTTGTTTGTTTTTTTGTTATTGAGCTGCATGAGCTGCTTGTAAATCTTGCAGATTAATCCTTTGTCAGTTGCTTCATTTGCAAATATTTTCTCCCATTCTGAGGGTTGTCTTTTCGTCTTGTTTATGGTTTCCTTTGCTGTGCAAAAGCTTTGAAGTTTCATTAGGTCCCATTTGTTTATTTTTGTTTTTATTTCCATTTCTCTAGGAGCTGGGTCAAAAAGAATGTTGCTGTGATTTATGTCATAGAGTGTTCTGCCTCTCTTTTCCTCTAAGAGTTTGATAGTGTCTGGCCTTACATTTAGGTCTTTAATCCATTTTGAGTTTATTTTTGAGTATGGTGTTAGGGAGTGTTCTAATTTCATACTTTTACATGTACCTGTCCAGTTTTCCCAGCACCACTTATTGAAGAGGCTGTCTTTTCTCCAGTGTATATGCTTGCCTCCTTTATCAAAGATAAGGTGACCATATGTGCGTGGGTTTATCTCTGGGCTTTCTATCCTGTTCCATTGATCTATATTTCTGTTTTTGTGCCAGTACCATACTGTCTTGATTACTGTAGCTTTGTAGTATAGTCTGAAGTCAGAGAGTCTGATTCCTCCAGCTCTGTTTTTTCCCCTCATGACTGCTTTGGCTATTTGGGGTCTTTTGTGTCTCCATACAAATTTTAAGATTTTTTGTTCTAGTTCTGTAAGAAATGCCATTGGTAATTTGATAGGGACTGCTTGAATCTGTAGATTGCTTTGGGTAGTAGAGTCATTTTCACAATGTTGATTCTTCCAATCCAAGAACATGGTATATCTCTCCATCTATTTGTATCATCTTTAATTTCTTTCATCAGTGTCTTATAATTTTCTGCATACAGGTCTTCTGTCTCCTTAGGTAAGTTTATTCCTAGATATTTTATTCTTTTTGTTGCAATGGTAAATGGGATTGTTTTCTTAATTTCACTTTCAGATTTTTCATCATTAGTGTACAGGAATGCAAGAGATTTCTCTGCATTAATTTTGTATCCTGCTACTTTACCAAATTCATTGATTAGCTCTAGTAGTTTTCTGGTAGCATCTTTAGGATTCGCTATGTATAGTATCATGTCATCTACAAACAATGACAGCTTTCCTTCTTCTTTTCTGATTTGGATTCCTTTTATTTCTTTTTCTTCTCTGATTGCTGTGGCTAAAACTTCCAAAAGTATATTGAATAATGGTGGTGTGAGTGGGCAACCTTGTCTTGTTCGTGATCTTAGTGGAAATGGTTTCAGTTTTTCACCATTGAGGACGATGTTGGCTGTGGGTTTGTCATATAGGGCCTTTATTATGTTGAGGAAAGTTCCCTCTATGCCTACTTTCTGCAGGGCTTTTATGATAAATGGTGTTGAATTTTGTCGAAAGCTTTCTCTGCATCGATTGAGATGATCATATGGTTTTTCTCCTTCAGTTTGTTAATATGGTGTATCACGTTGATTGATTTGCGTATATTGAAGAATCCTTGCATTCCTGGAATAAACCCCACTTGATCATGGTGTATGATCCTTTTAATGTGCTGTTGGATTCTGTTTGCTAGTATTTTGTTGAGGATTTTTGCATCTATGTTCATCAGTGATATTGGCCTGTAGTTTTCTTTCTTTGTGACATCTTTGTCTGGTTTTGGTATCAGGGTGATGGTGGCCTCGTAGAATGAGTTGGGGAGTGTTCCTCCCTCTGCAATATTTTGGAAGAGTTTGAGAAGGATAGGTGTTAGCTCTTCTCTAAATGTTTGTTAGAATTCACCTGTGAAGCCATCTGGTCCTGGGCTTTTGTTTGTTGGAAGATTTTTAATCACATTTTCAATTTCAGTGCTTGTGATTGGTCTGTTCATATTTTGTATTTCTTCCTGGTTCAGTCTCAGCAGGTTGTGCATTTCTAAGAATTTGTCCATTTCTTCCAGGTTGTCCATTTTATTGGCATAGAGTTGCTTGTGGTAAACTCTCATGATCGTTTGTATTTCTGCAGTGTCAGTGGTTACTTCTCCTTTTTCATTTCTAATTCTATTGATTTGAGTCTTCTCCCTTTTTTTCTTGATGAGTCTGGCTAATGGTTTATCAATTTTGTTTATCTTCTCAAAGAACCAGCTTTTAGTTTTAATTGATCTTTGCTATCGTTTCCTTCATTTCTTTTTCATTTATTTCTGATCTGATCTTTATGATTTCTTTCCTTCTACTAACTTTGGGGTTTTGTTGTTCTTCTTTCTCTAATTGCTTTAGGTGCAAGGTTAGGTTGTTTATTTGAGATATTTCTTGTTTCTTAAGGTAGGATTGTATTGCTATAAACTTCCCTCTTAGAACTGCTTTTGCTGCATCCCATAGGTTTTGGGACGTCGTGTCTCCATTGTCATTTGTTTCTAGGTATTTCTTGATTTCCCCTTTGATTTCTTCTGTGATCACTTCGTTATTAAGTAGTGTATTGTGTAGCCTCCATGTGTTTGTATTTTTTACCGATCTTTTCCTGTAATTGATATCTAGTCTCATAGCACTGTGGTCGGAAAATATACTTGAATATGATTTCAATATTCTTAAATTTACCAAGGCTTGATTTGTGACCCAAGATAAGATCTATCCTGGAGAATGTTCCATGAGCACTTGAGAAAAATGTGTATTCTGTTGTTTTTGGGTGGAATGTCCTATAAATATCAATTAAGTTCATCTTGTTTAATGTATCATTTAAAGCTTGAGTTCCCTTATTTATTTTCATTTTGGATGATCTGTCCATTGGTGAAAGTGGGGTGTTAAGGTCCCCTACTATGATTGTGTTACTGTCAACTGCCCCTTTTATGGCTGTTAGTATTTGCCTTATGTATTGAGGTGCTCCTATGTTGGGTGCATAAATATTAACAATTGTTAAATCTTCTTCTTGGATCAATCCCTTGATCATTATGTAGTGTCCTTGTTTGTCTCCTGTAACAGTCTTTATTTTAAAGTCTATTTTGTCTGATATGAGAATTGCTACTCCAGCTTTCTTTTGATTTCCACTTGCATGGAATATCTTTTTCCATCCCCTCACTTGCAGTCTGTATGTGTCCCTAGGTCTGAAGTGGGTCTCTTGTAGACAGCATATATATGGGTGTTGTTTCTGTATCCATTCAGCCAGTCTGTGTCTTTTGGTGGGAGCATTTAATCCATTTACATTTAAGGTAATTATCGATATGTATGTTCCTATTCCCATTTTCTTAAATGTTTTGGGTTTGTTATTGTAGGTGTTTTCCTTCTCTTGTGTTTCTTGCCTAGAGAAGTTCTTTTAGCATTTGTTGTAAAGCTGGTTTGGTGGTGCTGAACTCTCTCAGCTTTTGCTTGTCTGTAAGGGTTTTAATTTCTCCATCAAATCTGAATGAGATCCTTGCTGGGTAGAGTAATCTTGGTTGTAGGTTTTTCTCCTTCATCACTTTAAATATGTCCTGCCACTCCCTTCTGGCTTGCAGAGTTTCTGCTGAAAGAGCAGCTGTTAACCTTATGGAGATTCCCTGGTGTGTTATTTGTTGTTTTTCCGTTGCTGCTTTTAATATGTTTTCTTTATATTTAATTTTTGATAGTTTGATTAATATGTGTCTTGGCATGTTTCTCCTTCGATTTATCCTGTATGGGACTCTCTGTGCTTCCTGGACTTGATTAACTATTTCCTTTCCCATATTAGGGAAGTTTTCAACTATAATCTCTTCAAATATTTTCTCAGCCCCTTTCTTTTTCTCTTCTTCTTCTGGGACCCCTATAATTCGAATGTTGGTGCGTTTAATGTTGTCCCAGAGGTCTCTGAGACTCTCCTCAGTTCTTTTCATTCTTTTTTCTTTATTCTGCTCTGCAGTAGTTATTTCCACTATTTTATCTTCCAGGTCACTTATCCATTCTTCTGCCTCAGTTATTCTGCTATTGATCCCTTCTAGAGTATTTTAAATTTCATTTATTGTGTTGTTCATCGTTGTTTGGTTCCTCTTTAGTTCTTCTAGGTCCTTGTTAAATGTTTCTTGCATTTTGTCTATTCTATTTCCAAGATTTTGGATCATCTTTACTATCATTATTCTGAATTCTTTTTCAGGTAGACTGCCTATTTCCTCTTCATTTGTTAGGTCTGGTGTGTTTTTACCTTGCTCCTTCATCTTCTGTGTGTTTTTCTGTCTTCTCATTTTGCTTATCTTACTGTGCTTGGGGTCTCATTTTTGCAGGCTGCAGGTTCGTAGTTCCTGTTGTTTTTGGTGTCTGTCCCTAGTGGCTAAGGTTGGTTCAGTGGGTTGTGTAGGCTTCCTGGTGGAGGGGACTAGTGCCTGTGTTCTGGTGGATGGGGCTGGGTCTTGTCTTTCTGGTGGGGAGGTCCACGTCTGGTGGTGTGTTTTGGGGTGTCTGTGGCCTTATTATGATTTTAGGCAGCCTCTCTGCTAACGGATGGGGCTGTGTTCCTGTCTTGCTAGTTGTCTGGCATAGAGCCCCCAAAACAGTGGCTCCTTTAACCCTGTCCTGTGTGAGTGAAGAACGGATGCCCTCAGGCGACCTACACGCAGAGGTGGGGCCACATCCAAAGCTGAACCCCGGGAGCTGTGCGAGCAAAGAAGAGAAAGGGAAATTTCTCCCAGTAGCCTCAGAAGCAGCAGATTAAAGTTTCACAATCAACTTGATGTACCCTGCAACTGTGGAATACCTGAATAGACAACAAATCATCCCAAATTGCGGAGGTGGACTTTGGGAGCAAGATATATTATTTTTTCCCCTTTTCCTCTTTTTGTGAGTGTGTACGTGTATGCTTCTGTGTGAGATTTTGTCTGTATATCTTTGCTTTCACCATTTGTCCTAGGGTTCTGTCCGTCCGTTTTTTGTTTTGTTTTGTTTTGTTTTTTACTTAAAAAATTTTTTTCTTAATAATTATTTTTTATTTTAATAACTTTATTTTATTTTATCTTACTTTATTTTATTTTATCCTCTTTCTTTCTTTCTATTTTTTTCTCCCTTTTATTCTGAGTCATGTGGATGAAAGGCTCTTGGTGCTCCAGCCAGGCATCAGAGCTGTGCCTCTGAGGTGGGACAGCCAACTTCAGGACACTGGTCCACAAGAGACCTCCCAGCTCCACATAATACCAAACGGCGAAAATCTCCCAGAGATCTCTACCTCAACACCAAGACCCAGCTTCACTTAGCGACCAGCAAGCTACAGTGCTGGACACACTATGCCAAACAACTTGAAATCATTCCTTTGATATGCATCTCAGCTGTTTGGGGCCAGTATCCTGTGTTTTCACATCCTGAGTTTCCTCCGGGCTCACCAGCTCTCTGTTGTGATGTTGCAATTGCTGATGATTGTGACATCCTTTACTTACTGATATGGCAGGCAATATTTTATTTCTCAGTATCTTTATCAATACACTTTGCTTAATTGTTCTATTGATAAATACTCCAGATTTTTACGTATCAATGCATGCCACCCTTTATTTTTAAAAGGTACATATGATGATGAATTTATGTAATCCATTTTTTCTAAATATTGGGTTGGCCAAAATGTTTCTTTGGGTTTTTCCATAAGGTGGAAAAACCCAAACGAACTTTTTGACTAACCCAATAGATACATGGCTTGTTACTGTGGATGAAAAATGCTGCCTGCCATATCAATAAATAAAGGATGTGCAGCCATCAAGTCATCAGCCATCAAGCCATCCCCAACTGTGCACCCTGAGGGGATTCAGGGTGGAAAAAAGGATACTGGCCCTAGATAGTTAAGGTGCATATCAAAGGAATGTTTTCAGTGAGCCCAGATTCTCGAATCTTCCCACGTGTAGAAAAGCGCTAAATTCATTAACTTGAGATATCTGGTTTTCTTTAATTAACAGTAATCTTTTGATGTTCCACTACCTGGTTTTTATCTCAAAACTCCTGTATATCCTGGCTTCTCCCTTACCTCTTTGGAGCAGTCCCTCAGAGCTACCTGAGAGACAGCCTCCCAAGCTTGAGTCCTCAGAAAGTCCGCCAAATAAAACATAATTCTCAACTTTTATATTGGGCATTTTTTCAGTCGATATTACTAATTTTTGCTGCCAAAACCATGAATGAAAACTCAGATTGCCACCTTACAGGGCAAACAAACGTATACAAATTATGTTATTTTCCAAACTGAATTTCTTCTTCTTTTTTTTTTAATCAGTCACCAATTTTATACACATCACTGTATACATGTCAATCCCAATCGCCCAATTCAGCACACCATCATCCCCACCCCACAGCAGTTTTCCCCCCTTGGTGTCCACACGTTTGTTCTCTACATCTGTGTCTCAACTTCTGCCCTGCAAACCGGTTCATCTGTATCATTTTTCTAGGTTTCACATACATGCGTTAATATACGATATTTGTTTTTCTCTTTCTGACTTACTTCACTCTGTATGACAGTCCCTAGATCCATCCATGTCTCAACAAATGACTCAATTTTGTTCCTTTTTATGGCTGAGTAATATTCCATTGTATATATGTACCCCAACTTCTTTATCCATTCATCTGTTGATGGGCATCTAGGTTGCTTCCATGACCTGGCTATTGTAAATAGTGCTGCAACGAACACTCGGGTGCATGTGTCTTTTTGAATTACAGTTTTCTCTGGGTATATGCCCAGTAGTGGGATTGCTGGGTCATATGGTAATTCTATTTTTAGTTTTTGAAGGAACCTCCATATTGTTCTCCATAGTGGCTGTATCAATTTACATTCCCACCAACAGTGCAAGAGGGTTCCCTTTTCTCCACACCTTCTCCAGCATTTGTTGTTTGGTGATTTTCTGATGATGCCCATTCTAACTGCTGTGAGGTGAAACCTCATTGTAGTTTTGATTTGCATTTCTCTAATAATTAGTGACGTTGAGCATGTTTTCATGTGCTTCTTGGCCATCTATATGTCTTCTTTGGAAAAATGTCTGTTTAGGTCTTCTGCCCGTTTTTGGATTGGGTTGTTTGTTTCTTTAATATTGAGCTGAATGAGCTGTTTATATATTTTGGAAATTAATCCTTTGTCCGTTGATTTGTTTGCAAATATATTCTCCCATTCTGAGGGTTGTCTTTTGGTCTTGTTTATGGTTTCCTTTGCTGTGCAAAAGCTTTGAAGTTTCATTAGGTCCCATTTGTTTATTTTTGTTTTTATTTCTATTTCTCTAGGAGGTGGATCAAAAAAGATCTTGCTGTGATTTATGTCAAAGAGTGTTCTTCCTATGTTTTCCTCTAAGAGTTTTATAGTGTCCAGTCTTACATTTAGGTCTCGAAGCCATTTTGAGTTTATTTTTGTGTATGGTGTTAGGGAGTATTCTAATTTCATTCTTTTACATGTAGCTGTCCAGTTTTCCCAGCACCACTTATTGAAGAGACTGTCTTTTCTCCATTGTATATGTTTGCCTCCTTTGTCATAGATTAGTTGACCATAGGTGCGTGGGTTTATCTCTGGGCTTTCTATCTTGTTCCATTGATCTATGTTTCTGTTTTTGTGCCAGTACTATATTGTCTTGATTACTGTAGCTTTGTAGTATAGTCTGAAGTCAGGGAGTCTGATTCCTCCAGCTCCGTTTTTTTCCCTCAAGACTGCTTTGGCTATTCGGGGTCTTTTGTGTCTCCATACAGATTTTAAGATGATTTGTTCTAGTTTTGTAAAAAATGCCATTGGTAATTTGATGGGGATTGCATTGAATCTGTAAATTGCTTTGGGTAGTATAGTCATTTTCACAATGTTGATTCTTCCAATCCAAGAACATGGTATATCTCTCCATCTGTTGGTATCATCTTTAATTTCTTTCTTCAGTGTCTTATAGTTTTCTGCATACAGGTCTTTTGTCTCCCTAGGTAGGTGTATTCCTAGGTATTTTATTCTTTTTGTTGCATTGGTAAATGGGAGTGTTTCCATAATTTCTCTTTCAGATTTTTCATCATTAGTGTATAGGAATGCAAGAGATTTCTGTGCATTAATTTTGTATCCTGCAACTTTACCAAATTCATTGATTAGCTCTAGTAGTTTTCTGGTGGCATTTTTAGGATTCTCTGTGTATAGTATCATGTCATCTGCAAAGAGTGACAGTTTTACTTCTTCTTTTCCAATTTGTATTCCTTTTATTTCTTTTTCTTTTCTGATTGCCGTGGCTAGGACTTCCAAAACTATGTGGAATAATAGTGGTGAGAGTGGACATCCTCGTCTCGTTCCCGATCTTAGAGGAAATGCTTTCAGTTTTTCCCTGTTGAGAATAATGTTTGCTGTGGGTTTGTCGTATATAGCCTTTATTATGTTGAGGTAGGTTCCCTCTAGGCCCACTTTCTGGAGAGTTTTTATCATAAATGGGTGTTGAATTTTGGGAGAATTGGAAGCATTGAATTTTCTGCATCTATTGAGATGATCATATGGTTTTTATTCTTCAGTTTGTTAATATGGTGTATCACATTGACTGATTTGCGTATATTGAAGAATCCTTGCATCCCTGGGATAAATCCCACTTGATCGTGGTGTATGATCCTTTTAATGTGTTGTTGGATTCTGTTTGCTAGTATTTTGTTGAGGATTTTTGCATCTATATTCATGAGTGATATTGGTCTGTAATTTTCTCTTTTTGTAGTATCTTTGTCTGGTTTTGGTATCAGGGTGATGGTGGCCTCATAGAATGAGTTTGGGAGTGTTCCTTCCTCTGCAATTTTTTGGAAGAGTTTGAGAAGGATGGGTGTTAGCTCTTCTCTAAATGTTTGATAGAATTCACCTGTGAAGCCATCTGGTCCTGGACTTTTGTTTGTTGGAAGATTTTTAATCACAGTTTCAATTTCATTACTTGTGATTGGTCTGTTCATATTTTCTATTTCTTCCTGGTTCAGTCTTGGAAGGTTATACCTTCTCTAAGAATGTGTCCATTTCTTCCAGGTTGTCCATTTTATTGGCATAAAGTTGCTTGTAGTAGTCTCTTAGGATGCTTTGTATTTCTGCGGTGTCTGTTGTAACTTCTCCTTTTTCATTTCTCATTTTATTGATTTGAGTCCTCTCCCTCTTTTTCTTGATGAGTCTGGCTAATGGCTTATCAATTTTGTTTATCTTCTCAAAGAACCACCTTTTAGTTTATTGATCTTTGCTCTTGTTTCCTTTGTTTCTTTTTCATTTATTACTGCTCTAATCTTTATGATTTCTTTCCTTCTGTAAACTTTGGGTTTTGTTTGTTCTTCTTCTCTAGTTCCTTTAGGTGTAAGGTTAGATTGTTTACTTGAGATTTTTCTTGTTTCTTTAGGTAGGCTTGTAGAGCTATAAACGTCCCTCTTACAACTGCTTTTGCTGCATCCCATAGGTTTTGGGCCGTCGTGTTTTCATTGTCATTCCTCTCTAGGTATTTTTTGATTTCCTCTTTGATTTCTTCAGTGATCTCTTGGTTATTTAGTAACGTATTGTTTAGCGTCCATGTGTTTGTGTTTTTTACATTTTTTCCCCTGTAATTGATTTCTAATCTCATAGCGTTGTGGTCAGAAAAGATGCTTGATATGATTTCAATTTTCTTAAATTTACTGAGGCTTGATTTGTGACCCAGGATGTGATCTATCCTGGAGAATGTTCCGTACACACTTGAGAAGAAAGTGTAATCTGCTGTTTTTGGATGGAATGTCCTATAAATATCAATTAAATCTATCTGGTCTATTGTGTCATTTAAAGCTTCTGTTTCCTTATTTATTTTCATTTGGGATGATCTGTCCATTGGTGTCAGTGAGGTGTTAAAGTCCCCCACTATTACTGTGTTACTGTAGATTTCCTCTTTTATAGCTGTTAGCAGTTGCCTTATGTATTGAGGTGCTCCTATGTTGGGTGCATATGTCTTTATAATTGTTATATCTTCTTCTTGGATTGATCCCTTGATCATTATGTAGTGTCCTTCCTTGTCTCTTGTAACATTCTTTATTTTAAAGTCTATTTTATCTGATATGAGTATAGCTACTCCAGCTTTCTTTTGATTTCCATTTGCATGGAATATCTTTTTCCATCCCCTCACTTTCAGTCTGTATGTGTCCCTAGGTCTGAAGTGGGTCTCTTGTAGACAGCATATATATGGGTCTTGTTTTTGTATCCATTCAGCCAGTCTATGTCTTTTGGTTGGGGCATTTAATCCATTCACGTTTAAGGTAATTATCGATATGTATGTTCCTATGACCATTTTCTTAATTGTTTTGGGTTTGTTTTTGTAGGTCCTTTTCTTCTCTTGTGTTTCCCACTTAGAGAAGTTCCTTTAGCATTTGTTGTAGAGCTGGTTTGGTGGTGCTGAATTCTCTTAGCTTTTGCTTGTCTGTAAAGGTTTTGATTTCTCCATCAAATCTAAATGAGATCCTTGCTGGGTAGAGTAATCTTGGTTGTAGGTTCTTCCCTTTCATCACTTTAAGTATATCATGCCACTCCCTTCTGGCTTGCAGAGTTTCTGCTGAGAAATCAGCTGTTAACCTTATGGGAGTTCCCTTGTATGTTATTTGTCGTTTTTCCCTTGCTGCTTTCAATAATTTTTCTTTGTCTTTAATTTTTGCCACTTTGATTACTATGTGTCTCGGCGTGTTTCTCCTTGGGTTTATTCTGTATGGGACTCTCTGCGCTTCCTGGACTTGGGTGGCTATTTCCTTTCCCATGTTAGGGAAGTTTTCGACTATAATCTCTTCAAATATTTTCTCTGGTCCTTTCTCTCTCTCTTCTCCTTCTGGGACCCCTATAATGCGAATGTTGTTGCTTTTAATGTTGTCCCAGAGGTCTCTTAGGCTGTCTTCATTTCTTTTCATTCTTTTTTCTTTAGTCTGTTCCATAGCAGTGAATTCCACCATTCTGTCTTCCAGGTCACTTATCCGTTCTTCTGCCTCAGTTATTCTACTATTGATTCCTTCTAGTGTAGTTTTCATTTCAGTTATTGTATTGGTCATCTCTGTTTGTTTGTTCTTTAATTCTTCTAGGTCTTTGTTAATTATTTCTTGCATCTTCTCAATCTTTGCCTCCATTCTTATTCCGAGGTCCTGGATCATCTTCACTATCATTATTCTGAATTCTTTTTCTGGAAGGTTGCCTATCTCCACTTCATTTAGTTGTTTTTCTGGGGTTTTTTCTTGTTCCTTCATCTGGTACATAGCCCTCTGCCTTTTCATCTTCTCTGTCTTTCTGTAACTGTGGTTTTTGGTCCACAGGCTGCAGGATTGTAGTTTTTCTTGCTTCTGCTCCTCATTGTAGTTTTGATTTGCATTTCCCTGATGATTAGTGATGTTGAGCATCTTTTCACGTGCCTGGTGGCCATCTGTATGTCTTCTTTGGAAAAATGTCTACTCAGATCCTCTGCCCATTTTTTAATCTTTTTTTTTTTTGATATTGAATTGTATGACTTCTTTGTATATTTTGGACCCCTTATTGAATACATTATCTGCAAATATCTTCTCCAATTCAGTAGGTGGTCTTTTTGTTTTGTTAATAGTTTCCTTTGCTGTGCAAAAACTATGTAGTTTGATGTGGTCCCACTTCTTTAGTTTTGCCTGTTTCCCTTGCCTGAGGAGACATATCCAAAAAAAATTACTAAGACCGATATTGAAGAGGGTACTGCCTATGTTTTCTTCTAGAAGTTTTATGGTTTCAGGTCTCACATATAAGTCTTTAATCCATTTTGGTTTTTTGGTTATTTTCTTAAATTAATTTATTTATTTTTGACTGTGTTGGGTCTTTGTTGCTGCACGCGGGCTTTCTCTAGTTGCGGCAAGTGGGGGCTACTCTTTGTTGTGGTGCGCGGGCTTCTCATTGTGGCAGCTTCTCTTGTTGTGGAGCAAGCGCTCGCTCTAGGCACACGGGCTTCAGCAGTTGTGGCACGCGGGCTCTAGAGCGCAGGCTCAGTAGTTGTGGCACACAGGCTTAGTTGCTCCGTGGCATGTGGATCTTCCTGGACCAGGGCTCAAACCTGTGTCCCCTGCATTGGCAGGAGGATTCTTAACCACTGTGCCACTAAGGACGTCCTTTTAATCCATGTTGAACTTGTTTTTGTGCATGGTGTGAGAGAGCAGTCCAGTTTCATTATTTTTCATGTAGCTGCCCAGTTTTCCCAACACCGTTTGTTGAAGAAGCTGTCTTTCCCCCACTGTATATTCTTGGCCCTTTGTCATAGATTAATTGCCCATATAAATGTAGATGCATTTCTGGGCTCTCTATTATGTGCCATTGATCCATGTATCCATTTTTGTGCCAGTACCACACTGTTTTGAATACTGTAGCTTTATAATATAGTTTGAAATCAGGGAGCATGATACCTCCAGCTTTGTTCTTCTTTCTCAAGACTGTTTTGGTTATTTAGGGTCTTTTGTGTTTCCATACAAACTTTAGAATTATTCTAGTTCTATGAAGAATGCCATTGGCATTTTGTACTTATTTTAAAATCTATTCACAGCAAATTTCATTAAACATACTCACACACCAAATTCTTTTGTTTTTTTGCTTTCCCACTAAGGATTTATAATTCAGCAAATAGTTACACATTTGATTACAGAAAAACAGGGAGGTGGGTTTCTTTCTGTTCAACAAAAATAGAACATGAGTCACACTTCAAGCCACTTCTGAAATTTTTAATTTTCTAGCAGCCACATTAAAAAGTGATAAAGGAACAGGTAAAATTAATTTTAATAATATATTTTATTTAATCTAATATATATACACATTATTGTCATTTCAAACCTGTAGTCTATATAAAAAAAACTATTAACAAGCTATTTTACGTTTCTGTTTTGTACTTTGGTCTTCAAAGCCCAATGCATATTGTAATTGACACTTATGTCACATCTCAATTTGGACTTGCCATGTTTCAAGTGCTCAATAACCACATGTGGCTGGTGGCTACACACTGACAGTGCACATCTAAGATAACAAGTATGTTTCTACAGAACATCTTTAATCTTGAACTTGTCCTATATTATTTTCCCTGTCTGAATGTAGAATAACCCACAAAGAAAAAATAGGTCGGACTTCCCTGGTGGCGCAGTGGTTAAGAATCCACCTGCCAATGCAGGGGACACGGGTTCGAGCCCTAGTCCAGGAAATTCCCACATGCCGCGGAGCAACTAAGCCCGTGTGCCACAACCACTGAGCCTGCGCTCTAGAGCCCGCAAGCCACAGCTACTGAGCCCGTGTGCCACAACTACTGAAGCCTGTGTGCCTAGAGCCCGTGCTCTGCAACGAGAAGCCACTGCAATGAGAAACCTAATTTTTTTAAAAAATAGGTAATATGGGTAATGACTCACAGAGAGAATACCAAAACATCAGGAAATATTATTATTACCTTATATCACAACTATATTATTACATCAATAACATATTGAAACTATATTATATCAAAAGAATAAGGTATCTGAGAACCAGTACTGTATGTTTAGTGGCACTTACTGCTCAATAAGTATTGTGGAAAATTTCCTAGGAGACCAGTCTCATTTGAGACTGATATAGATAAGCCATCATGTACTTACAAATTATGTTGGACCACGCTGGAGAGGAAAAACATGTAAATAAACAACATTCCACTCTGCTAAACTATTTCTCTCAACCACTTCAATGCCACCAGTCTCACCAAGCCAGAAATAGGGGAAGCCGTCTTTTCAGGTCCCATTTATAATTCGTCAGCACAAGTTCCACTGCCCCCTCAATAAACACTCTTGCACCTGGAATTTTCCTCTATTCTACTTTAATTAATGATACAGGGTAAACCTTATTACATTCCGGAAAGGTCCACCTAAGAACTTTCAAACTCTGAAAATCTTATTTCTGAAACACGGTTCTTTCCTTTCTTCTACGTCTACTAAATCTACTCTTTGTCCATAGTATAACCTCTGACCTATCATCCCTAACTTTTTGTTATTCACCTCCATTCTGGTTTTATTTGTTTTTCTCCCAGCCTGAGCAATCATTTCAAATACAGCCTCACATCATCTTTTTTTTTCCAGTCATGTTTATTTTTACAAAACTTTACTTCTGTATTAAACAGTTTTCTCCATTCTACCCTCAGACTTCTGAACCTTCCTGCACATGGTCATGTATATGCTTGCCAAGCACATACACAGTATATCAAAAGTCCTCAGAATTCTATTCTCAAGCACCGTATTTTCTTCCCTTGTATTTTCCCTGTGGAAAATTTCAATTTTCCATGGTAACCGGCAAAACTGGTACTTTGAGAAGAAAGCAGACCCAAGATCTCAAAGCTAAAAAGAAGTGATGGAGCATGGATTTAAGATTAAATGGTCTGTCTTCAGATCCTAAGCTCTTAACCACTAATTCTGTAAGATTTCATATATGTAAAATTCTAGAAAATGCAAACTAATTACAGTAACAGAAAGCAGACCGAGGGTTGCCTGGATATGAGGGAGGAAGTGGGGAGGAGAGAAGAATATCAGGGAGAGGCAGAAGAAAGGGGTTACAAAGAGGTACAAGAAAACCTTGGGGACAGGTGTTCTTTATCTTGACCGTGCCATTGGTTTCAGAGGTGTATGTGCCGAAACTTACCAAACTGTACATTTTGAATATATGCAGTTTATTTGATGGCAATAAATTTGATTTTTTTAAGTAAGCAAAATTAGAAAGCATGGTATTAGAACAGGAATAAACCAACAGACGTTTGCCACAGAAGTGCAAGCCCAGACACACACACTCACACCATTTAGTGACCCATACACATATAAACAGAGGTGACACTGTAATCAGTGAGGAAAGCACAGAGTATCTGATAAACTGTTTTTAGACAACTGGCTACCCATACTGGGGGAGGGGGGAAGAACCCTGACTCATATCATACACAAAAATGAATTCTAGATGAATTAAAGCTTTATATATAGAAAGCAAATCTTTAAAACTTTTAGAAAGAAAGATACTGTTTAAGTATCTTTTAAGACAGGGCAGCATGGAAGGATTTTTTTTTTTTAAAGACCCAGAAAGGATACATCGTAAAGAAGAAATACTGGCAAAGCCAACTACGTTAAAATTCAAAACTCCTACACGTCATTTACCATCTTAAAATGTTTTAGTATTTTACCTATATTTTAAGTGCCTGAAATAGTTCTTAGTACACATACTACTAAGGAAAATAGAGGCATATTTATACTAACTTTTTTTTAAATTTATTTTATTTTATTTATTTTTATTTTTGGCTGTGTTGGGTCTTCGCTGCTGTGCACGGGCTTTCTCTAGTTACAGCGAGCAGGGGCTACTCTTCATCGCAGTGTGTGGGCTTTTCATTGTAGTGGCTTCTCTTGTGGCAGAGCGTGGGCTCCAGGCACACGGGATTCAGCAGTTTTGGCACGCAGGCTCAGGAGCTGTGGCTCGTGAGCTCTAGAGCGCAGGCTCAGCAGTTGTGGCGCACAGACTTTGTTGCTCCACGGCATGTGGGATCTTCCTGGACCAGGGATCGAACCCGTGTCCCCTGTATTGGCAGGCGGATTCTTAACCACTGCGCCACCAGGGAAGTCCCTACACTAGCTTTTGAAAATGTTGATATTTTGTGAACTGGTCAAAATAAATATGATGCAATACTGAACTTCAAGTTTCAAAATGTATGACCATTTACAATCACTCCAAAAAAATTAAATACCTAGGTCTAAATCTAACAAAACATGTATAGGCTCTGTATGCTGAAAATTACAAACGGCTAATGAAAGCAACTGAAGAAGATCTAAATGAGTTCTTCCCATGAATAGTATATGAAATGGAAACTTGACATGTGTAAAGATAGCCAATCTACTTAAATTTTTCCTCAAAGATGAGGAAAAAGAAAAGATTACTCAGCAGTGACCAAAAAAAAAAAAAAAAGTGTTTTACTGACAAACAGTAGAACTACAATAAGCCAAGCCCAGCGAATCCAAAAGATGTTACATTACAAATTTCCAGTTTTGGTGCCTGAATTCAGCACTAGAGAGCTCAGAGCAAGAACTAAAATCCAATGCAGAACAAAGATGGAATACGTGATCACCACTGAGTTCTCCAATGGTCCTTTCTAAAGTGCAAGGTGACAAAATTCCTTAAGTTACCCCCAGTTTTCCTTCATCTACCTATTAAAATCAGAAACACTCCACTATGCAAAGAAGGAAAAAAGGTCCAGAAGGGAAATGTCAGAACAGACTGAATATTTATTCAATAGGGAGAAAAGAACTGCCACCACAGAGCGAAGATTCTTGTGAATAGGAAATTCAACGACCAGGCTGTCGAGATGCCAGAAGAACTCACTGACCCTGATCCACCTGGCGTTTGTTGAGGCTCAGCTCCAGCCGGCCTACGTGGCTACTAGTCCCATCTGACAGCATCAGATGTGGCTCCTATTAGTGAACCCACTGCAGGGCATCCATCAGCCAGGGCGAGTCAAGAGGGAGCTCCTTGAACCCTCTGACCCGCTGCACAGTTAAAGAGGTCAAAGTCTTAGAAAGTACACATGCCAGAAATCTAAAAATAAATAAATCTCATGCCAAGTCATTTCTACCTAATTCCTACATTCTAGTTTGTATTCTGTATACTATATATTCCACTTCTAATATGTATTCTATATATCCCAATAACCACAAGCAAAAGAACAAAGCAACTCACCTTAAAAACATTTTACCCAATACCCTTGAAATACACTATTAAATTCTTATTGCAGAAGTCAAAAGCCCAGACATTTAAACCTGTAGATAAGCTTGAACTGCCTTGTCTCTCAGTTCTTCTCAGCATTAATTTCAGAAAAATGAAAGGCTTTCCATCTGTGGGTCAGGAATCAGAATACAGCAGGAAAACGTCCCTCATCACTTCTAAGTGTTTCTCATTCTGATGGGACCAACGTCTCAGGATAATAACTGTGAGGCCTCATATTGCTGCTTCTTTACCAAAAGTACCCAGATGCCCCAGCTGCACTTTTACGTTAGATCCCTGACTCTGCTAAGCGACCTGGAAATGGGCCTGCACTAACCACTCATAAATACCCGCATGCCGATTTGAGGGAATGTCAGGTATGAGACCCACAAGAATTGGTGACTGAAAAAGGTAAAGAATGAAAACTCCTGTTATAAACATACAAACCTTTGGTGTTACTGCAGTGGGAAATGCAGGTTTTGATATTTAAAATATTTCATATCACAAATATTAGCCACAGAAACTACCCAAGCCCACAGTCTAATTACTAAGTGATCTTTTCAATTCAAATCACCTGTGTACACTTTTTCTTGATCTGCTTTTTCATGCAATGCAGAATTTAAATGGGCTAGTCTGGAGAGCTGAGATAAAAATAACCACAAAAACCACTTTGCTACTACTAGATTAATTGCTCTGAATTCTACACTGATCTTTTGGTTTGGTGTGAACTAAATTCAGAGTATAATTTTGCGTGAGGTCCGTATTTTGCAAACCACAAAAAACATATTCAGGAAAACCCCTCACAGACTAGCAGGACACACTGGCATCACCCTAACACCATTCTTGGCAGGAGGAATAAGACCTTTTTTATTCACATCAACTGAGCTGGAGGAACAGCATCTAACCAGCTTGCCAAGCATCAAGGTCTGTGGCAAACAGGTTATGCCAACTTCAACAAAATCAAAAGGTTTTTCCTCCACAAGACTTTCTCTACCAAAGGACATGAACAGAAAAATGGCTACCTTGCTGTTTTGGCCTTTTACTTCTGACCACAAAAGTATTAATTATCTCAACCCATCTTAACCTTCTTTTGTTTTACATCAATAAACAGATCTACCTAAGAGCACATTAGCACTAGTAACTGCATGCCAGTAACAATGGCATGTTTCCTATAAGTCCTCTTTTGCAATTATATGACTCACTGCCTTTCTAACTCTCTGACCACACCTTTTCAGTTTTCTTCACTGGATCCACTGTCATTTCCCCCTCTTTACATCTCACTCGATACAACCTTCCTCTGGAGAAACCAATTCATCCCTAAGGCTTTAGCCACTACCCCCATAATGACAGCTTCCTAATATTTATTCCTAGCCTATTCCTAGCCCCAACCAGTTCTAAAAACCTGAGATTCTAACAAAAGTTTCTGCTTTCACTGAATATTTAGTTTAGAATGAGCTTTTTTTGTTTTAATCTTTTCTTTTAAAGGACCTTTAAAGATCACCTAATGTGGTCACACATAAATGTAAGTTAAATCTGAGTACTGTCTACTATATTATTTTCTGCATTTTTCCTGTACTTCATAAATTTTTTTTTTAATTTATGTATTTATTTATTTGGCTGTGTTGGGTCTTTGTTGTTGCGCGTGGGCTTTTTTTTAGTTGCGGCAAGCGGGGGCTACTCTTAGTTGCGGTACGCGGGCTTCTCATTGTGGTGGATTCTCTTGTTGCGGAGCACGGGCTCTAGGCGCGTGGGCTTCAGTAGTTGTGGCACATGGGCTCAGTAGCTGTGGCTCACGGGCTCTAGAGCGCAGGCTCAGTAGTTGTGGCGCACGGGCTTAGTTGCTCTGCGGCATGTGGGATCTTCCTGGACCAGGGCTCGAACCCGTGTCCCCTGCTTTGGCAGGCGGATTCTTAACCACTGCGCCACCAGGGAAGTCCCCATAAACTTTTAAAAAGGTAAATAATCTAAACTACTCCTAATTTTAAAGCTGAGGAAATCAAAGCCGAAACTAAGTGACTTGCCGAAGATCACTAAGTATAATTTCCTATCACCACATCTCCCACTGTTCCCATCTAGAAAGGAGGATGACTGAAGGGCGTTGGGTCATGAGGCTGAGAGTGTACACAAGCAGACCTTTTTAAAAGGCTATTTCAACTGCACTGAGTTCTGTCTGACATCCCAACAAAAGGTTGAAGAGCTCAGAGAAACTTGCAAAAGGCCACAGGCAGAGATGTGTCATTCAACACTGCACAGTTTATCTGTACAAAGGTGGGGAGAGGGCTACAAAGTTATCATCTAAGAAAACCAGTGGTGATATTTTAAACCCACTGATATTTAATATTCACCTCCAAATTCAGATGAGAACTTCATAATTTAAAAAATCTATTCTAGCCACATTAAACATCTATTCTAACCTTAGGAAGTTGGTATTATTATTATTCTCAGTGACAGATGAGAAAATGGAGGATTACAGAGGTAAGATAACTCATCCAAGGTCACATAACTAATAAATGTAGAAGGCTATTTCAAGCCTAGGTCTGACTCCAAAGCCCATGCTTTGACCACAGTGCTACTAAATCCAGACCACCTCTGTGAAGGTCAACCGATTAAAGGAGATGTTCATAAAACTGGAGCAATTCCATAGATACTATACACTGTACACTGCCCAACACAAAAGGACCTCATTCCATGGACCCTGAACAGGAAAAACACCAGGTCTTTTCCCACATCCCGTTTTTCCTTCAAGAATTTTAAAATTAAAAAAACAAAAACCGGGCTTCCCTGGTGGCGCAGTGGTTGAGAATCTGCCTGCTAATGCACGGGACACGGGTTCGAGCCCTGCTCTGGGAAGATCCCACATGCCGTGGAGCAACTGGGCCCGTGAGCCACAATTACTGAGCCTGCGCGTCTGGAGCCTGTGCTCCGCAACAAGAGAGGCCACGATAGTGAGAGGCCCGCGCACTGCGATGAAGAGTGGCCCCCGCTTGCCGCAACTAGAGGAAGCCCTCGCACAGAAACGAAGACCCAACACAGCCAAAATAAATAAATAAATAATAATTTAAAAAAAAAAACCAAAAAACTCCTGAATCCATGTTCTTTTTCATATGTGCTTAATTTTGTGATTTGAGAGCTGGATGAAAGTCTAGGGTAGCTTCAGAGAGGAGGATGAGATCGATAAAGAGCAATTATAGGGGGCCTCCCTGGTGGCGCAGTGGTTAAGAATCCTCCTGCCAATGCAGGAGACACAGGATCGAGCCCTGGTCTGGGAAGATCCCACATGCCGTGGAGCAACTAAGCCCGTGCGCCACAACTACTGAGCCTGTGCTCTAGAGCCTGTGAGCCACAACTAATGAGCCCGCGTACCACAACTACTGAAGCCTGCAAGCCTAGAGCCTGTGCTCTGCAACAAGAGAAGCCACCGCAATGAGAAGCCTGTGCACCACAACAAAGAGTAGCCCTTGCTCGCCGCAACTAGAGAAAGCCCGCGCGCAGCAACGAAGACCTAATGCAGCCAAAAATAAATAAATAAAATTATTTTTTTAAAAAAGAGCAATTATAGGAACAGAAAGATAGCAATTATAGAAATAGGTGAGAACTTTCAAAGAGCTGGTTCAAACTGTCTTTTATGGGATCCAACAGGAGAAAGCTGCTTTGGAAAAAGTGAGCCTTGTCAAGTGCCACCAGGGTAATTTAAGAAAAAATAGCAAATCCTGATAAACAGGCATATAACATTCATATAATCACCCCAAATTCAAAAGGAAGTTAGCTTTTCTACTGTTATCTTTTAGAATGAGACCCTTATATTTGAGCAGTAGTCCTAATAACTTACAGGGGTAATTGCTGAAACTCAGTTAGTCCTAAAAACAAATATAAAAACCATCCAAGAATGACCACAAATACAGTCTTTGTTCTCTATGGTACAAGAAACCAATCACAAGCCCATCTGTGTGAGACCTAGCTAATAAGAACACTATTTCAGAGGGGGGTACAAAGAGAAGGATGGGTTGCCAAGGGGAAGAAGTCATCTATTAGACTGTGACAAGCTTTTAAGTGTTTGCATTATCTTTAACCAACTGCCTGGTTCCCTGGTTCCCACACCTGCCACCTCCATCCAAAACTATCAGAGCAGCACTTGGCAACAGGCTCAGCTCCAAAACACTGGCGCCCTCTTCTGACCCTTTTGTAGTACTGCATTCATACCAGGCACTGATGTGAAAATCTCTAATAAAGCCACAAATTACTAAATTTGCAGGTAACATTTTCCAGATAATTCTGTATTTGCAATTCCCTGAATAAACCTTAATTTAGCTTGATAAAAATGTTAAATAGCAGACCTTCTACATAAAATTTATGCCAATGAAAAGAAAAGCAACAATGTTCTCTTACCGTTTTAACAGTTTACATATATTAGCTGATAGTATTACAAGAATTAGAAGGATGCCAATAACTGACAGACAAAGACCTTACTATGTGCCAGGCACTAGGAGTGAATAAATTAGTTTAATGCTAACAACCTAATGAGGCAGGAACTCCTCTTCATCTTACAGGTGTAAAACGAGGCACAATGAACGTGCCCAGGACCCTGCACCTGGTAGCAAGTGGTAAAACTGAAGTTCACACTCAGTAACTGTGACTCCAGAGCCAGAGCCTTATCTACCCCAAAATATCCCTCTGAGGTATCATGATAAAATGAAACGTGATCAAAATAGAAAACGTATAAGTTGTAAGGAAAATTATAAATACATCATCCAAATCTCTCATTTTCAACAAAATCCCTAACTGTAAAAAAATAAAATACTACATGAAACATTTTGGTCATTTTCCCATTCCTCCTCGCTTGAAGATTCTGAACTTCTGGGTCTAAGATGTTTTTATGCCTTCTTTTTACTACCCATTCCTTTCTTCATTACACTATGCCTTTATTTATCTATTATCTTGTTCTTTAAAAGAAAAGAAAAAATTAATCCATACTATATGCTTTATTTTTCTTCTATACAGCAGAACTGCTTACCTATTCCTACCTAAATTCTCTATTTCATTGAGATCTTTAGAAAATATTTTCCTTAAGACAGTAAATCCAAATAGCATCATCAATTCCTTCTCATTGCAAATATGATAGATTCTCATCTGCCTGGAATTATTTAGTGTGTTCCTACCTCTAATCAAGGCTGGCAGACTAGATAATCTTCTAATATTTCTAAAAATGCTAACTTTATTTTCAAACAGGACATGAAGGCACATGTCTAATAATCTGCAGTTCAAAACAAGATTTATCTCAAACATTTCTAGATTCCACAGTTTGCCTACTTAAAGCTATTCATAATACCAAAAATTAAGGACACTTAATAACCCAACACAGGCTGACCAAGCTCACTCCCATTCATGACTGAAAGATTTACCACGGGTGAAAACAAATGCTTTTACAACTATCGTTTCATTTCGTAACATTCGTTTAAAGTCTACTTAGAAGCACAGTCAAAGTCTGAAGTATCAAAAACATATATTAACTACACCGGTTTAATTTGTTAGATACAAGAACAATAGAAACAAGATGGTTATAGTTTAGTACTATAACTGGCCACATCGCTAAAGAATCCGTCGTAACATTATTCATAGCTCCCGTATCTCAACACAACAAGAAGTGCACAGGTAACACACAAGAAAAGGTGCCAAGGAATGGGCTCCGTGCAAATCCCACAACTCCTTTTACCTCATTCTGCAGGATGGCAGCCCTCGAGGCTCCTTAGCAGTCAAGGACTCCTTCAGCACTTCAATGTGTCGCTTGCTGTCTGAGAACTGGTTGGTGAGTGTTTCTAGCTTTGTCTGTAGGGCGAGTAGTTCTGTGTCCTTTCTGGACAGCTCCTGCTTCACCTGACCAATCTAGAGAAGAAGAAAAAGCAGTGTAAGGAAAAAAGAAATAAAACCACCACCTCTGATCTGGATCTTTGACAGATCCACGTCAAGATATACAGCATTAACTTTATGACAGGACACAATTCATCTTTTTGCACCATCTAATCTTAGCTGACCACACCCCCCCCACAAAAAAACAAAGCTTATTCAACTAATAGCAAAATTTCCAGTTTTCATTTATTGTCTCCCCTAAACTTTTGAAATCCATTAGAAAAGGAATGGAAGAAGAAAAATCCCAATTCACTTAGATGACTATGAGACAGCAGTAAGCATCTGAACACGACTAAAGCAATTTTCATCTTAAGTCATAAGAAACTTCAAATCATACAGCAGGATTAGTGTAGATGGAATACAGAAAGAAAAAAGAAACTTCCTACTATTGCTATTTAAACTCAAAAGCTGCACATTTATTTTTTCATTGTTTTTTTTTTATTCTCAAATGAAAGTGTACATAAAGTCCTTCTTAAAAAGCCACTTTAGTGTTATAAGGCATTATAAACATGTGCTTTCTAAAAATTATATAATTTTGAGGCGTTAGGGGTACTGACCTAAAAGAAAGATTCCACCTACAAAGTTATATTACCTACAACATGTCATATCAACTAAATGGATAAAAGTATATAACCTAAATAAAGAACGCATAAAATCTCATTCTCTAAGAATCTACACGTGTAATCAAATGTGAATTACTCTGACTGAGTAATCCATACATCAACAGGTGCCACTCACTCCCCCAGAAATTTTTCTCATCTTAACTTAGAAAACATTTAACATCAAACATCTCCTTTACATTTCTACCGTGTTTCTAAGAATTTTTACTCTTTTATTCTAAATGTAAGCCAAATTAACAGAAATCATATCTGTTTTTACATTGTATCTACTGCCTAAGCAAGGTAGCTATGCACTCAAATATAGACTCTTGGAAGTATAAATTTCACAAGAAGTCAGTAATCTCAGTACCACTGATGAAACAAAAAATACTTTTTAAAAAGTTGAATGTATCTAAAGTATTTTGACTGAAATAATCTTAGGCATAAGGGACAAAGTTTTTGAGAACAATTTCCCATGAGAAAGTATGAAATAAATTTTACTGTAATTAAAATTACTTTTAAGGAGGACTAAAAATAAACTTATAATTTACTGTTCTGTTTCATCAGGAAGACAAGCATTTTTCTCATATGCATGAAATCTCTACTTACAAATAGAATATTCATTCATTCAACAAACATTTCTGTGTGCTCACTGTATGCAAAATACTCGCAGCTGCTAAGGACATCACTGGAAGATAGCTGTAAACAGCAGCCACTTCCATCCTGTAACACAGATACGTACCCAGGAGCTGCCACATACTGTAATGGTGTAGCATCTTTCATGACATCCCTTTACCAACATCCCACCCCTAACAAACAGAATGCACTAAAAACGCACTGGTGGTATGAATGAATAGTCAGGAGAAACGTTCAAAATGTTCTCACCTCATCAGCTAAAGAACTATGGCTTAAAGATTACTCAAATTTCCAGCTACCTCTAGACCATGTGATCAAAAATAAATATAAAATCTCAGTTTCCTCATCATCTGCATTACTAAATAATCCTCAAATAATGCTATACTGACCATAAAGACTGAGAAAAAGAAGAAAATATCCTAAATAGAAGAGTTTAGAAGCACAAATTTTCCTTAAAAGTTAGGAGCATAAAGCTTTTGCAGTCAATCCCATGTGAGAACGAACGAGTGTGTCTTCTTGGGTAACTACCTCTCTAAGCCTTGGTTTCCTAATCAGTAAGATGGAGAAAGCAAACCAGTGCCACTGTACTGCGTACAGATTAAACCAAAAAAATGTAGAGAATGTTTAGCCTGTTGTTCGACACAAAAAGAAATTAATAATACTAGCTGAGGAAAAAAAAGTTATAGATCAACTTCTCCTCTAGACAATACATGGTTACAACAAACCAAATTGGACCCTTTTAGACAAAATATCTCACTTTTCTATCTATACTATAAAGTGGTCCATAAATAGCAAACACACTAAATTAGCACAAGTGGTTTTTTTTTCTTTCTTCTAATGCTGCATTCCAGTCTTATCCTACCGTAAGTTTCAGAAGCAGTTTTTTTCCTGACACTTGTGAGACAAATGCGTGCACAGCCTAGTATAGGGCAGTGGAGTACAGAGCTTACCAGCACAGGTTCTGGAACCAAATGGCTTGTGTAAAAATCAAACTCTGCCTCTTACTAACTGTGCTTCCTGAGCACCACTGTGTTACCTCAGCTTCCTTATCCATAAATTGGGTTGAGAATATACCTACCTTAGTAGGTTATAAAACGCTTATAGTAAGTACTCAAGTGTCAGCTATTTTATTATAATCATTTTATCACAGTTTGAAATGGAATTTCAAGTTCTCTAGACAGATGATTGAGCTACTGAATAGATTTAGAGACTTTAAGTTTCATGCTACTTCTAACTGACCAGATAACTAAATAAGCTAATCCCTTCTATACATCTGTTCCAAAGAAAGTAAAATTTGTTGCAGAATCACCTATCGGGGACTTAAAGATGATGTCTACATATGAAGGTAAAGCACTTCACTCAAGAAATCAGACTCAAATAAACCCTGGGTGATGGACCTAGAACATCTGCACATTCTTTGTACCTAAGAAGAGAAAGAGACCATTCACATAAATCAACAAGTTTCTGGTTAACAGGAAAGGAGTCGAGAAAAAACAGCTTTGAAGCACCATCCACACAGTGACAAAGCAACAATAAAAAACCAGGGACAGGGCTTCCAGAGCACATGAGGGCTCGCTGCACACAGGGTGGCACGTGGGTCAAACCGGTGAACAGGAGTCAGTTAAAGAGCAGAGCAGGCTGGTCAGTGCTAGTCCCGGGCCAAGCTGCCGACCACAGAGTGAAAGTGTGAGCACCCAGAGCCAGAGCAGCAGGGTCCCACTGTGGGATCACTGCACGCAAAGGGTAAATCTTTCGGCAAAGACCTCTGCCTGAAGACCAGCCGCTCTCTTTTTCAGCTCCTCTCCTTGAGCCTCTTTCGAATTTAGCTCCTCCTTCAGTTGCTCTGTCACGACATTGTTATTCTTTTTCACTCATGTGTCAACTTAGGTCTTCTTATTATCTGCTTTTGAGCCAGAGCAGTAACTGGAAATAACAATAACTCATATAACACAATCAAATCTGCTCCCCTAATTTCCTCTTCAAAGGACCCTAGATGGGCTCACTATTTTCACAGGGTAATGGACTGAAATGTGCTAATCAGCAAATGGGAAGCAGAGATGATATTTTATTTTGTTCTCAAGTTAGAATGATAAATCAAAACTAACAGAAAGTTGGATATGTGAATTTTTAAGTTCTAAAAGTTACATGAAATTGGCCGTAGTCATTGATAACACAGTCTTAAAATAACAGAGGAATATTCTACTGACTTATATGCAGGTATGGGTATCACAGAAAGAAGCCAGAAACTGTATCATTAAAGGAACAGTTTTCACTTCTGAGAAATTAGGGAACTAACACAATTGGGATATGGGGGGCAGGGGGAGGGGGAGGAACACTTATTTTCTAATATTTTGTAATTGAAATTATGATCTTTAAAACACCACAGACCTGATAAACTGATAACTGTAATAAACTAAATCCTCCAATTTGCCTAAAATAGTTCATAGGATCAAAATAAATGCCTTTGGCTCTAAAGAAGGAATACTGTGACTGAGGTTATAATACAGACTGATATCTCTCAGCGATGCCTATCCTACTGTACATACACCCCAAGTGCACGTGGGAAACAATAAACCTGATACACATGGGCCTTCTCCAAGGGAGAGCGCAAAGGGCTTTCCTTTAGGGAACTGTGTTTGAAGGGAAAACACGATTTTATTTAAGCCATTTCAGGAAAAAAAAAGGGGAGGTGGATTCAGTCTCTTAGGCTGAATTTGACTTCTAAATTTGTTCACAAGACATAGAGAACGCGATGTTTCATATAGTGAGAAAAACTCATCTGGATGTAATCCTACTAATCGCCTCAGAAGTACTGGTAGACATGAAATGTTAAACTGTGATAATACACACTTAGCCTCATACAAGTAATTTTCTTTTAAGTGAAATGTGAAATAACTATACAACATCAGTAATTCTGACTTTAATTCTGGGAAAGTTCTATCTGAAAGAATTACGGTACAAGTATTCTTCCCTGAAGCCTGATAAAACAGCATGAGGTCCATCATCACTAAAGAAGTAGGAACATGCATCAATTTTTCAAACCCCATTTAAAAATTACGGTATCACACACCATGACCTTGTTTTTCATAAATTTAGAATGGCTCCGATAGACCTCCATTTGCCTCATTTCTTCCTCTCGTTCTTCAGTACTCAAAGCCCCGTTAGATTTCAGCATCTGAATCTCCTCTTCCAAGTCTCAGAGCCCACGCTCCATAGAGGAAATTTTTGAATCCTGAGGACAAAGGAAGATTTAGACATTAAAGTATTCGCAAAAAGTCAGAGAGGTTGCACAAGTCTGTCTTTACAGATGTGAAATTTAATAAAGATAAACAAATATGTAGAAATATTGCAACTGGTGCCTTGCTTCTAAAATATATCCTTCATGGCCATATGGTGGAGAGGAGGAGGACTGAGATCTATAGTATGATTTTTCCTCTATCCTTTCCTCTGCACCCTTTTGATTAAAATTGAGAGTATTAACTAAAGAAGTAGACGCAATGGAAAACTAGTTAAAGTTTCTAAGTACTTTATGGTCAACAAACTTCTAGTGAAAACATCTGTAATATTAACAGTAAAACCTTTTCTAGCTATAATATTTTATCGTTTTACTTGACCCCCCTAAAAGGCTTATTTCTGCCCCCAAAGGAGTGGGGAAAAGAGTAAGAAGGTTTCAAAGATTTACACAATAATGCGTATAACCGTTATCTACAATAATAAAGATCTGATAACGTCCCACTGCAGAAAAACAAAGGGATGAATAATTACGTTAACAGTTACACTTTATCACACAGTGGTCCCGCCTTTTCCACAGTTTTACTTTCCGAGGTTCTGCTTTCTGTGGTTTCAGTTACCTGAGGTCAACTGCGGTCAGAAAATATCAAATGGAAAATTCCAGAAAAAAACAATTCAGAAGTTTTAAACTGTGCACCGCTGTTCCAATCAACATGATGAACTCTCACACCATCCCATTCTGTCCCACTGGAACGTGAATCATCCCTTTGTCCAGGGTACCCGCGCCCGTTAGGCACTCACAGCAGCCATCTCGGTTATCAGATGGACAGTCCTGGCATCACAGTGCTTGTGTTCAAGTGACCATTTTTACGTGACAGTATTTTATTTAATACCATCCCCAAAGCACAAGAGTAGTATGCTGGCAATTCAGATTTGACAAAGAGAAGCCGTAAGGTGCTTCTTTTAAGTGAAGAGGTGGAAGTTCTCACTAAGAGAAAAAATCATATGCTGAGGTTGCTAAGATCTACAGTCAGAACGAATCTTCCAGCAGTGAAATTGGGATGAAGGAAAAAGAAATTCGTGCCAGTTTTGCTGTTGCACCTCAAACTGCAAAAGTTACGGCTACAGTGCATGACAAGTGCTTAGTTTAGATGAAGAAGGCATTAGATTTGTGCAGTAAGATACTGAGAGAGAGAGAGAGAGAATGAGACCTATTCACATAACTTCCATTACAGCATACTGTTATAACTGTTCTATTTTACTATTAATTACTGTTGCTAATCCCTTACACATTGTGCCTAATTTATAAAATTAATCATAGGTATGTATAGGAAAAAACATAGTATATATATAGGCTTTGGTACCATCTGTGGTTTCAGGCATGCACTGAGGGTCGGGGAACCTATCCCCTGCAGATAAGAGGAGGCTACTTACTGCATTAGTAATCTTACTTATTCGCTATACTTCACCATGCATTTCAAATATCTCATAATGATTTCTAAAAAGAAACGTCACTGTCCTTGTAAATCAGCATCACCACGAATATCACCTCCTAGTACAACATCCGTCTATACTCATTTTCTTGGTTTTGTCTGTCACAGTATCCAGTTTATCCCCAGATTACTTTAGATGTCATCAATTACAGAAAAACTCCTACAAAGAATAGATACTTTTACATCTATAGTTGCATATGCTTATTCACCTAAGAAGTAAAGACCTTAAAGAGCATAAATTCAGTATAGCTTTATTTTATTTGGAATTTTAGAGAAACCATTCCTTTAGGAAGAAATTTTGAGACTGACTTCCTCTTTTCACTTTACCTCAAGCCTGTCTTGACTGACTTTCCTTGTTATCTGAGAGTATGCCGATAAGAGTTAAAGGATTTATCATGAGACACTTACAGCTAGCTATTTTTAGGTTCGGGGGAGAGGCGAGGGCTGTACTCCTCTGACTTGCATTGCATTACCTTTAAAAATAACACAACGAAAATTTTCTTTTACAAATCTATTCAAATGAAACTTACATTTGGTTCAAAATTAAACATATTAAATTAACACAATCAGAGACACTCTAAACCTAAACCAGGATTTTGATTTACTTGTTTAAAACTATCCCGGCCCATGAAGAATAAACAAATAAAGGGCTTCAAATGCACTATCTGAAAATCCCAACACAGACAGAGAGGCAGCTCTTGACCAAATCAGACACTCACTATCAAATCATGCACCATAAAATCTGCACCTAAAAAGGGACCATAACTGCAGCTCTGAAAGCCATGAGGCAGAAAAAGAACCTGCCAGGCTACTTTCTGGGATGAGGCCAGAAAATTAACGCCTGATATGTTGGACTAGTTGTAGCACCGACCAGTACTCAGGCTGGGTTTATTTGAGGAAAGCCCTTTCCAAGGAGGTTTCTTACTCCTAGAATGTATAATAACTAAATAAATAAATTCTTTATCATCTTACTACTCTATACTTCCCCAGCCCTGGGTCTCCCATCATTAATCAACCAACCCCACTGAGTCCACTGAAATCCTCTTTTCCTTGTTAAATTTCCCAAATGCTCAACTTTTTTTCAAAAGTTGTCTCCCTGCTCTAAGTAAACCCAGGCTTTCCCAAAGGATATAATTTCCCCCAACGCTCTCCATTGAAGTTCACTAATCCACCAGCATCACAGAGTGGCAGGGAGAAGTGTGGGCATCCTCCACGTTCCTCCATGCTGCTCCCATTTAAAGCTCCCACTCCTCTTCACTCTACCTCCGCACGGCTGCCATCTAGGGGCTTCCCCGTCACTCCCGCCCGCTGAAGAAGTCTTCAGCACCCGGCTGACAATAGATCTCTCCTTCAAATGCCACTCTTGCCATAATCCTAGGATTTCAATGTCCGAATTCCTTGACATCCGTAATGCCAACGCCCTCATCCTCCGGTCCATTTTAGCTATCCAGTTTACAAGACCACATCACCCAGGCCTCTCCTCCCAGGCCTGACACACCGTCACTCACATTAACTGCTGCTCTTGTATCTCACAGAGTCCTCCACCTCCCTAACTTCTACATTTTCTCCCAACCTGTCCATCCATTCTGAATTCTCTTCCTTCCTATCCAGGCTACATTCCTGGACTCATCATCCCAACTACTCCTTCACCTCCACCCTCAATTCACTTGCATCCCAGTAATTCTGCCATATCTACCCAGCAAAACTCTAACCCTACAGCAGTCCAGTAATTCCTCCCTGCTCCTCCACTGCTAAAGGGAAAAGAAGAAGTTAGAGAAGGGAGAAGGAAGCAGAGGGAAGAAAGTGGGAGAAAGGAGGAGGGAGAGGAGGAGGAGAGAGAAAAGAATATTACGTCACCTTGAAGACAGCTGGGCTCTTTTATTGTCCACCATCACCTCCTTTCCCATTTCCCCCAAAGACCAGTCTAGGTCTTCATGATCCTCTCAAGCTCATGCCACACTCTCAGCATCTCAGCTATTTCATCTGCAATTTCAACATAACATCCACCTGACCCCACTCGGCCACCAGAATCTCAGTCTCTTGCTTCTTAGCAGAATGGCTGCAGGTTAACACAACTTAAAATAGATCTATTGCCAGTTAAAACCAGTACACTTCCCTGTGCCATCAAAAGGCAAGCAAAATAATTGTGAACACAGGTACACTCGTGTGTTTTTAGGTTCCAACAGGGATCAGGAAATAACATGTACCAATAAACTTGTGGGAAATGTGAATATGTAATTACACCTTTCTAGAGGCTGTTTACAAGATTATGTTCAAGACTATGAATTGTCTTAACCATAAAGAACCCAGAATCCACTAATTTGGTATTTGTTTGGTAAACCCTTTCCCCAGTGAGAATAAAGATGTATACAACAATAAAAACAAAGTTTTAAGAGGAAATCTTCTAAATTAAGAGAACCATTCTGATAACTGTACTTGAGAAGCATCTATTTACATAAAACTATTTATATACCAAAAACTAAAGACTCTTGCCACATCAACAAATATTAAATGAAGGCACATGATGCAAAACACCGTGTCAAATTTTTTAGGGGATACAAAGAAGTTAAAAAAAGAGACAGAGAGGGCAGGAGGGGGAGAGGGAGGGGTCCCTATCTGTAAGAGTCTTATAGCTCTTGCAAGAAGGAATATGTTGTTAATAAAAATAATAATAGCATAGCAGCTAACACTGACTGAATGTTTACTATGTGCCAGGTCCTGTTTAAAGTGTTTTACTTGTTTTAACTAATTTAAACCACAAAAGAACCCATGGGATAGGTACTATTGTTATCACCATTTATCAATAAAGAAATTAAGGTATGGAGAGGTTAGGTTACTTGTTCTATGTCATACAACTGGTTAAATAAAGCCAGGTTTTGAATCCAGGCAATTTAACACAGAAGGCAAGCGCTTAGTCACCAATCACCATAACGTTCAGCCTAAAGATTTCTAACTACTCAGTAACTTCAAGCAGAAGTTTTCAAAGTATAGTCCGTGAAAGCCTGGGGGTGCCTCCTAGCCCTTTTGAGAAGTCAAAACTATTTTCATAATAATACTATGACTTTATGTGCCTTTTCCACTGTGTTAACACGTGCACTAAAGGTATAAAGGACAGGCAAAAGCGCTCGTGCCTCTGGACAACAGCGCCAAACCGTGCTAGCCGTCAGTGTATTCTTCAGTGTCAGCACTCTCAGACAAAAAAGAAAAATAAGAAAGAACATTTTTAAAACACTGGCTCACTTAGGAATGTCCCTGGTTACTTTTCATATGCTCAGCCCTTGAGTACGTATCTCTCTGTACCATGCTGTGTGACGACACAGGAAGGGGCCGGGCCCGGCTGCTGCACCTGGGTGTGACGCTGCTCCCAGGACAGCACTGGGTGCTCTGTGAGCTGCAAGCCCAATCAGGTACTTTTTTCACGGAACCCTATTCTTAACTCGAGAGAAGAACTGACACACAAACTTGGTATTTGGTGGACATTTTCTTAAAAACAAATGAAATGAGTCATTTTAAGAGAATAAGGGGCCCTGATATCAAAAGGTTTGAGAACAGATGACTCCAAGAAATGCTGGACAAGAGAAAACGAAACTGAAGTTCTTTTAATGTGTCATTTTCATTAAGTCTTACTATTTCTTCTCAGTCTACAAAATGAGTGAACTATTATTACATACCACTTTCTTAAACTCACACATTAAAATGTGAAATGACACATAAGACTCCTTAGGAAGTTCTCACTTACCTTCATTTCGATAACAGTTTGCAGAGCTTTAGTTTTGGCAGAATCGGGGGCATTCTCAAATCTCCGATGCATCTCCTATACAAGAGAAGCAAAAAAGAGAGTAAGTGCCCTCCTTTTCACTCTCATTTTTTCAAGAGGGGAGTGGAGAGGCGAGGGAGTAGTAGTTACATGCAAAGATGACTACCCCGGCCTTGTAAGACACTCTGATCCACTTTCTGTCTTCCTGACCTTTCCCTGCGGACCAGGGAGCACACAGACTGCATTCAGGCTAAGGGGTACAGGCGGGTCCCCGTCTCTGCACACCTGGTTATACACGGTAAGTCACAGAGACCCCAGCCACCACAAGAGGGGAAGCTCCGGCACATCCCCAGGTTGTGTGTCACTCTTCCACAGGACTCCAAGACATATTATCAGAACTCCAAACAATCCAAAAAGGGGATTAGAAATAGTCCCTTTTTAAAAGGAGAAATCAGGACTTCCCTGGTGGCGCAGTGGTTAGGAATCCGCCTGCCGATGCAGGGGACACGGGTTCGAGCCCTGGTCCGGGAAGATCCCACATGCCGCAGAGCAACTAAGCCCGTGCGCCACAACTAGTGAGCCTGCGCTCTAGAGCCCATGAGCCACAACTACTGAAGCCCGCGCGCCTAGAGCCCGTGCTCCGCAACAAGAAAGGCCACCGCAATGAGAAGCCCGCGCACTGCAACGAAGACCCAACACAGCCAAAAAGAAATAAATTTATTTTAAAAAAAAGAAAAAGGAGGAATCAAAGTAGCCACAGTCCGCACTGCACAAAACAACTGAAAGCATTTGTGTGGACAACCTCCTTTGCACAGCATCCTCCCCCAGAGCAACAACCACCGGGCTACCTACGATGGAAATCTCTCTCCAGAGGGGCTACAATCAGAAAAAAAAAGAAGGTAAGACTGCTGAACAAGTTTCCTAAACAGTCTACAGGTAGCAAATGGCAGAAAAACATAGCTATTTTTTTCAATCCAAATGTCAGTGCGTTCAGGATCAGAAAGGAAGGAAGGAGATGGCAGAATATCACAGTTAGGGTCTTCAAGGATCACCCTGAAGTTACCAGACCTCCTCAGGCTATTTTCTTGTCAGATTCTGAGAATGTCTCTGAGTCAGCCAGTACTTCCAGAGTACCCTGGTACAGGCCCTAGTGATGGCAGAGAATACAGATGGATATTTTCCATCTGAACAGTGCTGGTGAAATTCTAGCCCTGCCTTCTGCTCTGCCCATTTGACATGTATATAGATGTTTACTAGGTCACTCAAACTTATTTCATCCAAAACAAAACTCGTGATTTTCTCCTCTTTAACCTAGCCCCTCCTCTGAAGACTGATGAGTCTTGCCCATCTCCTTAAATGGCATTACCCTCCCGGTGGTTCAAGCCAAACAGCACAGTGTCTCCTTTCATTCCTCCCACATCTTCACTTCCTACCACCTTCTAGAGCAGGTCCTAATTGTTCCAGCTTCAAAAGATTTCTTGAATTTATCATTTCACTCCAGTTCCAGTCTAGTTTAAGCCTAGATTACTACAACAGCCTCGAGTTAAGTTTCCTTTCATTTCCTCTGTCCATTTTAAAGAAAGCAATGGTGTACTCTAGATAAAGCATCAACAAATCACAGCAATACTCTGTTTTCAATCCTTCAACGAGTTTCCTATTTACTTCTCACCCTCTACAAGGCCAACACAATCTGATCATAACAGACAGAAGACTAGCCCTCCTGTCATAAACTATGTTAAAATTAGACAAAAATGCATAAAGCAACTGTTTTCAGACGCTGGAAAACAAGCAGCACAGGAGTATGATCCTTGAGAGAAGAGAAACTAACAAGGTTATGGTCCGGACTTGCTATCCAATATGTGATGCAGGGAGAGGAAGACCAAACAGAAAACAGCAGTCCCGCAGAGCTCAGAAGACAGATCAGTGGGTAAGAGTCCCAAAGACAGGAGAAATGTGCAGAGCAGAATGACAAAGAGGAAGAAGCTAGCCAGAAAAGCAGCAGTGTCTGATCTGACAGGGGTCCCCTGGAGTCTCTGACCAAATACTAAGCCTGCATGTACAGGGAAAGACTCCACAGTGTCAAAGAACAACTACCAGAGAGCTATGAGTTGAGCAACTACCTGAACTCACATGGGGCTGGGAAGAATTCAAGCTCCAAAGAGCCAGAGTGGAGAGAACATCAGAGGCACTGAGCAGAGACACCCAGAAAAGTCACGTCTTAGGAGTAGAGACAGTCTAGCCCTGGAGGGAAGGCTACCTAGACTAGAGCCAACAGAGTGTAAAAGCAAGTCTCGTTAAGGATCGAGTTAATCCACAATTAACCCCTGCAAGATAAAACACTTCATTAAGACAGTAAAATGCAGAACACATTAATCCAGGACAAAATCTGAACACATTAGTTCAGGCCATAATCACCTCTCACCTGCATTAAAACAACAAACTCATCAGTTACCCCCCAGCCTCCAGTCTGTCCACACTGAATCTACTCCCTACACTGTAAACAGGTGATAAACTGGGTGCACAGATATTAGGGAAATTTCCAAATGCTTTACAGTGAAACTATTACAATTTCATTTTAAACTCTAGCAAGCATATCAGCAATATATAAGGAAAGAAATCCATGTGAATAAAAAAAAAATCCTCTTCTGCTAAGGAACTAGGGTGCACTTTAAACCATTCGCAGGCATAAAGCTTTCCTGTTAAGAGCTTGTAAAACCTATCAGTCCTAACAGATCTCCATTCAAAGGCCTGCGCATTAAAGCTCATTATGAACACATCCTGCAGTCAGTGGGCTGACCAACTCCCCTTTCCCAGAGAGCACATCGAGCCTCTGACTCCTGCACTGTTAATAAAGGGAGAGGACTCTGGGAATAAAGAAGAATGTACTATTCAGACAAATGTAAGAAGTCGAATGTGCTAGTGCTTGCTTTATTTCGCTCTTTTTAGCCTGAAAATTTTCACTCTACACAAATTAAAGAAAGCCCAGAGATTCATACAGGTAGAATTATCTGGATCTTGTTATACTGTCAACTGTGGTACACGGTAGAAAATGTGTTCAGTTCCTCTCACTGATTTAATAAAGAATAATGACTAGAGAAAGAAAACAAACAAGTTAGGAACAAAATTTCTCCGTTGTTAGTAGTTTCTTTCTTTTTAAAAGTAAGTCAACATTTACTTACACAACTGAGAGAAAGGAGCATTTGTGACTGAAAAGTAGTACTTATGTCTGAAATTTCTTTCTTTCAAGTTTCAGGTTTTAGCCTCCAGCACCCTTGGTTCAAGGGTAGACGTCCCTTCAGCAGATTTCAATCCTCCACACAAGTTCTGGGCTTACTGTACTCCACACGGAGAAGTGAAGAAGGAACCCTCACTACTCCTCCTGTACCTCAACTCTGCCATTGTCAGACAGCACTGCACTTTGACCCTTTACCATCTCAAGTAACAGCATGCTTCTGAGAAAACATATCTTCCTGTCAAAATGGAAATGAGGTACAAATGACACAACAAAAAAAAAAAAGATGAGAAAGGATAACCTGAATCAGTAAGTTATGCGATGCAACTGTTCACACTTTCCAAAATCACTAGGAAAGGGAAAACTAACTAGGGACCCTTTTTCTTTTTTAATTCTTCCTACTCTTTGTCCAAAGTTTCTGTTTTTTCTATATATGTTTATTTCTTTTTTCCCTCTAACCTCCTCTGCTTTTACCTGACAACTGCCAAAGATACAGATGGGCATTCCTCAGACATGTTAGAGCCAAAATTCCTAGCCTAGAACCTAGTTAAAGAATAGGGCTTTTTTTTTTTTTAAACATCTTTACTGGAGTATAAATTGCTTTACAATGGTGTGTTAGTTTCCGCTTTATAACAAAGTGAATCAGCTATACATATACATATATCCCCATATCTGACACCTTTTTTTTTTTTAACATCTTTATTGGAGTATAATTGCTTTATAATGATGTGTTAGTTTCTGCTTTATAACAAAGTGAATCAGTTATACATATACATATGTTCCCATATCTCTTCCCTCTTCCGTCTCCCTCCCTCCCACCCTCCCTATCCCACCTCTCTAGGTGGTCACAAAGCACCCAGCTGATCTCCCTGTGCTATGCGGCTGCTTCCCACTAGCTATCTATTTTACATGTGGTAGTGTATATATGTCCATGCCACTCTCTCACTTTGTCACAGCTTACCCTTCCCCCTCCCCATATCCTCAAGTCCATTCTCTAGTAGGTCTGTGTCTTTATTCACGTCTTGCCCCTAGGTTCTTCATGACCTTTTTTTTTTTTCCCTTAGATTCCATATATATGTTAGCAAACGGTATTTGTTTTTCTCTTTATGACTTACTTCACTCTGTATGACAGACTCTAGGTCCATCCACCTCACTACAAATAACTCAATGTCATTTCTTTTTATGGCTGAGTAATATTCCACTGTATATATGTGCCACATCTTCTTTATCCATTCATCTGTTGATGGACACTTTGGTTGCTTCCATGTCCTGGCTATTGTAAATAGAGCTGCAATGAACACTGTGGTACATGACTCTTTTTGAATTATGGTTTCCTCAGGGTATATGCCCAGTAGTGGGATTGCTGGGTTGTATGGTAGTTCTATTTTTAGTTTTTAAGGAACCTCCATACTGTGCTCCATAGTGGCTGTATCAATTTACATTCCCACCAACAGTGCAAGAGGGTTCCCTTTTCTCCACACCCTCTCCAGCATTTATCGTTTGTAGATTTTTTGATGATGGCCATTCTGACTGGTGTGAGATGATATCTCATTGTAGTTTTGATTTGCATTTCTCTAATGATTAATGATGTTGAGCATTCTTTCATGTGTTTGCTGGCAATCTGTATATCTTCTTTGGAGAAATGTCTATTTAGGTCTTCTGCCCATTTTTGGATTGGGTTGTTTGTTTTTTTGATATTGAGCTGCATGAGCTGCTTGTAAATTTTAGAGTTTAATCCTTTGTCAGTTGCTTCATTTGCAAATATTTTCTCCCATTCTGAGGGTTGTCGTCTCATCTTGTTTACGGTTTCCTTTGCTGTGCAAAAGCTTTGAAGTTTCATTAGGTCCCATTTATTTTTCTTTTTATTTCCATTTCTCTAGGAGCTGGGTCAAAAAGGATCTTGCTGTGAATTATGTCACAGAGTGTTCTGCCTATGTTTTCCTCTAAGAGTTTGATAGTGTCTGGCCTTATATTTAGGTCTTTAGTCCATTTTGAGTTTACTTTTGTGTATGGTGTTAGGCAGTGTTCTAATTTCATTCTTTTACATGTACCTGTCCAGTTTTCCCAGCACCACTTACTGAAGAGGCTGTCTTTTCTCCACTGTATATTCTTGCCTCCTTTATCAAAATAAGGTGACCATATGTGCGTGGGTTTATCTCTGGGCTTTCTATCCTGTTCCATTGATCTATATCTCTGTTTTTGTGCCAGTACCATACTGTCTTGATTACTGTAGCTTTGTAGTATTGTCTGAAGTCAGGGAGCCTGATTCCTCCAGCTCCGTTTACCGTTCTCAAGATTGCTTTGGCTATTCGGGGTGTTTTGTGTTTCCATACAAATTGTGAAATTTTTTGTTCTAGTTCTGTGAAAAATGCCAGTGGTAGTTTGATAGGGATTGCATTGAATCTGTAGATTAAGAGTAGGGCTTTTAAACCTCAAACACAGCTGCAAATCTTAACATGAGAGCAGTTGCACTAAACAAGGTTTGTTGACTAAAATATTATAGAGACCAAAATTAACATATGTGTAAATGTTTTAAAACAAATTAGTATTTTATTTTTTTATTTTTTTGGCCATGTCGTGCATCATGCGGATCTTAGTTCCCCGACCAGGAATCGAACCCGTGGCCCCTGCAGTGGAAGCGCGGAATCCTAACGACTGGACCGCCAGGGAATTCCCAACAAATTAGTATTTTATTCATCACAATAGGATCTACATTTCAAAAAAATAGGAGAGCATATAGAACTGAAATATTTATTCAGCCTATAGACAATGCTTGGTATGCATATGGATAGCCGATCCAAAAATTCCACAGCCAATTCAGGTATGTTCTGCCAACAGACTGAGAACCAAACTTTGGTGTATCACGGAATCACCTGTAAAGCCTGTTAAAACTCCATATGCCTGGCCCCAGGCACTAACCACGTCTTGACTGTAGTTCAGTATGTGTCCAATAGATGTCTTCACACTTCTATCCATCAAAGGAAAGGCACTCCAGTAAACAATACAAAATCTAACAATAAGTCACGTAACAATGTAATTTCAGTACAAACAGAAAATACAATGCTTAATTTAATTTTTGTTTCTCTTCTTTGGCTTTTATTTGGGGGAATTATTTACCTGCTATCTCCAGAATCATGTTCATAAACAAAATGGAAGACTAATCACAAATGTTCCTGGATATGAATGCCATTTTAATGTTACTGTATTTCATCAAATCTAAGATGCCACTGATTGTAAGGTAAACCACTGTTTAATGTGCTGGAAAGAAAAGAAGGAAATGCCTCCAAATAAACCATGACCCAAGCGTCTATCATTCAGAATTTTTATTTTATACTGATTGCAAGACCCTTTTTTACTTATTTAACCATAAAGTTTAATCATATATCATTTTGAACTGTTTTATAACTTTCTCCATACCAATAACTGTTTCAATGCTGGTTCACAGCATAATATTACTGAAGACATACTGAACAACAGCTAAAGTTAACATGAGAAATAGCAACAATACTCACAACATTGACTAAAATGAGCAGCTGTTAACTGTTTGTGAGTACACAGGCAAACAAATCAAGCAGGACTGTGGCCTTGCTGACAGAGATTTTAAGATGCCATCAAGGATAAGACTTATTAACTCAATTTCATACTGTTGAGATGGGGAAAACTATGAGTCTTGGAACTGATGAAAACCCGCTTTTTAAAAAGATGGACAATAATCCAATAATAATAAAAACTATGAGTCTTGGAACTGATGAAAACCCGCTTTTTAAAAAGATGGACAATAATCCAATAATAATAAAACCTATGGATATCCCAGTGTTGCCAGCTCTCAATTCTTTCTGCCTTTCTTGACACACTAGTGATATAATGCACAATAGCCATTTCAAGTCACCACTCACCCAACCTAGAGTTGTTAAGTTCTTTATTAGACTTCCTTGTTCACTCGTAATTCTCCCTCCCCCATTTATTCTCAACACAGCCAGAGTAGATTTTAAAAGCTAAACTAGATCACTCCCTTGATTAAACATTGGTGCAGTTTTCTCTTGCACTTTGAATAAAATTGTTGCATTACCTGCAGGGATCCTGAAGGCAAGTGCTTTGTCTCCTAGAGGGCATGGATTTTTGTTTTGTTCACTGCTACTATATTTCCTTGTGCTCTGCACATGGGTTAGTGCCCAATAAATATCTGATGAATGCAATCAATGACTCTGGCCCTGGCTACCTCTTCAAACTCTCATCTCATGCCTGTTTTCCCCTTAGACAATATGCTTTTGTCCTCTAGTCTCCTTGCTGTCTCCTGAAAACTTCTCATCCGGCCTTTGAAACTGTTAACCTTCTTCATGAAATGATTTTACCCAAATGCTCAGCAAGACTGTTTCAACTTTCTTCAGATCTCCCTTAAAGGGCACCTCCTCAAAGATGCTTACCCTGTTTATCCCCTCTCCCAACATAATTAGACTCAACTAATTTATTTCCTCTCATAATTATGTTTATTGTCTCTCACCAGATTTTTAAGTTCTAGGAGGGCACAGACCATGTGTTCTGACATGGAAAATGTATACCCAGCGTGTATCCCAGGGTCACATACATTCTAGAAGCTCAATGGATGTTTGTTGAGTAATGAGCAAAGAAAGGCTGTGCCGAGTGCCTCTAGCACCTTGTCACTCTGGAAACGAAAGTCAAGCCACATGTTACAAAGCTTTACTCCAAATTACCATTTTAGCTTCTGTTACCTGTATTTTCTAACATACACATATTTAATTGTTTAAGCCTCTTGCTATGGCAATAAAAGATTCTTTCCTGTCTCAAGATTGTATTAAAACCTTTTTCTTACATTCTCTTCTAGTGTTGTTATTTTTTAACAAGTAGCTCTTTATTTCATCTAGAACTTAATTTGATGTAACTATGTACTGTTTTCCAAATAGATGGCGATTATTCCCAAACATGTATCATATGCTTAAAACTATATTATTTCTGGGTTCTATTCTGTCTCATCAATCTAGCTATCTATTACTGTGCCAGTACCACAGATTTTAATATCACTGGGTTTGAAACACATATATCATGAGCTGCTTAAACAAGTGTTCCCGCACTGTTCTTCTTGCAAAGAAACTGCAACATCATTTGGGCACGTGTCAAGAATATTCCTATTGGGATTACACTAAATTCACAGAGTTGGGGGAAAGCAGCATCTTTATATTAATGTTCCCATCTACACTGTAATGAAAATTTAGCCCTATCCTTTCCATTACCGTTACTGATATTATTTATTCCATTTTCCTTATCTAACAGCACTGCCTAACACTTCCAGAATAATGTAAATACTGATGAACAGTATCTTTGCCTCTCCCTAACTTTAATGGATGCGTCTTAGTATATGTCAGAGTAAGCGCAATTCTGGCTACTAGTTTAAAATATGTTTATAATACATATTTACTGAGTTGTTTTATTTAAATCATGCTATAAAGGTATCATTCAATTCTTATTTTTAGTTCATTTGGTTTAGTTTTCAAAGTGTCTAACATTTTATCTAATGTCTTTGAGATAGCTATCAAACACTACGAGGTTATCTTTTCCTTTCACCTATTACAAATTATAACTGTGAATGATATATTGAGCCATTCTGGATTCCTAGAATAAACTCCTTTTGGTCAGAATATTATCTTTTTATCATAATGCTGATTTTATCTGCCAATATCTTATTTATAACTTCTATACCTAAACTCATAAGCAAAACTGGTTTGGGGTTTTAGTTTGTTTTCTAACCTTCGTTAGGTTTTAGTATCCAGTGGTCACACTGGAGAAAAAAGAATTGGAAAAGCTATCCTTCTTTCTGTAAGCTCCAGGCTTAAACTTCTTTCCCTACATTTCAACTTATTCAACCAACATTTCTTGAGTACCCACTGTGCATTTGTTAAGACACTGACAAGATAAAATTTCATATATATATATACACACATCCTTGGTGCAAAAAATTAAGTGAACAATGAAGAAACACACATGGAAGTATACTATAATATTACTGGCTCATCTACATATATGTATAGAGCTGCACAAGGAAGACTTCACAGAAGAACTGCAATTTGAGCTAAGTCTTGAAGGCAAGTAGGAGACAAAGAAAGGAGAACCAGCATTCTAAACATGTGTTCATGAAGCAATCACTTCTACTTGCTCTTAAATAATTTTAATCCATAGGACTGTGTTTCCTGTAAGATGACGCTACATTACTAATGGCAACTGGAATTGTGTATTGATACAACTAACAAGGCCTATATTTCTTTCCACATTATGTTCAGAAGTGGGACTTAATATTTGTAGAGCTTGTTACTTCAAAATTAGTCTTAAATTCATGTTTTTTCCTACTACTTGTTCAAATTCACCATATTGCTGGTTGTCCTCTGCCAGAATAACACTGTGGCTTTTCATAATCCTTAACTATTCACTATTTATTAACTCCAAAACTCAAAAATAAATGGGCACAGGTTGAAATATTCAGAACAGAAGGAGTAAAAACGTAACATTCAAAGTTCATCACGATGCTGGTAGGGTTTTCATGCTGCATGCTATTTGAGATGATTACACCTTCTCTTACAATGTTCTATGGCCAGGCTCCAGGTTACCTCATTAAAATATAAACTCTTGAAAGTAAAATGAAAGAAACTCAGGATGGTGCCTACAACACAGCAGTTGATAGAAAATTTTCTAAAACAATACAGTCCAGTAATTTGAAGATTGTAACGTACATAGCTGCAGATTAACCGTAAAAATACAGTATATGCTTCTGGGAGGATAAACTGGTCCAATCACTCTGGGAGACAAGACTGATATTCAGAGTTTTGAAAACGTACACACCCTGAGCAAATTCATTTCTGGAAATTTATGCTAAAGAAAAAAATTAATGTACAGGGATATATGGTTAGGGATATTCTGTGCAGCACAGTTTTATAATAATGAAAAATTAACAGTAGTCTAAATTTTCAACAGTAAGAAGTATAAATAAATGCAACAGAACATTATAAATTCAACTGAAATTACAAAACTACATGTACTGACAAAGAAAGATGTTCAAGACAAATTATTAAGAAAAGCGGGTAACATTACTCGCATTATGCATTATGCATCGCTGCACTACCTAATACAGTAGCCACTACCTACACAGAGATACTTAAATTTAAATTTGATTAATTAAATTTAATTTTAAATTAGTTATATTTAAATGAAATTTAAATTTCAGTTCCTCAGTCACACTAACCACATTTCAACTGCTCAACAGTCACACGCAGCCAGTGGCTATCATATTGCAGAGAGCAGATACAGACCGTCGCCATCATCAGGGGAAGTCGCTGTTTTGCTGCTTTTAACCGCCTTTCTCACCCTTCATTTAAAAAGGGATTATTCAGACTGGCACTAAAATAGTTCTGAGATTTTTTTTCCCCCTATCCAAATGTGAAAATTATCTGAAGACTCTGACCTCATATAGAGAAGTAGAGCTGTCATTTTTTTTTAATTCAATGTAAGATGAATTCTTCACTTAAGCTTTCTTAAAATGAAGCATTACATAGAAAAGTGAAAAATTATCAGTAGACACAGTGGTCAGCTAAAGTCTGAGTTTCCTCTCTAAAAATAAGTGACAGCATACCTCTGTATCATTCCCTCTAGCTGTGCCTCCAGGGCAGCAAATAATTTTTATCAAGGATCTTTTACAGCAAGGCAACAGTTTCCATGGAAACCACAGGGCAAACATCCATTACTGCTGCCTAGGACTTTATAAGCACACCGAAACTGAGGGAATCGCTTACTTTCAATTATTAATATTTTAAAATTGAGCAGTAGTCAGCTACTTTAATTCTGGTTTTGTTGTGTGTGTCTCTATGAACAAATCAATAGATGAGGAACAAATCAAGAAAATTCTGTGCCCCTCTAGCAACAAAATGAGTCTACAGAAATCAGGAGGGGGAAAAAAAAACCCAGAAAGGTATTAAACCAGTATACATGCCAGCCAATGTCATCTCATACAAGACAGCAAATCAGAACAGAAATCAGTGCAGAACTTAGGTAAGAAAGAAGAAATTCCCTTGCACTAGCTCAGGAGAGCATATAAATTTATCTAGGTCAAAATGCTGACTAATCAGGAAAAAAAGACAGTCATAACAACTGAGAAAGTGGCCACTCACCTCTCTCAACAGAGCGTCCTCTTTTTCCTTCTGCTCCAAAAGGCTTTCGAGGTGGTGGACATGCATCTCTGCCTCTGCCAGTCTCCTTGTTCTCTCATGGTCCTCCTCAGTAGCCTTAGCAGAAAGCCCCTTGCTCTGCAACATCTCCAGAAGCTTCTTGATGGATTCGTCCTGAGCGTTCAGGGTTTGCTTCTGAGTCTCAATCCGCAGCTCCATCTCCTCCAGAGTCTTTCGAAGGAGGAACAGCTCCTTGGCCTGCCGCTCATGCTCAGTGTGCAGCCTCTGAAAGTTCTCCTCCGTCAGCTCTGCCACGCAAGGCTCACCAGTCCTACTGTTACTATCCTGTTGAAACAGCTGGTTCAGGTCCCTCTGGATCCGCAATTCATCCTGGAGAGCCTGGACTGTCATTTGCATGTGCTGGTATAAAGACAAAAAAGAAAACCCAAATGAGCTTTTCTCCTCAAGTAGCAGAAACAGACTACGGGGAATGAGAAAGCAGCTACCACAGCTCTCAGAACCCTGCATTTAGCAAATGAGGATTCACATTATTCTGTTTTACACTGTCTTTAAAACTGATTGAGATAATCTGTAAAATGTCAGTAATTTAATTTGTGTTTATTACCAACAGGAAACAAGGTAAGTCTGGCAGCTCCTCACTTTGCTTGACTAAATAAAGACACTGTTCATGATTAACAGAAGGTATTACACGGAACTGAAGGTGAGGAGTGGGGAAAGGCAGGGGAAACCTATAGGAATACGGACACATCATACAAAAAATTTCACCAAAAAACACAAAGGATATCAAAATACAAAATGACTTTTAAGTGCTTTACAATTAAGTTAGCACATTAAATAATAAACATATGAGTGCATGCCAGAATGTGCTTAGCACTCCTTATGTGTTAATTTATTTAATCCTCACTATAACACATGTACTATTTTTTTTTCCATTTCTTTTTTTTTAAACATCTTTATTGAAGTATAATTGCTTCACAATGGTGTGTTAGTTTCTGCTTTATAACAAAGTGAATCAGCTACACATATACACAAGTTCCCATATCTCCTCCCTCCCGCATCTCCCTCCCTCCCACCCTCCCCATCCCAACCCCCCAGGCAGTCACATAGCACCGAGCTGATCTCCCTGTGCTATGTGGCTGCTTCCCACCAGCTATCTATTTTACATTTGGTAGTGTATATATGTCCATGACACTCTTTCACCCTGTCACATCTCACCCCTACTATTATTTGAATTTTATTGATGATGACACCAGGCATACAGAGACTTAAATAACTCACCCCAAGATCACACAGTAAGTAATAGAGCTGGCATTCGAATTAAAGCAATTCACGCAGCCCACTGAAGCTAGTACCCAAAGGTAATTAGATAACGTGAAGCTTTAAAAACAAAAAACAAAACACAAAAAACTGAGGCTGTGTGAGCTATTTATACAGAAAAAGATAACAATATAAGTGAGTAATTTGAGTAATTAAATGAAAATGTTAGTGCAGATAAGCTAGTAAAATGTTTCAGAGGGTATATCTTTAGCCTGTATCCCTAACGAAGGTATATGAACCTTTAATCTGAATGGATAAATTCTAGAACATTATACAAAGAACCTAAAAGGAAGTTACATCAAGAATCATGTTTTTAGAAATGAAGAAGCAACAATAGAAAATCACCCTTTGTATTCAAGGTATTCAAGGTCTGGCAGTGTGCCGCAGTGGAAGGAAACTAACCCACAATCAGAAGACAGGAGTTTTAGTTCCAGCTCTCACACTAAAGAGCAACCTAATTTGGAACACATTGCCATCTTTCTGGGTTTCAGATTCCTCATATTTAAAGTGAGAATATAAATGCCTGCACCATTTTTTCGCAGAGCTAATAATATCATTGAAATCTTTGTGGCATATATGTTAAAACGTACATTGTTTAAAATTTTTGGCAAACTGCAAAACAGCAGTAAATATCTCAAGGAAACGATCTGGCAAGTGTACAAAGACGCTCACTGTTGTTTACACCAGCGACAAAATTAGAAACAACCTCAATGGATATTAATAGGTGATGAGTTAAGTAAATGAGAAATGTCCACCCAGTTTAATACTATGCATCAATTTTTTAAAATGTAGATTTATAGTTACTGATAAAAACTACAGTTACAACATATTAAGAGTAAAAAAGCAGATATATAATAGCAAGTATAGGATGATCGCGATTCTAATTTTTTTTTTTTCATGTAATGTCTGAAACATTTATATTAACATATTTCCATACATATTTCCATACAAATACAAATATAAGATTTTTAGAAATTTCATGTAATGTCTGAAACATTTATATTAACATATTTCCATACATATTTCCATACAAATACAAATATAAGATTTTTAGAAATTTCATGTAATGTCTGAAACATTTATATTAACATATTTCCATACATATTTCCATACAAATACAAATATAAGATTTTTAGAAATTTCATGTACTGTCTGAAACATTTATATTAACATATTTCCATACATATTTCCATACAAATACAAATATAAGATTTTTAGAAATTTCATGTAATGTCTGAAACATTTATATTAACATATTTCCATACAAATAACCCAATGAAAGTTTAGTATTAGTTGTTTTGTTTGTTTTTTTATACTGCAGGTTCTTATTAGGCATCAGTTTTATAAACATCCGTGTATACATGTCAATCCCAATCGCCCAATTCAGCACATCACCATCCCCACCTCATCGCAGTTTTCCCCCCTTGGTGTCCATATGTCCATTCTCTACATCTGTGTCTCAACTTCTGCCCTGCAAACTGGCTCATCTGTACCATTTTTCTACGTTCCACATACATGCATTAACATACGATATTTGTTTTTCTCTTTCTGACTTACTTCACTCTGTAAGACAGTCTCTAGATCCATCCACTTCTCAACAAATGACTCAATTTCGTTCCTTTTTATGGCTGAATAATATTCCATCGTATATATGTACCACAACTTCTTTATCCAGTCGTCTGTTGATGGGCATTTAGGTTGCTTCCATGACCTGGCTATTGTAAATAGTGCTGCAATGAACATTCGGGTGCACGTGTCTTTTTGAATTACGGTTTTCTCTGGGTATATGCCCAGTAGTGGGATTGCTGGGTCATATGGTAATTCTATTTTTAGTTTTTTAAGGAACCTCCATATTGTTCTCCATAGTGGCTGTATCAATTTACATTCCCACCAACAGTGCAAGAGGGTTCCCTTTTCTCCACACCCTCTCCAGCATTTGTTGTTTGTAGATTTTCTGATGATGCCCATTCTAACAGGAGTGAGGTGATACCTCATTGTAGTTTTGATTTGCATTTCTCTAATAATTAGTGATGTTGAGCATCTTTTCATGTGCTTCGTGGCCGTCTGTATGTCTTCTTTGGAGAAATGTCTATTTAGGTCTTCTGCCCATTTTTGGATTGGGGTGTTTGTTTCTTTGATATTGAGCTGAATGAGCTGTTTATATATTTTGGAGATTAATCCTTTGTCCGTTGATTCATTTGCAAATATTTTCTCCCATTCTGAGGGTTGTCTTTTCGTCTTGTTTATGGTTTCCTTTGCTGTGCAAAAGCTTTGAAGTTTCATTAGGTCCCACTTGTTTATTTTTGTTTTTATTTCCATTACTCTAGGAGGTGGATCGAAAAAGATCTTGCTGTGATTTATGTCAAAGAGTGTTCTTCCTATGTTTTCCTCTAAGAGTTTTATAGTGTCCAGTCTTATATTTAGGTCTCTAATCCATTTTGAGTTTATTTTTGTGTATGGTGTTAGGGAGTATTCTAATTTCATTCTTTTACATGTGGCTGTCCAGTTTTCCCAGCACCACTTATTGAAGAGACTGTCTTTTCTCCATTGTATATCTTTGCCTCCTTTGTCATAGATTAGTTGACCATAGGTGCGTGGGTTAATCTCTGGGCTTTCTATCTTGTTCCATTGATCTATGTTTCTGTTTTTGTGCCAGTACCATATTGTCTTGATTACTGTAGCTTTGTAGTATAGTCTGAAGTCAGGGAGTCTGATTCCTCCAGCTCCATTTTTTTGCCTCAAGACTGCTTTGGCTATTCGGGGTCTTTTGTGTCTCCATACAAATTTTAAGATGATTTGTTCTAGCTCCGTAAAAAATGCCCTTGGTAATTTGATAGGGATTGCATTGAATCTGTAGATTGCTTTGGGTAGTATACTCATTTTCACAATGTTGATTCTTCCAATCCAAGAACATGGTATATCTCTCCATCTGTTGGTATCATCTTTAATTTCTTTCATCAGTGTCTTATAGTTTTCTGCATACAGGTCTTTTGTCTCCCTAGGTAGGTTTATTCCTAGGTATTTTATTCTTTTTGTTGCAATGGTAAATGGGAGTGTTTCCATAATTTCTCTTTCAGATTTTTCATCATTAGTGTATAGGAATGCAAGAGATTTCTGTGCATTAATTTTGTAACCTGCAACTTTACCATATTCATTAATTAGCTCTAGCAGTTTTCTGGTGGCAGCTTTAGGATTCTCTATGTATAGTATCATGTCATCCGCAAACAGTGACAGTTTTACTTCTTCTTTTCCAATTTGTATTCCTTTTATTTCTTTTTCTTCTCTGATTGCCGTGGCTAGGACTTCCAGAACTATGTTGAATAATAGTGGTGAGAGTGGACATCCTTGTCTCGTTCCTGATCTTAGAGGAAATGCTTTCAGTTTTTCACCATTGAGAATGATGTTTGCTGTGGGTTTGTCATATATGGCCTTTATTATGTTGAGGTAGGTTCCCTCTATGCCCACTTTCTGGAGAGTTTTTATCAGAAATGGGTGTTGAATTTTGTCAAAAGCTTTTTCTGCATCTATTGAGATGATCATATGGTTTTTCTTCTTCAATTTGTTAATATGCTGTATCACATTGATTGATTTGCGTACATTGAAGAATCCTTGCATCCCTGGGATAAATCCCACTTGATCGTGGTGTATGATCCTTTTAATGTGTTGTTGGATTCTGTTTGCTAGTATTTTGTTGAGGATTTTTGCATCTATATTCATCAGTGATATTGGTCTGTAATTTTCTTTTTTTGTAGTGTCTTTGTCTGGTTTTGGTATCAGGGTGATGGTGGCCTCATAGAATGAGTTTGGGAGAGTTCCTTCCTCTGCAATTTTTTGGAAGAGTTTGAGAAGGATGGGTGTTAGCTCTTCTCTAAATGTTTGATAGAATTCACCTGTGAAGCCATCTGGTCCTGGACTTTTGTTTGTTGGAAGATTTTTAATCACAGTTTCAATTTCATTACTTGTGATTGGTCTGTTGATATTTTCTGTTTCTTCCTGGTTCAGTCTTGGAAGGTTATACCTTTCTAAGAATTTGTCCATTTCTTCCAGGTTGTCCATTTTATTGGCATAAAGTTGCTTGTAGTAGTCTCTTAGGATGTTTTGTATTTCTGCGGTGTCTGTTGTAACTTCTCCTTTTTCATTTCTGATTTTATTGATTTGAGTCCTCTCCCTCTTTTTCTTGATGAGTCTGGCTAATGGCTTATCAATTTTGTTTATCTTCTCAAAGAACCAACTTTTAGTTTTATTGATCTTTGCTATTGTTTTCTTTGTTTCTATTTCATTTATTTCTGCTCTGATCTTTATGATTTCTTTCCTTCTGCTAACTTTGGGTTTTGTTTGTTCTTCTTTCTCTAGTTTCTTTAGGTGTAAAGTTAGATTGTTTACTTGAGATTTTTCTTGTTTCTTTAGGTAGGCTTGTATAGCTATAAACTTCCCTCTTAGAACCGCTTTTGCTGCATCCCATAGGTTTTGGGTCGTCGTGTTTTCATTGTCATTTGTCTCTAGGTATTTTTTTATTTCCTGTTTGATTTCTTCAGTGATCTCTTGGTTATTTAGTAACGTATTGTTTAGCCTCCATGTGTTTGTCTTTTTTACGTTTTTTTCCCTGTAATTCATTTCTAATCTCATAGCGTTGTGGTCAGAAAAGATGCTTGATATGATTTCAATTTTCTTAAATTTACTGAGGCTTGATTTGTGACCCAAGATGTGATCTATCCTGGAGAATGTTCCGTGTGCACTTGAGAAGAATGTGTAATCTGCCGTTTTTGGATGGAATGTCCTATATATATCAATTAAATCTATCTGGTCTATTGTGTCATTTAAAGCTTCTGTTTCCTTATTTATTTTCATTTTGGATGATCTGTCCATTGGTGTAAGTGAGGTGTTAAAGTCCCCCACTATTATTGTGTTACTGTCGATTTCCTCTTTTATAGCTGTTAGCAGTTGCCTTATGTATTGAGGTGCTCCTATGTTGGGTGCATATATATTTATAATTGTTATATCTTCTTCTTGGATTGATCCCTGGATCATTATGTAGTGTCCTTCCTTGTCTCTTGTAACATTCTTTATTTTAAAGTCTATTTTATCTGATATGAGTATAGCTACTCCAGCTTTCTTTTGATTTCCATTTGCATGGAACATCTTTTTCCATCCCCTCACTTTCAGTCTGTATGTGTCCCTAGGTCTGAAGTGGGTCTCTTGTAGACAGCATATATATGGGTCTTGTTTTTGTATCCATTCAGCCAGTCTATGTCTTTTGGTTGGGGCATTTAATCCATTCACGTTTAAGGTAATTATCGATATGTATGTTCCTATGACCATTTTCTTAATTGTTTTGGGTTTGTTTTTGTAGGTCCTTTTCTTCTCTTGTGTTTCCCACTTAGAGAAGTTCCTTTAGCATTTGTTGTAGAGCTGGTTTGGTGGTGCTGAATTCTCTTAGCTTTTGCTTGTCTGTAAAGCTTTTGATTTCTCCATCAAATCTAAATGAGATCCTTGCTGGGTAGAGTAATCTTGGTTGTAGGTTCTTCCCTTTCATCACTTTAAGTATTTCATGCCACTCCCTTCTGGCTTGCAGAGTTTCTGCTGAGAAATCAGCTGTTAACCTTATGGGGGTTCCCTTGTATGTTATTTGTCGTTTTTCCCTTGCTGCTTTCAATAATTTTTCTTTGTCTTTAATTTTTGCCACTTTGATTACTATGTGTCTTGGCGTGTTTCTCCTTGGGTTTATTCTGTATGGGACTCTCTGCGCTTCCTGGACTTGGGTGGCTATTTCCTTTCCCATGTTAGGGAAGTTTTCGATTATAATCTCTTCAAATATTTTCTCTGGCCCTTTCTCTCTCTCTTCTCCTTCTGGGACCCCTATAATGCGAATGTTGTTGCGTTTAATGTTGTCCCAGAGGTCTCTTAGGCTGTCTTCATTTCTTTTTATTCTTTTTTCTTTAGTCTGTTCCGCAGCAGTGAATTCCACCATTCTGTCTTCCAGGTCACTTATCCGTTCTTCTGCCTCAGTTATTCTGCTATTGATTCCTTCTAGTGTAGTTTTCATTTCAGTTATTGTATTGGTCATCTCTGTTTGTTTGTTCTTTAATTCTTCTAGGTCTTTGTTAATCATTTCTTGCATCTTCTCAATCTTTGCCTCCATTCTTATTCCGAGGTCCTGGATCATCTTCACTATCATTATTCTGAATTCTTTTTCTGGAAGGTTGCCTATCTCCACTTCATTTAGTTGTTTTTCTGGGGTTTTTTCTTGTTCCTTCATCTGGTACATAGCCCTCTGCCTTTTCATCTTCTCTGTCTTTCTGTAACTGTGGTTTTTGGTCCACAGGCTGCAGGATTGTAGTTTTTCTTGCTTCTGTTGTCTGCCCTCTGGTGGTTGAGGCTATCTAAGAGGCTTGATGGGAGGCTCTGGTGGTGGGTAGAGCTGACTGTTGCTGTGGCGGTCAGAGCTCAGTAAAACCTTAATCCACTTGACTGTTGATGGGTGGGGCTGGGTTCCCTCCCTGTTGCTGTGGCGATCAGAGCCCAGTAAAACCTTAATCCACTTGACTGTTGATGGGTGGGGCTGGGTTCCCTCCCTGTTGGTTGTTTTGCCTGAGGCAACCCAACACTGGAGCCTACCCGTGCTCTTTGGTGGGGTTAATGGCCGACTCTGGGAGGGCTCACGCCAAGGAGAACTTCCCAGGACCTCTGCTGCCAGTGTCCTTATCCCCACGGTGAAACAGAGCCACCACTCGCCTCTGCAGGAGACCCCCCAACACCAGCAGGTACGTCTGGTTCAGTCTCCCCCAGGGTCACTGCTCCTTCCCCTGGGTCCCGATGCACACATTACTTTGTGTGTGCCCTCCAAGAGTGGGGTCTCTGTTTCCCCCAGTCCTGTCACAGTCCTGCAATCAATTCCCACTAGACTTCAAAGTCTGATTCTCTAGGAATTCCTCCTCCCTTTGCCGGACCCCCAGGTTGGGAAGCCTGAGGTGGGGCTCAGAACCTTCACTCCAGTGGGTGGACTTCTGTGGTATAAGTGTTCGCCAGTCTGTGAGTCACCCACCCAGCAGTTATGGGATTTGATTTTACTCTGATTGCGCCCCTCCTACCGTCTCACTGTGGCTTCTCCTCTGTCCTTGGACGTGGGGTGTCCTCCTTGGTGAAGTCCAGGGTCTTCCTGTCAATGATTGTCCAGCAGCCAGTTGTGATTCTGGTGCTCTCGCAAGAGGGAGTGAGAGCACGTCCTTCTACTCCGCCATCTTGGTTAATCTCTCACTCGCGATTCTAATTTTTAAAAAGTATAAACATGCAGAGAAAAGTCTAAAAGGATGCAAACAATTACCAGGGTCTGGGTATGGGTAGATTTTACATTTTTCTTCATACTTTTTTGTACTATCTAAATCCCCTACAGTAAGCAAGTAATCAATAAAAAGGGACATTTTTACCTTTAAAAATAAGAGAAAAGACTTCAGAGATGCCTGCTTGGCTGTGTTCAATTTGCTACCACTTTGGTTAAAAGGGAGGGAACAATAAATATTTACTATTTACTATAAATAAAAAATATCATAAGAAATAAAAATACTTCTGTAATGTTACACAAGAAATAATTAATGGTTATTTGGGGGAACAGAGGAAGGCAAGAAGGGAAGAAGGGAGGAAAGAACTGGAATCACTGGGGGACAACATGTAAGAAAACTTTATTCTATTCCGCATAAAAATTTTTTTAACTGAAGTGTAACTGACATTGAAAATTTTTTAATAATAGCTTTATTGAGACATAATTCACACATACCATAAAGTTCACCGGTTTAAAGTGTGTAAGTCAGCAGTTTTCAGCATATTAAAAGTTATACATTGATCACTACTATCTAATTCTAGAACACTTCCATCACCCGCTAAGAGAAATCCCATATACATCTGCAGTCACTTCCCAGCCACTTCCCGTCTTTCTCTCCTCCTAACCCTCCCTCCTCTTGAATTTGAACTAAATGTATGTACTACCCACCCAAAAATTAAATTTAAATAAATGCCTAATGATATTTTTCAGCCTCAAAAAGGAAGGAAATGCTGACACACGCTGCCACATGGATGGACACTATGCCAAATGAAATAAGCCCGTCACAAAAGACAAATATTACATGAGTCCACTTACATGAGGTCCCTAGAGCAGTCTATCTCACAGAGACAGGAAGCACAAGAGTGGTTGCCAGGGGCTGGGGAGATGGGAGACGGGAGACGGGAGACAGGGAGTGACTGTTTGATGGGTGCAGAGATTCAGTTTTACAGGATGAAGAGTTGTGGAGATGGATGGTGGTGATGGCTGCACAACAGTATGAATGTACCTTATGAACTGTACACCTGAAAATTGGTTAAGATGGTAAATTTAACATGGTGAATGTAAGCTGTATTTTACAATGATTTTAAACACTGGGGAAAAAATATGCCTGCCATAGAATTCCAACGTGTTGATATTAAATAATTTACTTATAACTATTGATAAATATTTAGTTTGGTTCTCATTTTCCACTATTATTAACAGGCACCTTCACATGTGTATCTCTGCACATTTATCCAAATTTTTCCTGGAGATAAATTCTGAAAGGTGGAATTCCTGGATCAGAGGGTATGCAGTTATGATTTTAATACACACAACAAATTATCTCTAAAAGGGTCTGTACAGATTTAAACTTCCACCAAACGACCTCTGAGCACTTTCCTATACCTTTGACAACTGGGTATTTTCTTTCTTCTCTTTCTTTTTTGGGCTTTCTTTGATTACAAGTAAGACTGAATATCTATTCACATATCTACAGGCGCTTTGTATTCCTTCCTTTGTGACTCATCTGTTCTTGTTCTTTGCTCATTTTGTTTTGGGGACATTTAACCTTTCTCCTAATCCACTTTAAGATCTTTTTATATTTGGAAAACAACCTTTTGCCTGCTGTGCATGTTACAAATGTATTTCCAAATCTGTCATTTTTCTTTTAACATAGTTTATGGCAACTTAAATAGAGAATTTTTTTAGTGCAAAGATAAGAACCTCTTTTTTTACAGTTTCTGGTTTTGGTATTTTGCTTAGCAAGTAGTGAACTTTCAATTATGGCAGTCTTCAAACTCTCGAAAAGCACTGGCTTTTTCTTACGAAAAATAAATTTACAATAAAATTATCAGGTATTTGAATTCATGAATATGATTCTTTAAATAAATTTAACTACCCGCATCATGCTGTAAAGATTCTCAACAGTTGTTGGAGTTCAAAATCCTTAATAAAAAGATGTGTCAAATTGCTAATTCTCTGAAGCCTATAATCAACCTCCAGTTTCATTCTTTACCTTTGGAAGTCAAAAAATCCAAATAAATTCTGAGCAAGTTTATCCCACAGGGAAATATCAGAAGTTAAATTCAACAATGAAACTGATTTCTAGGTACAACTGTCCCTCCTTTTCTGGACACTCATCACCAAATTCATTCAAATCAGGAGAAACAGATGTTGACGACAGCTAACAGTCTCACATACACTTTAGCACTTGTGATTATACTAGTATGTATGGCAAGCACTGTTTTGGTGAAGAAAGAAAATACAACGACTAATGTGCTCTGCTTCTTCAGCTCTGCTTGCACCCATTTTACTAGAATACAGAATTAAAATGATGCTCTGACTGGTAGCCGAGAAGGCTACACAGCAATTTTCTCCATTGAAATGGGAATCAGCACCCCTTCTTTAGGCTACATTCAAGCTAGATTCACTTTATTAAAATTCCTGCCAACTCCCCTGGGAGAAGAAAGCAGCAGCAGGCAATAAGCCAGGCTGCTCTTTCTCTAGCACATTCATACTGAAGATAAAGTGAGCATATCTGCACATATCACAGACATTTACCATGACCGACCAAAAACACATGCTGAATTTAGCAGGACAATCTCAGTTGTCAGATATTAGGAAAATTTCTATTGGGGAATTCTGCTTATGACACTCTCCAAAATGATCTCACACTTCGCACATTCCAAATTGTACACCAACACTCACTAGTCTACTTCTGCTCACTCTAACACTCAGCTTGAGCTGGAAGACTGGAAAAATAACTGCTTAAAATTTAGTCCAAGGATTGTACTAAAATTACACCAAGCTGTATCTCAATGAAATGGTAGGATGTTGTGAACAATAGTAATGAAAATTCTTAAATCTCTGATAGGGTTTATGATCATTTTTTAGAAAAATACATCTCAAAAACAACAAAACATCACAACAATGCTTCATATATTTTAGACAAATATCAGAAGCTCTTCTGAGGCAAAACTTCCATTAGTTTCTCTGAACAAGAGAACGCTTTGATCCAGTTTATCCTGATTTCTAAAATGACAGAACCAAGGAGTCTAGAGCTATTTTTAGTTACAGAAAAAGAATATTATGGATACATGAAAACGGTCATCATCACAAACATTATACTGTATCCCAGAGAGTTCAATGCACTATTTGTCAAGATAACCATTAGAAAAAATACCAGTACTGCATCCTATTATGTTAAATTAAGAACGATTTTTTTCCTGAAACATGTAAATACATACATTGAGGAAACTTTATCAATGCAAGATGCAAAAGAGTTTATAATAATTCTTACTAACATCACCCAAGTCGATCCTCAGGCTCTGTGATGTTCTGATCTGTGCTGTACCGTATGTGTCCCTAAGAAGAGCACTTACCAGCCCAATCTGCAATTTATTTCTTTGTATCTGTCTTCAAGAAAAACTTTCTAGAACTTGGGACTTTCATCTTTTTACTCTAGGGCACGGCACAGTGTTTGGTATAGTAAGTGCTCAATAAATTTTTGATGAAAGATTGACAAAAACAAATTTTCACGCATTATTTTGAAAGTAAATGGCTACTGGATAGTAGATGCAAATCAAGTCCCTGGAAAATTGTATCTTTCCCCTATAACAGAGAGAATTACTCTTATTCTGTAACAATTAGTTCCTTACCAGCTAACACACAAAAAATTCTATCTCAAATACAAACTGGCCAAAATACTAAATGCAATCCTAATTTTTTAAGAAATGTTAATTATACACTCTGGATTTATTTGTGTTTGATCTGAAGTGAAGAGAAGCATTTTCAAATAATTAACTGTCAACAAGAATCTTTTATACTTTTAATACTATATACAACATACACCAAAAGTGTAGGATAGAGTTCTTATCCAAAAACAGAGCTTACAAAGTGGTAAAACTTAATATCTATATATACACACTCACACACCAGCACTATACCTTATTATAAATTTTAAATTAAGAATATTCAAGAACGAGAAATGGGACACATAAAAGCGCTTATTATATATGCAACATACTCGAATGAAGTTCAGATTCTATAAGATCACTATGATTTGGATTCATGAATCTTTAATATGAAAAGAAAGTATTCTAATTTCTATCATTTTAGAAGAAACTCAAAGTTTTTTAATGAGTCTGAACCTCCAAGACTGAGACAAAGCAAGAGCCTCTAGGTAGTTCATTTCGTCTGATCATTAGTCTAGTATTCTTTCCGTTGATTCTTTCAGTTGCTGACGAGGATTTATCTTCTGTGCAGCAAAGCACACTGTAAACTCTCAAATATTAAACCAAAACCAAGTTCTCAGACTGATCTAAATAAACACCAGCAAGAGACATACTACAGTGCAAGAAACAACCATACCAGAATTCAAATGGATAGATTAAATTGTTTAAATGAATGCTACTTTGAGCTTATTCTCCTCTAAAAAAGATGTCAGAGTCAAGAAAATGAACAAGCAATTATTCCAGATTCCTAGCAGCTACTCTCTGCTACTGAATCCAGGAGAGAAAAAAGAACATCTGCCTTTATGCCAGCATAACCCAGAGGAGAAATTAAAGAATAAACAAAAATACTATCAAAAGGGGGAAGTCCCGAGGTCATAATACATTCTATTATTGTGTGCTCATCAAGACAACAACTCAAGTGACAATAAACTGATTTTAGTACAAGTTCTAGAAATTCCAAATAGCTTTCAGTTACCCAAACTCCCATACCATTTACTTACCCCTTAACCTCTACTTAAAGAGTATATGTATATGTATAACTGATTCACTTTGTTATAAAGCAGAAAACTAACACACCATTGTAAAGCAATTACACTCCAATAAAGATGTTAAATAAATAAATAAATAAATAAAATAAATATAAATAAAGACTATCCTCTACCCGTTCCCTCACTTTCACTCCCAGCTAAATCCTACCTGTCCTTTCATCCTTAGATCAGGCAACCTCCTCTAGAAAGCCTGTCTGACTCTCAAACTGAACAAAAGGCAGAAATAGAGAGGAAGGAATGGGTGGAGGAAGAAAAGTACAGAAAGAAGAAAAGATAATATCCCAAACCAGATATTACAGTAGTAAAAATATCATCCTAAGCAATGTCAGGATTGAAGACGTCATTCCATTAAAAAATAACATCAAAATAAAAATTTTTTTTAACCTTAAAAGTAAAATCAACCAGCAGAGGGATCCTATAGTAACCATTTCCATAGTGTTTAACTTGAGAATGCTCAGTACTAACAAAGCAAAGGCAGAATTAAATACAAGGGACCATAAAGGTACTGTTCAGTCTAGCAGCATTTTAAGTATCAACCTCACTTCTTTCTTCATGCTCTACAACCCAAAAGTTTCAAGCACCTGCAACAGACGTCAATGAGGTTAACAAAATTCCCAGATTTAGTTCCTGAAATACTAGTATATAAATCAAGAAGAAGGGTGAAGAAAGAAGGGTAAAGAAAGAAGAGTTAAGCGATACCTATCAGCTGTGAACATGTTAAGAGCTAACCCTGGCAATGCTACAACTGGGAGTGGATTCAGCTGAACAAACACACACCGGAGGCAGCAGCTTGACTGTGAGGGGGCGGGGGGGGGGGGCGGGGCGGGGGCGGGGTCCCTGCTGGCATAAAGCTAACGGGCTAATGTCTGTGTCCCACAGAGCTATGTCAACACTGAAGTCACTGTGTGCCCAAAGCTTTCCAGAAGCTATAGAATTCCTTTTTCCTTTTTTTCCCCCCCTTTTCCTCCAGAGAAAGAGAAGAGGCAAGGAAGACTGATATTGAGGGAGAGTACAAAGAGATCATGACCTTACAGTCTTACAGAAAAGCACTCCTGTACACTGCCATTGTTTAAGATGCTTTCACACACACTATCACTATACTGTGTTAAACTGAAATGAAGCCCATCAAAATTATTTACATAAATAATTCTGTCTTGGGGAGAAAATAGCATAGAACATATACAAAGAATATCAGCTAACCAGAATAAACCAACCAAATTACTCACATTTTTTTTCAAGACTTACCCCTTTAATAATGGGCTTTCTTGTAAAAATCAAATCTACACTAGGCAACTGATAGACTACAACAGTCCACTGTTGTATTTTGTTCTAGAGATACTAAGACCAAGTGCAGTTAAGACAAGAGAAGGAAACCAAAGGTATAAGAATTAGAAAGCAAGAAAGTCATTATACAGAGATTGTAGGATGAAAACTCAGAAGAAATTACAGACAAAATATCTGTATAATTAACAGTCCAGCAAGGGACTTCCCTGGTGGTCCAGTGGTTAAGAATCCACCTTCTAATGCAGAGGACGTGGGTTCTGCATCCCACATGCCACGGGGCAACTCAGCTCACGTGCCACAACTACAGAGCCCACCAGAGCCCACACGCTCTGGAGCCCGCGCACCGCAACGAAAGATCCTGCATGCCGCAAGGAATATCCCGCATGCAGCAACTAAGACCTGACGCAGCCAAAAATAAAACAAACAAATAATTAAATATTTAAAAAAAAAAAGAGTTTAGCAAGCCTGGCGCATATAAGATCAACATATAAAATTTAACTGGGGCTTCCCTGGTGGCGCAGTGGTTGAGAATCTGCCTGCCAATGCAGGGGACACGGGTTCGAGCCCTGGTCTGGGAAGATCCCACATGCCGCGGAGCAACTGGGCCCGTGAGCCACAATTACTGAGCCTGCGCGTCTGGAGCCTGTGCTCCGCAACAGGAGAGGCCGCGATAGTGAGAGGCACGCGCACCGCGATGAAGAGTGGCCCCCACTTGCCACAACTAGACAAAGCCCTCGCACAGAAACGAAGACCCAACACAGCCAAAAATAAATAAATAATAAAATTAAAAAAAATTTTAAACTTTAACTGCATTTCTCTACAAGGAACAAATCTTTAAAAAGTGTCATTAAAAAGAGAGAGAAAGAGAATCTTGATAAATAAAACCAAAGAAGCATCTGGGGATAAAATAACAATACAAAGTCAAACTATTATGGAGAAAATCATAATTGTTTCAAAAGCAAAACACCAAGGTATAAATATTATTTTTTTTGTATACAATCCCTTAATTTTTCCATGGCAACCATCAAATAAGGCATATCAAAGACTCTTCTGCACATGCTTCTGTAAAAATGTTAAGTAGATAAAAGAAATCTTTAAAAATTAATAAAATTTTTTTGAAAATCAATTTAGGTAGTAAACAGACAATACAAAAGATTGCTTCATGTTTTAACAGCATGTTGAGAAGAAATAAAACCATATGGGATCTTCACGGGGTATTTAAAAGAAAAATACATTTGTTTTCTCGACTCTCACCAATTTTATCACATAAACTCCAATAAATACATGTGTTACCATTATTTTCATTCATCTCCTACATCCATATTTACTCATCGCGTTGTATTTTCAATTTGAATACTTAGGTCTATGACCACAAAATCTTTCACTTCACTTCAGCTGACTGCATACTTTTGGGGAAAGTTAAACATGCACTTACCCTATGACCCAGCGATTCCACTCCTAGATACTTCCGCAAGAGAAATAAAAACATGGCCACAAACACATCTGTATAAAAATGTTTACAACCGCTTTATTCATAAGAGCCAAAACTGGAAACAACCCCATCAACAGGAGAATGGATAAATTGATTATGCAATATCCATGCAATGAAAACTACTCAATATTAGGATGACTATGGATACATGCAACAACACGAATAAACTTTAAAAAAAATATATAGTACACTGAGCAAAAGAAGCCAAACACAACAGAGTACAGACTATATGGTTTCATGTATAGGAGGTTCTAGAGCAGGCAAAACTAATCTAAAGTGAAAGGAATTAGAACACTATCTATGTGTTCGGGGCAGGGAAAATACGGATTGGGAAGGAGCTCAAGGGAACCTTATGGGATGATGGAAATGTTCTATATCTTCGTAAGACTGCATTATACGACTACTGGCATTTGTCAAAACTCATGGAACTATGATACGGAAGATCCATGTATTTTGCTGTATGTAAACTATACTCCAACAAAAAATAAATATATTAAAAGAGAAAAAAGTAACATAGGTCAGAAAAGGGAAAAGTAAATAAATATTCAAGAAAATTTCTTAACAAGTAGGAATGACTTCACTTAAAAGAAAAAAGGATAATTTAGTTGATTTTAAGAACACTTCCAGTCCCAGCATGTATTATGCTCTATCACCTAATTCAATTGTAACCCTGCATTCTTTTTTTTTTTTTTAATTTTTTATAGCTACTTTATTTATTTATTTATTTATTTATTTTTGGCTGTGTTGAGTCTTTGGTTCGTGCGAGGGCTTTCTCTAGTTGCGGCAAGTGGGGGCCACTCTTCATCGCGGTGTGGGGACCGCTCTTCATCGCGGTGCGCGGGCCTTTCACTATCGCGGCCCCTCCCGTTGCGGGGCACAGGCTCCAGATGCACAGGCTCAGCAGTTGTGGCTCACGGGCCCAGCTGCTCCGTGGCATGTGGGATCTTCCCAGACCAGGGCTCGAACCCGTGTCCCCTGCATTAGCAGGCAGATTCTCAACCACTGCGCCACCAGGGAAGCCCACCCTGCATTCTTAAAAAGGTTAGAGAAGAAAGCAGAAGCTCGGGGCTACAGAGACTCATTCAAATATACAACAACGTATGGAAATCACCATCAACAATTTGCCTTATTTGTTTCAGATCTCTCTCTCTCTCTCCCCCACCCCTCACTGTTGCTTATTTAAAATTCACAGAAGTGATGTCATCTGTTCTTGATTCTCTTTGCAAATTGCTCATGTTACTCAACATAATGTGTCTGAGAATGTAAACTGGTATAGCCACTATAGGAAACAGTAATGGAGGTTCCTCAAAAAATTAAAAATAGAACTGCCATTAGATCCAGCAATTCCACTTCTGAGTTTTTATCCAAAGAAAACAAAAATAACTAACTCGAAAAGATATCCGCACCCCCATGTTCACTGCAGCATTATTTATAATAACCAAGATATAGAAACAACCTAAGTGTCCATCAATGGATGAATGGATAAAGAAAATGTGGTGTGTATATCTATACACATATGTGTATAGATATACACAATGGGATATTATTCAGCCATAAAAAAAAATAAAATCTTACCATTTCGGAGGGGGGGGCAGAACCACAAGCTCACAGGTAGAGAACAGATTGGTGGTTGCCAGGGGTGGGGGACAGGGAGTGGGTGAAATGGGTAAAGGGAGTCAAAAGGTACAAACTTCCAGTTATAAAAATAAATAAGTCCTGGGAATATAATGTACAGCATGGTGACTATAGTTAATAACACTGTATTACATATTTGAAAGTTGCTAAGAGAGTAGATCTTAAAAGTTCTCATCCCAAGAAAAAAAAGTTCTTTGTAACTATGTGTGGTGATGGATGTTAACCAGACCCAGTGTGTTGATCATTTTGTAATGTATCCCAATAGCAAAATATTGAAACTAATATAATATGTCAACAATACTTCAATTTTTTAAAAACGTGTTTGAGATTTCTCCACACTGATATACATAACTCTAGCTCATTCACGTTTATGAACTGTATAATACAGGTTTCACAATTCCTTATCCAAAATTCTAAAATCCAAAGAGCTTTAAAAAGACTAAATTTTTCTCCAAGCTTAATGGAAAAACCTGACTCAACTGCTATGAGGCTATTTACCATTTATTTATCCAATTTAATATGAATATTCCTAAGTTTTGCTACAGATTTAATATGTTTGATTACTGGGTATTGTCCAGATCCCAATGGGAGTATTACACAATATACAGTTTATATACTGGATTACCTTTCAAAATCTGAAAAACATCTAAATTCCAACATACATGTGCCCTAAGTATTTTGGAGGAAAGGACTGTGTACTCACATTCCATTTTGTGAATAAATACCAACTTATCCACTCACCTACTTGAGGAACAGTTAGATGTTTTTCCACTGTTATCACTGTTACAACAAGCACATGTACATCTACCTGTCTCCTTGTGCACATGTGCAAAAGTTTCTCTCAAGAAGACACACGGAAATGAAACTGCCAGGTAGTAGAGCGTGTCTTCAACCTTACTGGTCATTTAAATGTACCTTATTCAACTTACTATAAACGAGATGCATAATACAGATGATAAAAGGGAGCAGATATCCAGCCTATAACTTTCATATCTATAGAACCATTAATCATATAACACTTTCCATTAATCATAAAACCACTTTCCTAGAAGGAAATTTTTGGTGGAAATGGATTGGGTTGTTACTTTAAAAAAAAAGAAAAGCTAAATGATTGTGCATTCAATTCCATCCATAAGGAATAAAGACAGTGTTTTCAAAGAAAGTTATTACTTATGAAGCTACTTTAATTAGCAGAGCCCAAGTATCGCTGTAAGGCTTGAGAATTTATTTTAAAAAGCAAAAATTCTATCCATAGGATCTTTTCTCTCTGAAAGAAGGAATGAGAGAAGAAACAGAAAAGATTGGAAAGAATCCTAATTTCTCTCCGCTCACCCTACTTCCTAAAATGGCATCTCTCCCTGAGAATCCCCACAAAATACAACTACTTTAATCTCAGTACCAAAATTTTGATGTCAAAGATTCCTATAAAAATGATCTTAGAGATAAGGACACTGAAAATCTGAAAGCAACAATAATCAACAGTTTCAAGAATTTCCTTTCTATCCCTTTCATATTTATTGGAAAATAAATAAATAAGCAGGCTTCTTTTTTCTCTCAGGTATTTGAGAAACAAAAAAGTAACACAGGGATACCTGATTCATTACTAATGTTTAAAATATTTTTAAACTAAACTTATGAATTGGGATAGATGCTTATATAATTCTTTTTTTCTGACAGCTTTTAAGAACACATTCTCTGATCCCCATATTATAAGGAAAATTGGCTTTTTAAATAAAGCTACTTGCTTAACCCAAGGTATCTAAACAAAAACAAGAAAACTTAAATGAGAGGTTCACAAAGGAACATTTGATGACATTAGTGGACCTAAAATATGTCATATTTCTTATACAGACTTAAGCAAAAGAAAATATGAATCCCAACGTATAGACAAGTGCCACAAAAACACAAAACTTACAGGAACACAAGAACAGCACTTTATCCTAGGCGGAAAAACGAACCCCTAGCCTATTTCAATACCAGAAGAATGACAGATTCTGAGAGGGCTCCGGCTACCTTGGGAGTTCTCTCCATCAAGAACAAGAACTAGTAATTAACATGAAAGAGTCCATTTCAGACAATTCTGCCCACAAAGGAGGCAGTGCTGTTGAAAAATAAACTTAACCAAACATTGGAGAACAGAAAAAAAATACTGAAGTATAATCCCTCACTGACGGAAGAAAGATCTTTAGTTAGGAGCAGGCATTAAGCTCCCTGACAGAGATACCATGGCAGGTGGGTATAATAAACACGGTCTGTCTCCATATAAAGGTAGATAAGACAGATAACGGTGCATAAGAGAGTCATTAATCCCAACAGCAACAAACATACACAATTATAACTGCAAACAGGGATAAAAGCTATAAATCCAAGGTAGTAAAAGATAAGAGAAGATTTGGGGGCTGGGTGAGATCTGAAGAATAAGTTAACTTCCATTAACTATTTAAAGACACAACACTTCTACTGTGAGGAGAAGACTACTTAGGTGAAGACCCTCAAGAAGGAGGGGGCACAGCACATTTGAGGGATTAAGGAGACTGAGCACCAAGGAAGTGTGACAAGAGTTTTGGACTTTAAGGGCAACAGGAAGCCCTGAAAAAGTTTTGAGCTGAGTATGATCATCTCTACCATCATCACTAATAGTGATGCCGGGCACATACTACCACATTTAATTCTTAGAACAAGTACATGAGGTAAGAATTATATAACCATTTTTCAGATGAGGAAACTAAGGTTTGGAAAGACTTAGCAGCCTGCCAAGCTCACATAACTAGTGAGTGGTGGAGCCAGGATTCAAACATCACATGGGCACTTTCAAAAGCCCAGACTGGCTGCAATGAGGCTGCACAGCAGGGGGAAACAGAAAGACGGGAAAATTGGGAGACCACTGCAATAATGTCAGCCAACAGCGACATGACCAAACTATGACAGTGGCTGTGGGGTGGGAAAATGGATGGCTTACAGAAATACTTCAGAGAAAAAAGATCACCAGGATTTGACTGGCAGGGTGGGAAATGAGGGAATGAAGCAATCAAGGAAAATTCTGAAGTTTCTGACTTAAACACCATGGACAAGTTGGTGGCACCATAAACAAAAATGGGAAAAAATAAGGAAGGACCAGAATTGAGGGGAAATCTTGAGCTGAATGTAATGTGCTTTTGAGATGCTGAGAAAAGGTTTGAGGGAGCAACTGGGCATGTGGGTCTGGAGCTTAGAGGAATGATATGAGCTAAAGATGTTAAGTGTGGAAGCTCTGATACACAGATGTTAACTGAGGCCAAGGTAGTGAATAAGCCTCCCTAGGAAAAGAAAACACAGCAAGAGGAGATAGTCATAGGACTGATTCAACATTAGATGGCAGGCAGAGGGTAAGAGGCGGGCAAAGGAGACAAGAGGAGCAGTCAGAGAAGTGGGTAGAAATCAGGAAAACAGTGTCACAGAAACTGAAAGAAGTTGATAAGGACCCTTTCTCTAAGGGGAGAACACAGACCAAGAAAGATCTGGCTCTGGGTTCAATTCCTGGTTCCATCAAGATGACTTCAGTGAAGTTAACTAAATACTCTGAGCCTTAATTTATTAATCTATACTATGAACATTATGAAACTGAATCTACAGGGTTATTATAATAATTAGCAGTAAGACAGAACACCTATCACACTGTAAATTATCAATAAATGGCAGCTACTGTTGTTGCTCCTGTTTGTAAAATCAAAAGGTTTGGTTAGTGGCTTATTGAACCCAGCCCTGGGAAGCCCTAGGGGTTCTAAAGAACATCTTCAGGGAATGCCTGGCAGGGCCACACTGGGGCATCTGGGCTCCCCAGTCCTGTCTCAATCAGAACAGCTTTGCCTTCTTTTTCATTTTACTTCTTAAAATAAGTTTGAGGCACTTGCCTGGTGGCACCGTGGTTGGGAATCCACCTGCCAATGCAGGGGACACGGGTTCGAGCCCTGGTCTGGGAAGATCCCACATGCCGCAGAGCAACTACGCCCGTGCACCACAACTACTGAGCCTGCGCTCTAGATCCCGGCTCCACAACAAGAGAGGCCACCGCAATGAGAAGCCTGCGCCCCACGCCACTCGCCGCAACTAGGGAAAGCCTGTGCGCAGCAACGAAGACCCAACACAGCCAAAAAATAAATTAGTTAATTAATAAATAATAAGTTTTATTTTCATATCTGAATAATATTCATTTGAAAAAGGGGTCTGCAGCTTAAAGTGTTTTTCAAAAAGCAATGACTGGATCATCTCAATAGTCCCTTCAATTCATTTGGATTACAGCTTGTAATTCTATTTTTTTTCTTTTTTTGAATTTTTGAAGTTTATTTTTTTATACAGCAGGTTCTTATTAGTTATCTATTTTATACATATTAGTGTATTCATGTCAATCCCAATCTCCCAGTTCATCCCACCACCACCCACCCTCCCCGCCACTTTCCCCCCTTGGTGCCCATACGTTTGTTCTCTACATCTGTGTCTACTTCTGCCCTGAAAACCAGTTCATCTGTACCATTTACAGCTTGTAATTCTTCACCAAAGTAAAACATTTGAGAAATAAGGACAAAACAACACACTTGATAACATAATCCCTAACATGAAGCTTATTATTTATGATTATTTAATTAGAATAATGGTTATAAATCAATTAGCTCTGTTTCTCTACTGAAAATTGTACTAGGGTCAGTGCCATTACTGCCATTGAAGCACCACAGCCTTATAATAGCAAATTTTTGTTTGTTTGCTTAAGATTATAACCGCATGAACGGTGAAGAAAGGAGTTAAGCAGCATTAAAATCACAAAGGGCTTTCTTTTTTCATGAAAAATAAAGTTGGTTAGTGTGCTCAAATTACTTGTTTTCTTTTTGAAAGCCCTGCATGAAGAAAACCAATTAATAAAGAACCAAAATGTCTCACCAGCCTTTTCTCATTGAAATCAGTACCTCTAAAAACTTTCTTTTAATAGCCTTTTCTTCTGCTATTGATTGTTTGTAACTAATCACTTTCCATGTCATCATTCTATGTGGTCCTCTTGTGATAATTATCCCACACTCTCCAGTTTAGTCTGTTGAGCAATCACCACTCTGGTGCAGCTGAAAATTCTCAGGGACACTAGCTTGAATCTCTATGGCACAGATGTCCTAATACTTCATTTTAAAATGGGACAAAGGGGCTTCCCTGGTGGCACAGTGGTTGAGAATCTGCCTGCTAATGCAGGGGACATGGGTTCGAGCCCTGGTCTGGGAAGATCCCACATGCCGCGGAGCAAATGGGCCCGTGAGCCACAACTACTGAGCCTGCGCGTCTGGAGCCTGTGCTCCGCAACAAGAGAGGCCGCGACAGTGAGAGGCCCACGCACCGCAATGAAGAGTGACCCCCGCTCGCCGCAACTGGAGAAAGCCCTCGCACAGAGACGAAGACCCAACACAGCCAAAAATTAAAAAAAAATAAAAAAAATAAATAAATAAAATAAAATGGGACAAAGGTTTTACAGAGCCTTGCTGATCTTTTGTCCCAGACACTGGCTGTCTTTTTCATCTAGGACATAATCAAAAATGTACTGTATTAAAAAAAAATGTACTGTATAAGTTTTTTAACTACAACTTTAGAATTTATACTCTTCAATAGTAAGTCACTTCTCTTAAATGACAGAATTTGCTCCTATTTAATTGCTGGAAGTTTTAAGCAATTAAATAGGAGCGGACGGTGGATCAATAGTTGTCTTCATTTTAACAGCTCACCAAATAATGAGGAACATGAGAACTGCATCTGGAAGATTTGGTGTGAAAGGAAATGACTTCTGAAAGGCTGACTGATTTATTTGTGCTGATACTGGCGCAGACTGCCCTACTTTAGGCAGGATGGTTAGGGAAGGTCTCTTTGAAGAACTACCATTTAAGCTGACACCTGAGGCAGCCAGCATATAAGAGTGGGGTAAGAATGTCTGGCAGCACATAAGAATAAAGAGTTAAGAACAGCATATATATATATATATGCATATGTGTGTGTGTGTGTGTACATATATATTTGAAGGACATTTTTTTCAACACCCAATCGGCCATTAATACAAATTGAAAGCCTGTTATAATCAAATCAATGTAGTCCTGGAAAAAGAATATCAACAAAGAGATCAATGGAACAAATCTCACAATAATTAAGCACTTAAGAAAGAAAAAGGAAATGCCACAAACCAAAAGAAAAGAGACTGATCACAGTATTTAGAAAGCTTTTCAATTATTAGGAAAACATCAAAATAAATATGTTCTCCCCACATAAAATTAAAAATAAGTTCCAGGAAGATTAAAGAACTAGGTATAAAATGCAAATTAATTAGAAAATAAAAAGAATAAATATAACATATTTAATGATATTCAGATAGGGAAGGACTTTCTAAACAAAAAACGAAATATAAGAAATTACAAAAAAATTACAAATTACAAATGTAAGAAAAGTATAGTACATTTTACTGCTTAGAAATCTAGAATTATAAACATCAAAAGTCAAAAACTAATGAGCAAATGACAAAAACTAAAAATTATTCACAACTGGGAAAGTACTTTATCCTCACTATTGAAAAAGCCCATAAACGTCAATGAAATACTAAGACCTTACTGTCCCCAAGAGAAATTAACAAATAGGAATATACCAATCACAGACAATATGCAAATTGACAATAAACACATGAAAATGTAAACAAAGAATTGCAAATGAAAGCAAGGTAAGACAAAACTTTTTAATCTATGAAAGAGGTAAAAGTTTTTTTCAGGCAAAAGATTTTTAAACATTATATGAACAGGTAAGGTGATACATGCATTCTTACATGCCTGATCACCTAAAGTGGTCCAATCCTTCTAGAAGACAGTGTGTCAATAAGTATATTCATCTCTTTTATTTTATAAGCACAACTGTATCATCCTTAGGAAGCAGAAACTATCTTCTAGCAATGTTGCTTTTCTCTCCAAATATAAGGTGGATAATATAGTAATTTGTAGGGTCATTTTTGTAACATTTTCTCATTACAAAGTAATAAATATAAGTGTTAAACATTTTAAGAATACATAAATGTATATGGGAAAACCTCTCCTATAATTGCTTTGATCCCCTCTGATGAATAGATTCAATTTTTTAACAACCTATCATAGGAAAATAATCAGAAATGTGAAAATGTATTAATAAAGATGGCCATAACAGTAATACATATGACAAAAAAAACTGAAAAGTGCGGAGACCTTCAAGATGGCAAAAGAGTAACACATGGAGATCACCTTCCTCCCCACAAATACATCATAAATACATCTACGTGTGGAACAACTCCTACAGAACACCTACTGAACACTAGCAGAGGACCTCAGACCTCCCAAAAGGCAAGAAACTCCCCACGTACCCGGGTAGGGCAAAAGCAAAAAGAAAAAACAGAGACAAAAGAATAGGGACGGGACCCGCACCAGTGGGAGGGAGCTGTGAAGGAAGAAAGGTTTCCATGCACTAGGAAGCCCCTTCACTGTCAGAGACAGGGCGTGGCAGGGCGAAGCTTCAGAGCCACAGAGGAGAGCGCAGCAACAGGGGTGCGGAGGGCAAAGCGGAGAGATTCCCTCACAGAGAATCGGTGCCGACCAGCACTCACCAGCCCGAGAGGCTTGTCTGCTCACCCGCCAGGGTGGGCGGGGGCTGGGAGCTGAGGCTCGGGCTTCGGAGGTCAGACCCCAGGGAGGGTACTGGGGTTGGCTGCGTGAACACAGCCTGAAGGGGGCTAGCGTGCCACAGCTAGCTGGGAGGGTGTCCGGGAAAAGTCTGGAGCTGCCGAAGAGGCAAGAGACCACTGTTCCGGGCGCGTGAGGAGAGGGGATTCAGAGGACCTCCTAAATGAGCTCCAGAGATGGGCGCGAGCCGAGGCTATCAGCATGGACACCAGAGACTGGCATGAGACGCTAAGGCTGCAGGTGCAGCCACCAAGAAGCCTGTGTGCAAGCACAGGTCACTATCCACACCTCCCCTCCCGGAAGCATGTGCAGCCCCCGACTGCCAGGGTTCCGTGATGCAGGGACAACTTCCCCGGGAGGACACACGGCGCGCCTCAGGCTGGTGCAACGTTACGCCAGCCTCCGCCACCACAGGCTCACCACGCATTCTGTACTCCTCCCTCCCCCCAGGCCTAGGTGAGCCAGAGCCCCGGAATCAGCTGCTATGTTAACCCTGTCCTGTCTGGGCAGGAACAAACGCCCTCAGGCAACCTACATGGAGAGGAGAGGCCAAATCCAAAGCTGAACCCCGGGAGCTGTGTGAACAAAGAAGGAAAGGGAAATATCTACCAGAAGCCTTAGGAGCAGTGGATTAAATCTCCACAATCAACTTGATGTACCCTGCATCTGTGGAATACCTAAATAGACAATGAATCATCCCCAAATTGAGGCAGTGGACTTCGTGTGATTTTGCCTGTATAGCTTTGCTTTTACTAATTGTCCTAGGGTTCTGTCTGTCCGTTTTTTGTTTTTTTCCTAGTATAGTTTTTAGCGTTTGTTATCATTGGTGGATTTGTTTTTTGGTTTGGTTGCTCTCTTCTTTTTTTTTTCTTTTTTTTATTACTTTTTAATTTTTTTTATTTTCAATAATTATTTTTTATTTTTTATTTTAATAACTTTATTTTATTTCTTTTGTTTCTCCCTTTTCTTCTGAGCCATGTGGCTGACACAGGGTCTTGGTGCTCTGGCCGGGTGCCAGGCCTGTGTCTCTGAGGTGGGAGAGCCGAGTTCAGGACATGGGTCCACCAGAGACCTCCCAGCTCCACGTAATATCAAATGGCAAAAGCTCTCCCAGAGATCTCCATCTCAACGCTAAGACCCAGCTCCACTCAACGACCAGTAAGCTACAGTGCTGGACACACTATGCCAAACAACTAGCAAGACAGGAACACAACTCCACCCATTAGGAGAGAGGCTGCGGAAAATCATAATAAGGTCACAGACACCCCAAAACACAACACCAGACGTGGACCTGCCCACCAGAAAGACAAGATCCAGCCTCATCCACCAGAACACAGGTACCAGTCCCCTCCACCAGGAAGCCTACACAACCCACTGAACCAACCTTAGCCACTGGGAGCAGACACCAAAAACAACAGGAACTACGAACCTGCAGCCTGCAAAACGGAGACCCCAAACACAGTAAGTTAAGCAAAACGAGAAGACAGAGAAACACACAGCAGATGAAGGAGCAAAGTAAGAACCCACCAGGCCAAACAAATGAAGAGGAAATAGGCAGTCTACATGAAAAAGAATTCAGAGTAATGACAGCAAAGATGATGCAAAATCTTGGAAGTAGAATGGAGAAAATACAAGAAACGTTTAACAAGGACCTAGAAGAACTAAAGAATAAACAACAAGGATGAACAACACAATAAATGAAATTAAAAATTCTCTAGAAGGAATCAATAGCAGAATAACTAAGGAAGGAGAATGGATAAGTGACCTGGAAGATAAAATAGGGGAAATAACTACTGCAGAGAAGAAAAAAGAAAAAAGAATGAAAAGAATTAAGGACAGTCTCAGAGACCTCTGGGACAACATTAAACGCACCAACATTCGAATTATAGGGATCCCAGAAGAAGAAGAGAAAAAGAAAGGGACTGAGAAAATATTTGAAGAGATTATAGTTGAAAACTTCCCTAACGTGGGAAAGGAAATAGTCAATCAAGTCCAGGAAGCACAGAGAGTCCCAGGCAGGCGAAATCCAAGGAGAAACACACGAAGACACATATTAATCAAACTATCAAAAGCTAAATACAAAGAAAAAATATTAAAAGCAGCAAGGGAAAAGCAACAAATAACATACAAGGGAATCCCCATAAGGTTAACAGCTGATCTTTCAGCAGAAACTCTGCAAGCCAGAAGGGAGTGGCAGGACATATTTAAAGTGATGAAAGGGAAAAACCTACAACCAAGATTACTCTACCCAGCAAGGATCTCATTCAGATTTCATGGAGAAATTAAAACCTTTACAGACAAGCAAAAGCTAAGACAATTCAGCACCACCAAACCAGCTTTACAACAAATGCTCAAGGAACTTCTCTAGGCAGGAAACACAAGAGAAGGAAAAGACCTACAATAACAAACCCAAAACAATTAAGAAAATGGTAATAGGAACATACATATCGATCATTACCTTAAATGTAAATGGATTAAATGCGCCAACCAAAAGACACAGACTGCTGAATTGATACAAAAACAAGACCTGTATATATGCTGTCTACAAGAGACCCACTTCAGACCTAGAGACACATACAGACTGAAAGTGAGGGGATGGAAAAAGATATTTTATGCAAATGGAAATCAAAAGAAAGCTGGAGTAGCAATTCTCTTATCAGACAAAACAGACTTTACAATAAAGAATGTTACAAGAGACAAGGAAGGACACTACATAATGATCAAGGGATCAATCCAAGAATATAACAACTGTAAATAGTTACGCACCCAACATAGGAGCAAGTCAATACAGAAGGCAAAGGCTAACAGCCGTAAAAGGGGAAATCGACGGTAACACAATCATAGTAGGGGACTTTTAACATCCCACTTTCACCAATGGACAGATCATCCAAAATGAAAATAAATAAGGAAACACAAGCTTTAAATGATACAGTAAACAAGATGGACTTAATTGATATTTATAGGACATTCCATCCAAAAACAACAGAATATACTTTCTTCTCAGGTGCTCATGGAACATTCTCCAGGATAGATCATATCTTGGGTCACAAAGCAAGCCTTGACAAATTTAAGAAAATTGAAATTGTATCAAGTACCTTTTCTGACCACAATGCTATGAGACTAGGTATCAATTACAGGAAAAAATTTGTAAAAAATACAAACACATGGAGGCTAAACATTACACTAATTAATAAACAAGAGATCACTGAAAGAATCAAAGAGGAAATCAAAAAATACCTAGAAACAAATGACAATGAAAACACGACGACCCAAAACCTATGGGATGCAGCAAAAGCAGTTCTAAGAGGGAAGTTTATAGCAATACAATCCTACCTCAAGAAACAAAAAACATCTCAAATAAACAACCTAACCTTACACCTAAAGCAATTAGAGAAAGAAGAACAAAAAAACCCCAAAGTTAGCAGAAGGAAAGAAATCATAAAGATCAGATCAGGGGCTTCCCTTGTGGCACAGTGGTTGGGAGTCCGCCTGCCAATGCAGGAGACACGGGTTTGATCCCTGGTCCGGGAGGATCCCACATGCCGCGGAGCGGCTGGGCCTGTGCGCCGCAACTACTGAGCCTGCGCTCTAGAGCCTTCGAGCCACAGCTACTGAAGCCCGCGCGCCTAGAGCCCGTGCTCTGCAACAACAGAGGCCACCGCAATGAGAACCTGCGCACGGCAACGAAGACCCAACGCAGCCATAAATAAATAAATAAATAAATTTATAAAAAAAAAAAAAAAAAAAAGATCAGATCAGAAATAAATGAAAAAGAAATGAAGGAAACGATAGCAAAGATCAATAAAACTAAAAGCTGGTTCGTTGAGAAGATAAACAAAATTGATAAACCATTAGCCGGACTCATCAAGAATAAAGTCTGAGAAGACTCAGATCAATAGAATTAGAAATGAAAAAGAAGTAACAACTGACACTGCAGAAATACAAAGGATCATGAGAGATTACTACAAGCAACCATACGCCAATAAAATGGACAACCTGGAAGAAATGGACAAATCCACAGTCAACACTGTGAAAATGACTATACTACCCAAAGCAATCTACAGATTCAGTGCAATCCCTATCAAACTACCAATGGCATTTTTCACAGAACTAAAACAAAAAATTTCACAACTTGCATGGAAACACAAAAGACCCCGAATAGCCAAAGCAATCTTGAGAAAGAAAAATGGAGTTGGAGGAATCAGGCTCCCTGACTTCAGACAATACTACAAAGCTACAGTAATCAAGACAGTATGGTACTGGCACAAAAACAGAAATATAGATCAGTGGAACAGGACAGAAAGCCCAGAGATAAACCCACGCACATATGGTCACCTTATCTTTGATAAAGGAGGCAAGAATATACACTGGAGAAAAGACAGCCTCTTCAATAAGTGGTGCTGGGAAAACTGGACAGCTACATGGAAAAGAATGAAATTAGAACACTCCCTAATACCATACACAAAAATAAACTCAAAATGGACTAAAGACCTAAATGTAAGGCAAGACACTATCAAACTCTTAGAGGAAAACAGAGGCAGAACACTCTATGACATAAATCACAGCAAGATCCTTTTTGACCCACCTCCTAGAGAAATGGAAATAAAAACAAAAATAAACAAATGGGACCTAATGAAACTTCAAAGCTTTTGCACAGCAAAGGAAACCATAAGCAAGATGAAAAGACAACCCTCAGAATGGGAGAAAATATTTGCAAATGAAGCAACTGACAAAGGATTAATCTCCAAAATATACAAGCAGCTCATACAGCTCAATATCAAAAAACAAACCACCCAATCAAAAAATGGGCAGAAGATCTAAATAGACATTTCTCCAAAGAAGACGTATGGATGGCCAAAAGGCACATGAAAAGATGCTCAACATTGCTAATTATTAGAGAAATGCAAAGCAAAACAACAATGAGATATCACCTCACATCAGTAAGAATGGCCATCATCAAAAAAGTCTACAAACAATAAATGCTGGAGAGGGCATGGAGAAAAGGGAACCTTCTTACACTGATGGTGGGAATGTAAACTGGTGCACCCACTATGGAGAACAGTACGGAGGTTCCTGAAGAAACTAAAAATAGAGTTACCATATGATCCAGCAATCCCACTCCTGGGCATATATCCAGAGAAAAACATAATTCAAAAAGATACATGCAACCCAGTGTTCACTGCAGCTCTATTACAATAGCCAAGACATGGAAGTAACCTAAATGTCCATCAATAGGTGAATGGATAAAGAAGATGTGTTTTATATATTTATACATATATATGTATACACACACATACATACACACACACACACACACACACACACAATGGAATATTATTCAGCCATAAAAAGGAATGAAATAATGCCATTTGCAGCAACATGCATGGACCTAGAGATTATCATACTAAGTGAAGTAATCCAGACAGAGAAAGACAAATATCATGATATCGCTTATATGTGGAACGTAAAAAAAAAAAAAAGATACAAATGAACTTATATACAAAACAGAAATAGACCCACAGACAGAGAAAACAAACTTATGGTTACCAAAGGAGAAAAGAGTGTGGAGGAGGGATACATTAGGAGTTTGGGATTAGCCACCACTCTCAACAGCATGTTTGGATAGACGATTAGGCCTGAAGTGCTTAATTTGTTAAAAGAAAGGTATTAAACAACCATTTTATTAAGATATGAAAATGAGAGACAACAACAAGGAGAAATTTAAGTGCAAATTAAAGCAAAGACTACTTTAAAAACTTTTAAGTCAGTAAATCTGCATGACAAAAAACTTGTACAAAATCTAAGAACAGCATGATGCTGTAGTAGTATCTCCTGAGCAAATGAGGAAGGTGATTTAAGAGACAGGTCACCTGTCAGAGCCAGGTTTTAACACCTTATTTCTAGAACTTTTATTTAATGTTTATTCATCAAATTTCTATACCACTTATAAATCTCTGAATACTTTAATGACTCATCCCATGCCTTAGTGTGTGAGTGTTTGACCTTACCAAAAACAGTCTTGCAAATCACAGTATTTTTCTGAAATGTAATCTCTAACCTGGGTTGGCAAGGGAAGTCCATAAGAAAGTTTAGTACTGTGGTTCCAAAAATAATAACAACAACAACAAAAAAAATCACACGCAATTCCCTTTTAATGGTTTAAAGTCAAGCATTCTTTAAAAAATTCTTTCATATCTTTTCAAAGTCCTAACAATAAAGGAAAATTCCTTTACAAATCCACCACTGTTTTGCTATAGACACTTGAACTGAGTGGGAAAGATGTGACAAGTCAAGTCAAGATATTGGTACACAGAGAAAACGAAACAATACTCCTACACCGTTGCTTTAGCAGGGCCTGTTTGTGCTTAGGAGTATCACATCGATACCTTGTATTCCCGAATATTATACCCATCCTTCCTCTATGTTCTTATCATCAGGGATAAAACCTTGTCTTCAACTGCCTCTACTAACCTGCTCGTAAGAAGCAAACTTTCTCATCACGATACTCAGAATCCTAAATTCTCCCCGTTCTCCCTGCGTATCAACCTATTTCTGGCTCCAGTATCTGTCACTTCCGAGAGCACATCACCTGTAATTCTTTTCTGAAAGATCAGGCTCTCTTAACCTCCCACTGTGTCCTAATAATCCATAAGCACAGGGGACACCCCGATATTTGTTTCCTCAACTCCTGAGCTGCCGTCATGATATCAAAACAATCATGCCCCATGAAAATTCATGCTGAGGTGTCATGGCAAGATCCTCTGCTACTTTGTAATTCTCATATTCAACATGTATTGATAGTTCAAAGTAGCAGAAAAGAAGAGGGGATGTTAGCTTCAAGCACTGGCTGGGCTCAGAAAGACTGTTTACTTTAGGTCAGAGAGAGTGCGTATTTATTGCAGACAAGAAGGAACTAACAGAAAGTGAGCAAAGATTATGTGAAAGAAAATTAATGGAGACAGAGTGCAGAGGAGGGAACCAGAGCTTAAATCTGTGATAGAAATAAGAAGCGAGCTTGGTGAAGGAGAGACAGTATCTCCTCTGAGTCAGAAGAGACGACGACAAGAACACAGGTAACTGCTGAGGTGATGAAGGTAACTGAGGGGTCCCAGCATAGACTTGGTTTCAGTAAAATGAGAGCAGGACAATTACACAGGGGTGGGGATTGGAGTGATGGAGAAAGTACTAAGAGACTTAAAAAAGAGACATACTTGTTCTGAAGAGAAGGAAACCAGAACTTTTCAAAGTCACAGAGGAGAAAAAGCAGCAGCTGTATTCTGCACAGCAGATATATACAGCCTTCACAACAGACTATCTCAAGGAAGCTGCAAGATGCCTGGAAAGTACGAAAATGATGTCAAGAATGGTTCTGCTAAAAGTGACAATTTTGTCAAAACTGACTGGAGAGTGCGGCAAACGTTAATGGTGAAATATGGGGGATGGGTATAAGGAGGTTCACTATACTATTCTCTACTTTTGTGTACCTTTGGAAATGTTTATAATAAAAAATGTTTTTAAAAATTGCCTAGCCATCGTATGACCTCAGGAGCAATGGTTATCTTCCTCAGAAAGCTCAACAACTTGCCAGAACTTTCCAGAAGGTTTCAGGAACTTCAGAGACACAATTGCATACGGATACATACACTCTAGAGGACTGCAAAATTCAATGACAGGGAGGCAAAAAAAGTTTCTAGTTGACGAGGATTTGTCCCAAATTTGTTCTAAGGAGTGAGAAACACAAGTGAGCATTAAAATTAGGCTAAGCGTGTCAGGCGTGACAAACGGGGCCAGAAAATGAAAGCGATGAGGACAAGTATTTCAACTAAGCATATGCCTGAAGAACAATATTATAAAACTTACTTCATCTCCAGAACTTCCTCTAAGTGTTTTCTTCTCTCGGCCCGAAGGTTGGTCACATGAGTTTCCTTCTCTGCCAGTGACTGCTGAGTGCAGGACAGCGTCGCCTTCATGGACTCCAGCTCCTGTTTTACCTTCTCCATGGCCATCAGTAACTCCTCCACCTACGATCAATACAGAAAAGACAGAAACTGAGCATCTGGGTCAGGTATAGTCAGAGGAGCTGGGCAGTGGGCAACGCCTGGGTCCACAAAATTGAAGACACACCCATCAAAAATTCTGTACTCTCGCAGGATCAGACATAATTGGCAGTTAAAGAAATACATCTCTCATCTTCCCTCCGCTATAATTCTTCTCAGTTTAGGTCCAAAAAACCCTCATTTTCTTTTTGACAAATGTAAAGGCATCAGAAGTAACAGTGTGCCAGGAACAATCCCTTCTAAGGAATTTATTTGGAAACAGTCCAGAACCTTCCATGGAAATAACAATATAATGCAGATAAAAATATAAGGAACAAAATCATAATAAATATTTCTAGAACGATTTTAGGAAATAAAAGCCATAAACCTGACTAATACCAGATGCAGAATAAACATAAATGAGTCATTTTTATTCGTTCAAACTAAGATTCTTCTGTTTATACCATTACAAAAATTTCTTGTTAAAGAAACAGCTAGAATTCAATCGCATAATTTCCTGCTCTAAAGCTGGATAGGTAGAGATTTTCTGAGGAAGGCAGGAAGAAAAGAAAAAATATATATAACCAGATAGAGAAGAGACAGAACGCTTTTAAAAGGCCTGTAAAGGACTTCCCTGGTGGCGCCGCCCGCGAGAACCGGGACGGCCGTCCGCGCCGCCCTCCCTCCCTTCCTCCCCCCCTCCCCGGCCGCCGAGGTGAACCGCGGACAGGCCGCTAGCGGGGTCTCCCGGGCCGTGCGGGCAGCCCGAGGGCCTCCGGGCGGGAAGCCCACCTGTCCGCGGGCGCCAGGCTCCTCGGGGCGGCCCGCCCCGGGCTCTGCGTGACTGGTCCCCTGAAGCAGCGGCGGAGGCGGCGGCCCACTGTTTGCGCCGCACCGCCTCCTACGGCAAGCGGGAGGAGACAGACGCCGCCCGCCCGGCGCCTGCCGTGTGCGCCCGCGCCGGTCCGCAGCCCAGAGCCCCCGCCCGCCAGCCCCCAGCCCCCCGGCCCGCCAGCCTCACCTACGGCTCCGCACTCCCCGGGGGCGCGCTGCCGGGACCCAGCCAGGGCTGTGAGGAGGAGCGGGCGGAGGAGAGCCGAGGGGCCCAGCGCCAGCGACGGGCGGGAAGCTCCAGGCGCCGCCCGACCCCGAGCTGCCGCCACCGCGGCCGTCTCACCCTGCTCAGGACTGCCGCTGCCGCTGCCGCTGCCGCTGCCGCTGTCGGCCGGGCGCCGCCGCCGCCGCCACCACAGCCACAGCTCCGCCCGGGCGCCCGACGTCACCGCGCACCGCCCCCTGCGCGATTCCCCAGCCCCGCCCCGGGCCGACGTCTGCGCGAGCCCCGCCCCCGCGCGACCGCGCCCGGCCGGCGTCCCGAAGCCTCCGGGGAGTGCGACTCGGGCGCGCGCGGGCCTCGGGCACTTTCTGGGTGTTGTCTTTACTGTGATATCTTAGTTAACTAAGTCTAGTGGGGTGTCCCCCCTTTTTTTAAAATTACTAAAGTATGTCATTGTGTTAATTCAACATTAATACTAGAAACAAAAGTGAAAATTCCCATAGCAACAGCTGCTCTTTTTCTATGCTACGTTTATGCTTTTAGAAGTAGTATAAGAGCTGTTAAATGTGCGTTTTGCACATACTGTGTAAAACACATTGATGGAGAAAGAGCAGGGAATGAAGTATTTTGGCTAATCAAATAATAAACAGTGTATTGATTATCAATGTTCAGAGAAATATAATGTAATAAAGTAGATTAAGCATAAAGGTTATGTGGAATATAGTTTACTTCTATGGCTTTTCAAAATGTGAGCCTGGAGGTGCTGATTCACTCATGTATTCATTCAACAGTTATTTATTAAGTATGGTTCTGGGTACTTTTTTTAGCCTTTGGGAATACAGTAGTGAACAAAGCTGACAAAAATTCCCACCTTCATGGAACTTACCTTCTGGACACCTTCTTGGGAAATGAAGAGGAATTCAGCAAAGGAGATTATTAATAAGAGGTTATTGAGGGAGGAGGAAGACCAGGAGAGTGCGATGTACTAGAAATGAAGGAAAGGAAGTTTTCAAGGAGGAGGGAATGGTCAACTGTGTCATTGTTTAAAGATGTGTCAGACTGTTGGGTAAGAAAGAATTCTGCCTGATTATAATGCCTAATAACAGAGAAATGACTAAATGCTTTTTAGTGTGAGATGAGACAAATGTAAGAATCTTTCAGTTTTTTACTTCCTTTGACTGATTTTTAAAAACATATATATTTCATTCTTTATTCTTTTCAGAACAAAATATGCAACCTGGGAGTTTATACTTGTACTAAGGAGAGGTATGACACTGTGGTTACTAATTATATGTACACTTATTTTTTTAATACATGTATCAAATCAGAAGTTATAAAAGTATACAGGGAAAAAAATAACTCTCTTCTGTCCCATCCAGTTACTCCTGAAGGCAGACACTGTTTCCAATTTGTTGTTTTTCCTAACCAGTGAAATTTTGTGCAGTAACACGGCATTTAGCTATTTTAAAATTGCATAAATATAACAAGTATTTTTATCCCCTATGTATTTTATTTTGCAGGCTTAATATTTGTTTTTATAATTTAAGTCTAGCTACCTGCAGACCTTTTTTTTTTTTTTTTAAATAACAGCGTTATTGAGAGACAATCCACATACCATACGATTCACCCATTAAAGTGTACAATTAAATTCTTTTGGTACATTCATCACCACGATCAATTTTAGAACATTTTCATCCTCCCCAAAAGAAGCCCCAAACTCATTAGCAGTCATTCCCCTGACCTTTGGTTTTAAAGCTCTCTTTTTTTAAAAAAAATAATTACTTAATTTATTTTTGGCTGCGTTGGGTCTTCGTTTCTGTGCGAGGGCTTTCTCTAGTTGCGGCGAGCGGGGGCCACTCTTCGTTGCGCTGCGCGGGCCTCTCACTATCGCGGCCTCTCTTGTTGCGGAGCACAGGCTCCAGACGCGCAGGCTCAGTAGTTGTGGCTCACGGGCCCAGTTGCTCCGCAGCATGTGGGATCTTCCCAGACCAGGGCTCGAACCTGTGTCCCCTGCATTGGCAGGCAGATACTTAACCACTGCGCCATCAGGGAAGTCCTATATGGGAAATTTTAAAAAAATATTTCCTAGAAACCACCAGACTCGTTGGCCAGTGTCACATTGACACTTAGAGTTGTGAAGGAGGATGGGTTTGGGTTTGGGTTTGGGAATGGGTTTAGTACAACTGGCCCAGACCTCCACGCTTCATCCCTTAGGGTTAAAAGAGGGGCCCCCCTGCTCCCTAAGATCAAGGGTTCTCCACCCCAGCTGAACAAAATAGCAGTCTCTTAACGGGAAACAAGTGGGGATAGCGGGCAATGAACAATGGGCCACGGCTGCGGGTGATTGTGTCCGTTAGCTTTAAGGCCGCCACACAGGTCCCAGCAGTTTCTAACAGTACATGGGATGCCTATCACCCAGCAACCTTGACTGACTAGCAGTGGCACGCTGGAAATGCTGTGTTGGGAAGTACCTACCAATGAAGTACTTGTAGGACCCCAGGAAAGAAGAGCTGTGCTTTACAGCACCGGCTATGACCCAAATAGCCAAGGAGGCAGCAAGCAGCATGATATCTGTACCGCAGATCTTTTCTTGTAGCTGGAAAGCCCCAGCCTGTGATGGCAATTCCTATTTTCTTCCCTCTGGAAGATCAGTCCCAACCGCACTACCCCTGCTTCTGCTTCCTCTGAGTCTGAATGTCATCTGCCCACATTGAGGAGGAAAGGAGGAAGCCCAGGAGAGGCGTAGGCAGGAGGAATCCCACATTCCTCCTGACATCTGATTGAAGCACAGGTAAAGTGAGTCTTATGCTGTCCTTACCGAGTTCTAAGTATGAGGGACTGTACTGCACACGCAACCCCAGAGTAAGCACTGGAGATAAACCGACTTGCAAACTTTGTATCTGAAAAATCGCCTCAAATCTGAAATCACCAGTATTTCTACGCCATGTTTAGTGTCTATTTTTACGAACCAGTTTTCGAAAGCACCATCAGCAACAGGTCTAGAGCGTTCCTTTCCGAACCTGAATATTTTTAAGCAAACTTTTCATCTTCCTTAGCTAGATGAGTTCAGGAAAAACATTTCATTGATTAAAAGGGCTGCATTACAAAGGTTTGCCCCAAGACAACACAAGCTCCTCGAGAGCAGGGATTTGGGGCTGGTTTGCTCAGTGTCCCCAGCATCTACCCCAGGTGTCCTTACATCAAAGCATTCCATAAATATTTGTTGAATTAATGCCATCGCATGACCGGCCTTCTTGTGCTGTATGATGCGAACTGCATGACTTTCCCCCTGAGGATTAAGATATTGATGGAGCATCCTTCAAGATCAATGGCATGCCCTAGATGAAAGATAGGGATGTGTAGGAGGAAACCTTGCCAGTCAAAGCTATCTATCTGGGCTTCCCTGGTGGCGCAGTGGTTGAGAATCTGCCTGCTAATGCAGGGGACACGGGTTCGAGCCCTGGTCTGGGAAGATCCCACATGCCACGGAGCAGCTGGGCCCGTGAGCCACAATTGCTGAGCCTGCGCGTCTGGAGCCTGTGCCCCGCGACGGGAGGGGCCGCGATAGAGAAAGGCCCGCGCACCGCGATGAAGAGCGGTCCCCGCACCGCGATGAAGAGTGGCCCCCGCTTGCCGCAACTGGAGAAAGCCCTCGCACGAACCGAAGACCCAACACAGCCAAAAATAAATAAATAAATAAATAAGAAAATCCTTAAAAAAAAAAAAAAAAAAAAAGCTATCTATCTATTCAGTCTTAAGTGGAAACTCAAAAGACATGCACCACGGGAGCTGGTTGTAGGCCCAAAGTCACAGCTCTCCTTACAAGGAACTGTGTCATGCTAGGAAGTCACTTAATCATAGCAGACACGTACATAAGTGTCAGGCCCTATTCCCAGTGCTTTATGTAGATTACCTCACTTAATCTTCACAACAAGGCTATAAAGCAGATTCTGTTACCATCATGTCCCTTTAACCGATGAGCAAACTGGGGCACTGCGTTACATCACTTGCCCAGTGTCACATACAGAGCATCAGAGCCAAAATGTGAACCTGGCAATCCGGCTTAAGTATCCGTGTGAATAACATCTGCATTGTGTGGCCACCTGGGCCTCCCAGGACCTCTGGGATTTCAGTTTCCTCACTGTCTGGGGGGCGGGTGCAGACAGTGAGGAATGATGGATACATCAGGAGGCTATCAAACCTTCTCAGCTGCTTGATTGCTTTTTGAAAAGAAATCTTACTTGGCTAGTCAAATTCATAGAAACAATGTAGGATGGTGGTTACCAAGGGCTGGAGGGAGGTGAAAAGGGGGAATTGTTATTGAAAGAGACTACAGTTGCAGTTTGCAAAAGGAAAAAGTCTGGAGATCTATTTAACACTGAGTATACTTAACACTACTGAGCTGTACACTTAAAAACAGTTAACAAAGTTTCCAACTTATGTGTTTAACCACAGGAAGGGAGGAAAGGAGGAAAGGACAGAGGAAAGGACGGATGAAGGGACTCTTACCTGGCAGCTCAAGAAGTAAAACAGAAGCAGAACTGCTGAATCACTGGGAAAAGGAGCCCAAGGTCCCAGCCTCTCGGCTTCTTTCCCCAGATCCTCCTACCAGAACAGCCCCTCGGGGAGATCATCAAAGCAAAGTTTTAAAACCACTAAACAGGACAACTTCTCAATTCTCTTTAAGACAATTTCAAAAGCCTCGGGTCCAATCACACTCTCAAAAGTCTCCAGCTGAAAAGCCCTCCTGGCCCCTCAAGGCCGAATCGGTTCACACTCACCACCATGGTCCTTGAGATTGTCCACAATGTAGCCCCAGCGTAAGTGTCCAAGCTCACAGAGCACCGCCGTGGCCCCCTGTACTCAGTTACTCATCACAGCGGTCTCTTGAGCCTCTGTGCGCTGCCTATTTCATCCTTGTTTGTGGAGTGAGAGCTGTGTGCTCACCCGCCGCCCCAGCTCAGAAGGCTGTTTCTAGTCCCACCTTACTTATGGGCGAGGCGCTATATCTATGCCACTGTCACCTGCACAAGGTGCCCAATTCCCCCACCTCGTCTGTTCTGGGGGCTTAACAAGTATCCAGGACTCTCAGATGGAAGGGTGGAGAGGGAGTAATTCAGAAGAGACTTAGGCACAGAGGAGCATGATGATACCCCATCCCTCCCTATCCCTCAACCAGGGTGCTGAGCCATGGTTCATGATCAGGGAGAGAATGAATGCTGGGAAAGCAGCCAACGCCATAACCAACTTGTAGCAATGAGGGCCAGAGAACTGAGACGAAAGTACGTGGGGGCCATTGGCACATACTGTTCAGTTAAAAAAAAGCAAAGAAACCAGGAATGCTAACTAAAGGACAGAACGATTATCATCTTTGACTGTAAACCTCTCTCTGCATCATCCTTGGGTCCTAAAGCGACCTATTTCCATCACACGCACATTCCACCAGCAGCCGAAACTCACCTCAGCACCCATGCTATATTCTGACCCAGTTTACATGGAGCTGACTGAAAGGCAAAGAATAAGAAAATGAGGCATTTGAAAGGGAAATCCATGCTTCCTAGTTTAGAGCTGCACAAACTCCTTTGCCCACCACAGGAAGGGATTAGGCTACTCAATCCGAGTAACCCATTTCTCTTTGTTTGGGAACATGGTGATTCTATTCAGAGAGCATAAATCAGATAAAGGACCCACGCATACTAGATTTTTCATTTGGCAAGCAGAATAAAAATCTGAACCTATACCTGTGGGAAAATAATCAATTTTTCATAGACTTATTATAGGCTTCACAAAATCTACTGCACACATATTTTTAAAAGTAAGAAAGCGGCTCTTTAATGATACTTAAAATACATGGCATGGCAAGAATTATTTAAAATGTGTTTCTGAGGCCTGAAGTTTGGTACTGCCTGCTAAAATATAGATGATTTGGATAAGGCTGTCTTCTCGGGATAAACGTGAGACCTAAGCGCATCTTATCATAAAGCTAATAGGAAGGTTGGTATTCAGGCAGTTAAGTAATTGGTATAAATCCTCCCAAGATATTAGATCCCCTGAACTCGCAACAGTTAGTGGTTGTTCATTGGCCTGTGTGCATTAAATAACTGCCCTTAACCCAGAGGCCAGCAATCCACTGTTTACATAAAGTCAACACAAAGCAGAGCAAGAGGAAGCAGAGCTGAATCCAATAGATACATGACCACGACTCACCCAACAAGTGTTTTCCGAGCAGCAAGCCAGGCCTGGGAAAGTGGACACGTGATCCACGGGGTCTGGATGCCCAGTCTCGATCCAAGCAGATTGGCTCCATTTTTATGAGCCATCGGCTTGATTGTCCACATTGGTGGGCATGCTTTTCGCAGGAACACATCTCTGTTCTAAGCGGAAGGCTATGCGCCTACACCTGTGACCAGCCCTGTATGAGGACTGTACGTGCGTGTGTGCGTGCGTATGCGTGACTGAATGAATGAAAGATTTTTAAAATGTCTACATAAAGCAGATCTAATATATGAACATCTCCATTTACCAAAAGGCTTTCATTTTTTTATCATGCAGCAAGTCACTGAAATATTACACTATTTTGTGTCCAGCAACTCCCTTCAAGGAGCTATGAAAACATGAAGCATCACTGATGTCAGAAGTCACAGTCTAGCCGAGAAGACAAGTGACAGACCCGAAACAGAGACCACAGCAAATGTCTGACACCAAGTGTAAAAGCTTCAGGAGTTCACAAAATCCAAAGTCACTAAAAGCCCAAGTTGCTGAGAGGACTTGGAGCAGTGGGCGTTAAGAAGGGCAGCAAAGATGGTAGGCTTTAGATTACCAAAGGGACGGAGGTGGCGTTTCACGGAGGTACAAAAAGCAGAAGCAATGACTTAGAAGCAAAAAGAAGCCTTCTGTTTGCCGATGGCAGTGACAGCACCTGCCCTGATCAGAGCCACAGGAAACAGGGCTCATTATAGGGTGGGGACTCGTTATGAAGGGGTAACAAGCTGCCCAGAGAAGTTGATTTGTTACATTAGGGAGTCATTTTAGGATCCTGAATGGGAACAACCGGGTGTTCCTTCCGTATGGTGAGAATTCACCCCAGGATTCCTTTCAAGAGCACGCTCCCCTTGACATTGAGTTAATGATTTCATTTGCACTCAGCTTTCCAATATCCCACCTCAGTGGTTCCCAACTTATGGACCACAGAGTTATGCCAGAGGTCCTGAAGGCAGATAAGCACTGCCCAGAAACGACTTGCTCCTGGCATATTGCCGCTGTCTCGTTCTAATATCTGTAGATACCATGTGAGCCATAAAACGCAAATTCACTCCAAAGCCACAGTCACCTGAGTTGCCCCAGGCGCCAGCCTATGGCTGCACATGGAGTCACTGTAACAGTAGCCCAGATGTCACTAGCTCCCACCTCCCTGCTGTTCATGCAGGACTTCAGCCTCCAGTAAAGTACCCCTCAAGCATTCCTAGGAGTTCCCAGGGATTTGGTGCCTGAGCCTGCGAACAAGGCCGTCGTCCTCTCAGCGGCCACTGGGCGGCGATGGGTCCACACAGCTCCCTCTCCTGCGCCTTCAAGCACCCCGAGGCCTCCGCAGGCCAAACTGCAGGATGGTCCATATGGAGTAGGGGAAACATCTCATTCCTCCTGGGAGCTACCATTCCCAAAGCAGTCACACCGGTGCCATACACGATAGCTTACCGAGGGTATTTTAGAAAAACAACTCTGACAGTTGTTACTTACAGCCCTCAAGCTGTGAATGAAAACTGTATGTGAAGGTGAATCTAGCGGAGGTTGGACAGGAAGAAAAATACCAGGGACAGAGCCGTGCTCACAATCAACCTTCCCATAATGTGCTATCAAAATGCACATCAGGGACTTCCCTGGTGGCACAGTGGTTGAGAATCTGCCTGCCAATGCAGGGGACACGGGTTCGAGCCCTGGTCTGGGAAGATCCCACATGCCGCGGAGCAGCTGGGCCCGTGAGCCACAGCTACTGAGCCTGCGCGTCTGGAGCCTGTGCTCCGCAACAAGAGAGGCCGCGATAGTGAGAGGCCTGCGCACCGCGATGAAGAGTGGCCCCCGCTTGCCACAACTAGAGAAAGCCCTCGCACAGAAACGAAGACCCAACACAGCCAAAAAAAAAAAAAAAAAAAAAAAAAAAAAAAAAAGCACATCATCCTGTTTGACCCAGCAAATCAAACTTCTAAGCACACAAGGAAGTGAAAAGTGTAGGAGGATTTTCAACGCAGATTATTTGCAAGAGTGAAAAAGGAGAAACACACATCTCCTAGTACAGAAGGGGTTAAATTATGACACACTGACAGGGTAGAATACAGGCAGCTGTTAAAAACGATGACATCAGCTTGGAAGTACCACTGGAGAGCTCTGCGATGCATCGTTAAGTGACACGATGCCAGTTAGAACAGCGCTCCACAGCCTGTTAGGAGGCGGGGTGAGCGGCGGGCAGGCCAGCGAACCTTCATCTGCCGCTCCCCATCGCTTGCACGACTGCCTGAGCCCCCCGCCCCCTCCCCCGTGGAACCATTCTCTTCCAGGAAACCGGTCCCTGCTGCCGAACAGGTGGGGGACCGCTGAGTTAGAAGACATTAGGGACAGCGTGATCGCATTTCAAAAGTGTGGAGGAGGGGCCGGGAAGAGGTACATATGGATATTATATGTCAGGAACAAAACCTATGGAGCTACTGACAACCTTTCTCCCTCATACCCATGCCTGAAGGGGAGTCTTTTTTTTTACCACCCAGATCCTTTATGGAACTGATCTGGGAGACAGTAAGAGAGATAAAGAGTCCTCAAATGGCCAGATTAGTCTTCATGAGAGGAGATGAAAGAGGAAGTAGTGGATGAGAGAGGCAGGCAGCCAGCCAGCCAGCCAACCAGGAGATGGAAGAAAAGAAATACCTGGAGCTTTTAAAGACGGGGGAGGTGGAGGTCCTGGAGCAGCTACTGAAGACTTGGTGTACGGGAGAGAAAGCTGGGTGACGTAGGTTCAACATGTTTGGCCGTGTCATGTGCTGTGTGACCCCTCCAGAGTCTACAAATACACCCATGACAAAGATCTAGAACACGCATGAGGTTTTGAGATCAGATTGGTGTTTCTTCCCCATGTTTCTGTGCTGCCCATGAGGTGAGAACAAAAGCTAGTTTAAGGTTGTACATGTATGAAAAACGCCAGGAAAGACACCCCAGAAATTGTCCCAGCGGTAACATCTGTCAAGGTTGATTAGGTACTGGTGGACTTTGTTACAACAAAAGTATATATCACATGTATAATTTTCATGGGCATGTATTTTACTTTCACTCAGGACAGAGGTTTGGGTGAGGCAAGCAGGGTGACTACAGTGCAAAACTGAAGGAGACACTGACTCTCAGCGTCTTGCTGGTTCAGAGCCGCATGTAAACACCCCCGTGAGGGAGTGCCTCCTTCACTTAGCGCCCTACCCACCCTGCTTGCCTCACCCCATCCTGGCTCTGCTTGCCTTGTTAATCACAGTTCTGAATCTCATTGAAATTCAAACTGGGATGCTATCTGCCACACACACTGCATACAGAGTGCATTGCCATTCTGAAAGCACTTTCGTATATGTAGTTCACTGTCTCTTCATGACAATCTCACAGGCAAATGAGACTAGTATTATAATTCCCATTCTACAGATGGAGACCAGAAAGGTTAAAAGACCTGTCCAAGATCACACTGCTAAGTGACAGCAAACTCAGTTCAGCTGAGTTTGATCACCATCCCCAAGTATTTCCATGACCCCACCCACATACAAAACAAACAAAAATTATCACTCATACCTATCAGGAAAACAATGAATCTCTGAAGTGAACCTAGCCCAGATATTCATGTCTCCCGTCAAATAAGGCCCGGCAGCCCCCATTTGCCCCCTTGGAAACCACGGAGGCAAAGCCCACAGAAGATGTAGGCAGCCTCTAGCCAAGACGGCGCCCCATGAGGAGCAGCCCCTCTGGATTCTCGAGTAGCAGCAGGTTTTCAGGACGAGCAGCAGGCCTTCACGAGGGCCTACAGGCAGGTCCGCGGCTGCTGGCTGGCACCAGGTGTGAGCCATGGGAACTCTGGGAGCTGGGCGGGGGTGTGTGTGTGGGGAGCATCTGCACAGGAGGCACGAGCCTAAGAGAATCTCTCAGCATTGGACATTCCACAAGGCGTACATGCCGCTACTGGTGGTCGGCACTTCCGGGTTTTCGCCTTGAGGTGAGCGGAAAGGTATAACACGGCACCACTAGCCACCAGCCTGGAGCTCAACCAGCTGGCCTGGCAGCTTAGAAATTTGCTTAAGGAGTTAATCCAGGCAGACCCTGAACTACCTTGTTCATCCAGCTGTGTTTCAGGGCACAGCACGATTCCAACACTGCATGTAATAAAAATGAAGAATACCCCCCCCCCTGCCCTCTGCAGATTCGTTTTTCTCGGGTCCCACTGGTACTTTCGTTTAAAACTAAGTTTAAAAATAAAGAAATCAGCAAACCACACTCATTTGCCAAGTGTGCTTTTTTTCCTTCCTTCACAAACCTAAATCATACTTGGCAGAATTCATGCTGTTCTTGTTTACCTGTTCCTCTAAGAATATGAATCCATTTCCCTCTAGCCTGGGTTTTAGGTACATTGTTTAGCCAAGCCTTTACCTCCCTCTTCTGTTAAAAAGAGGAAAACATACAGCAAACTCAAGTTCTGTATTTGTGAAAATGTTAAGAGGAAACTACCCTAGGATGTTTACACAAGCTGTGTAAAGTGGCTTTAAAGAGGCTCTAGTATTCCAGTATTACCCATACTACATTCGAATTAATACTTCCCAGAAAAAGTAAACTTTAAATAAGATCCAATCAGGATCAACTGCACACCCACCTGAGTAGCTGAACAAAATCAATGGAGCAATTCTTTGGTCATCGGACTAAAAGATTCAAGATTGACTTTTTCCCCCTTTTAGTAAAATATGAAACTCCCTGGTAACCTGAAGTATTATTGGGTCCTGTATCTTGCAAGGATTTATGCGCAATTTATCTAAAAACTGCCTTTCAACAGCTACACGAATGGCTGAAATTGCTTGATCCCGTCAGGCAAAGAGTTTTTAAAAACATTAACCTCAGAAACAGAATATATATATATGTCTGTCTCGTGCTAAGTACCAGAGTTTTCAATCATGAAATTAAATATTCCTTTGCAAACTCAGCTATATCCTAAAACAGCCAATGATAACCTCTTGCAATACTCAGCATTCTGTGGAGAATTGAGTTTCTAAAGGGCCGTATACGGTCCTGAACGTAATGGGAGATTCCTTTAAGGGAGTTTTTCCTTCTGAGGAAAACAGCTGTACACCGTGGACTACTGAAAAGCCCCGCTGGGCCTGTCTTATTTATGAGATGTTTCCACAGCGGCGTCTTCTGTGTTTACATGGCGCTGCTCCTCTTAGTGAGGGTGACCGCTACCGAGCCTTGGATTAGGCTCTCAGCGTATATACACACACTGCCAACCGGGCACCATGACCCTCACTTCTCAGCGGGGGAAACAGTGTGAAAAGGAACTTACCTGAGGTGGCGAAGCTCGGGGAGAAGCGGAGCTGGGATGCAGTCCCAGCAGTGAAACCGCGAGGCCTGTGCTCTCCAAGGCAAACTCCGCCCAACCCCCCACCCCCACTGCCTCTTTGAAAACCTCCTCCTTACCTGCTAGGCAGGCACACCTGAGACCAGTAGTTCCCTGGGGATAAGAATCACCCGGGAAGCTTGTTCACTCTACCTTCCCAAAGCCCCTTCCCTGGAGATTCTGACTCAGGGGTTCCAAGCTGGACCCAGAAATTGTCTTTTGAACAAATGATCCAGGTGATTCTTATCATCAGAGGACTGTGGGAACGGTCTTAGATCAGGGGTGGCCGGGGCCAGGGAGTATCTTTGCCTTTGTGGGCCGTTAGGTCTCTGTCACAACTACTCGACGCAAAAGGAGCCAGAGAAAATTCATGAATGAACTGGCCTGGCTGTGGTCCAATAATTTATTTACAAAAACAGGCGGCTGGCTACAGTTTGCTGACCCTTCTCTTAGACCATTCATCATACCATTAAAAAAGAGACATTAATGCCTGCTATTTGTCACCTCACTAAGGCTATGTCTCAATCAGGCAATTGACCCAATGAAAATCCTCCCAACACCATGAAACATCACTCTCATCAAGAGGATAAAGTCAAGGTTGTGTCTGCCCTCCCTCAAGCAAGAACAGATGGAATTTACATGAGAGGATGCAGTCTAAGCCAGAGAGTAGAAGCACACTGTATTTTAACGTACAAGACACACTGTATTTTAAAGGACAAGCACACTGTATTTTAAAGGACAAGAATGAGGTGGTAACTATAAGATGCTGGTGGAGATTGTGGCGGGTTTTCTTTATGCAGTGGATTTTCTAGGGCCCCCAAAACTCTTCCTGCATCCTGGGAATTACTAGCTCAGACCACCATATCATTTTTCCCGGTACCTATTGTTATATTCTTTTTTTTTACTCCCTCATGAGGATGATTGATGCTAGCAGCTGAATTCAGAGGAGCGTTTGATTTGCCTGCCATCCTCTGGGAATACCCCTGCTAAATGCAGGAAAAGTCACTCAACATCAAAGATCATTCAGCCACGGATGTGAGAGCTACTGTCACCTTATAAAGCTTACAATAGCCAGCGTCCTCTTACAATTTTCCCCAGTGCAAGCTACAGAGGTGGGGAGGGTTGGAGGGAGCACGGGTTAATACAGTGGAATTTCCTTTGGCACCAGCTCCAAGCAGTCTTTTAACAGAGATGTTTAATTGATCTTTATTGAGCAGAACCTTCCCTTCTGCTTAGAAAAGAAATGATCACTTTTCCCTCGGGTTCTATCTGGAGAAGTTAATAGCCCCAGTTTTCTCTTACAGCAGAGATACTTAATGACTGGGAGACTATCATAAATAGAGTTTATTGTCCAAAATACAAACCCAGTTCTAATCAACCTGCACAGTGAGATTGCCTTGCTTGTATCTGTTGATACCTGGAGGAGCTTCTCCCAACTGACGAGCGCATTGTTCTTTCCACTCAGGCTCTGCTGTCCAGTTAACAAATTGGATAGCGAGGTAATCTATAGGCCTTTGCCAAAGACCGCTGAGGATGCCCTAATGTGTATCAATTTGATCCTCACATGCAGTAGCTCCCAGGTGAGGCCCAAGAGCGGAGCCATAATCATTTGTGTACACGGTGCAGGAATATTTTGCAGGTGTGAAGACGATCATTGCAATACTTCCAGGATACAGAGACACTTCCGGGATTCAGTACAAAGACAGCCGTTACTGCTTGGCAGCTATGAAGAGTGATGGAAAAACAAACAAACAAAAGTAATACTTACAGAGTTCCTTTAGCTCTTTTATAAAGGGCTTTATTGATATTAGCTTTACTTTTTGAAATAACTTCCAAACACAACAAGCAGGTATTAATATTTCCCTTTTAGAGCTAGGAAATTTTGTATTAAATGTTCTGACTGCTGTGCTCCTTGAGGACTAGATTTAGCAGTAAACTAGAGGCTAGGACTTGCTGCTACAGTAAACTCTTACTATTTGGGAATTTGTTCTAGAGATACAAATTTCCTGGGTCTTTTTCTTTGTCCTCTCCTCCTTCTGGCTGCCGGCTTTCCCCACCTGCCACCTGCCACGCCCTCCCCAGCCCTCCAAGTTGCCATCCTGGCATGGCAGGCACCGTGACCATGATTTCTGAACCACATTTTGGAACCTGTAGTATGAAAAATACCAGTGTTCTTAGGTGGACAAGAGGACAGAACTTTTGAAACCATGATTGTCCACAAAAATCGGAGATATCTGATCACTCTTATAGTGTCGCTCTAGCATATTCTCCAATGACGAGCAAAGGAAGGTGTGGAAGGGAAGCACCTACCATTTACTGACACAGTTCATAGGCATATACTCAAGGCAGGTGTAAGGCCCGGGCCTGAGGTCTTCCCAGGAATGTGAGAGGGAAGGAGGAGGGAGGCTTTATACCTGAGATATTGGATTCCTTTTCTCCCCCCATTTTACTGAGATATAATTGTCATATAATTTTATATTAATTTCAGGTGTACAACATAGTAATTTGATATGTGTATAAATTGCAAAATAATTTCCACAATAAGTTTAGTTAACATTTACCGCCTCACATAGTTACAATTTTTTTCTTGTGATGAGAACTTTTAAGATCTATACTCTTAGCAACTTTCAAATTAAATAACAGTATTGTTCGGTGCTTTGTGTCCACCTAGAGGGGTGGGATAGGGAGGGTGGGAGGGAGATGCAAGAGGGAGGAGATATGGGGATATAGGTATATGTATAGCTGATTCACTTTGTTATACAGCAGAAACTAACACACCATTGTAAAGCAATTATACTCCAATAAAGATGTTTAAAAAAAAAAGAAAACAGTATTTTTAACTATAGTCATCACGATGTACATTACATCCCCAGGAGTTGTTTCTCTTATAACTGCAAGTTTGTACCTTTTGACCACCTTTCCCATCCCCCCTACTCCCACCTCTGGCAACCACTAAACTGTTCTCTGTTTCTATGAGCTCAGTTTTCTTCGATTCGTATACGTGAGATCATACAGTATTTGTCTTCCTCTAGTTTCACTTAGAGTAATGGCCTCAAGGTCTGTCCTGGCTTTTTTTTGCATCTGGTATCACAGTTAAACATGGTTAGAACCATGTTGGTGTTGTTACCAGGTCCTTGTCAGGTGTCATGGGCTGAGTTGTGTCCACCACGGAATTCACAGGATGAAGCCCTAAACCCCAGTACCTCAGCATGTGACTGTATTGGGAGATCAGGCCTTTAAAGAGTAATTAAGTTAAAATGAGGCCATTAGGGTGGATCCCAGTCCAATCTGACTGGTGTCCTTATAAGGAATGCAGATTAGACACACAGAGAGACACCAGGCCTGCCCAGAGGGTGAAAGCCCCGTGAGGACACAGGGAGAAGGCGGCGCTCTGCAAGCCAAGGAGAGAGGCTGGAGCAGGCTCTTCCCTCAGGAGCCTCAGAGGAAACCAACCCTGCTGACAACTTGACCTTGGACCTCCAGCCTCCAGAATGGTGAGAAATAAATTTCTGTTGTTTAAGCTACCCAGACTGTGGTGTTTTGTTATGACAGCCCTAGCAAACTCATACAGATACCAAAAATTAACGTGGAATGAGGCCTGGAACACCTACCGCTTACATGTTGTTTGCTACATGCCAAATACATGCCAAATACTAACTCGATCCTCACCATAGCCCTATGAAGTGGGCACTATTGTTCTCACCCCCATCTTACAGACAAGAAAACTAAGGCACAGAGATGTTCAGTGAACTGCCTAAGGCCATACATCTGACATGTGGAAAAGCTGGAATTTGAACCCAGTCACCAGTCTCGGAGTTCACTGTTTTGTCTCAATTTTCTACCTGTTATCCCCCAACTGATCATCCACAAACCTTCCAAAACTGGTTCAGGAGGCAGCGTGGAAAGCAAACCTGAGGATACTGTGCCCCACTCTTGAGAGGCAAGGACTCACAACCTGGGAAGCTTAGGAGGGACAAGGAAAGCTGGTTCATCTCAGAGGCCCATGGATGGAAGGAAGAGACACCTGGGCCTGGTGAACCGAGGGCCTCGAGGCAGGAAGGCTTTTCCCATGTTGGCTGTCACCCTGATCCACAGCTCTGCCATCAGGTAGCCTTGGGTTCCTCCAGGCACACTGGCCCTATGAGTACATGATGTACTGCAGGCTGCTGGAGCATATTGGATGTAGAGTCAGAAATGGTTCACTCCCTCTCCAGCAGTCATTTCTCCAGAACAAGCAGGGAAAAATTACCAGACAGGGAGGTTCACCTTCATCCTCTAGACCCGGGTTTCTCAGCCCCGGCTCTAGTGACATTTTGAGCTAGGCAATGTGTGACTTTGTTTCTTTGTTGTGTGTGACTGCCATGTGCGCTGTAGGATGTTTAGCAGCATCCCTGTCCTTACCTACTAGATGCCAGTAACACATCAGCTACTTGTGACAACCAAAAGTGTCTCCAGATATTGCCAAATATCCCCGAGGGGACAAAATCACCCCCATTGAGAAGCACTTCTCTAAGAGAAACAGAAAAAGGTTCTTCCTCAAGACACCATTTCCATCTGTCAGAAGGCTGTCATAATAATATATGCAAACGTTCTACATTTATGGTGTTGTACAGTGCACAACCTGCCCAACTGCCCATGGTCATCCACCTCCTCCCTCCCTCTCCTCAAGCTTCACAGGAAAATGAGGCTAATCTGCCCTACACTTTATCGTTCCTTTCTACTTTCCCATATTTCTGAGATACTATAAGGAACCCGAGGGCTTCCTGGTCTAAACTTGGGGTTCAGTTCGGGATTGACCTTTCTCCACCCTGAGGTAAGGATTAAGAAAATAAAACCTGTGCTGATTCTTCTGATTTTCTAGTTCAGCCATTAATGTGACAGGCATGAGGTGCTGATAAAGTGGCCAATTTATTCAATCCCTTTAATGGAGAGAAAAAGTTTAAACTTTTATTGGTTTAGCTTGCCCCAAAAGCAACTATCAAATGTTGGCAGGATACAATGAAGGCTTACCTTGTTAACATAGTTAAGTCTCTCTCTCTCAGAACTAGCCCATTTAGCTCCAGGTTCCTTAGCGCACCCGACGCACTTCCACAGCATTTAAGAGCTTTACACAACTGGAAGGTCACATCTTTATTTCTTATCGCAGGAACACGACTTCTGTAAACTTTATTTCTGTCACAACCTAAAGCAAAATTATTGTAAAATGAGTGATTTAAACCATACATTTTATCATCATTAAAAAGCACCTTAAAAAAAAAAAAAAAGCATCTGCTCTGTGCTAAGGATAAGAAACGACTCCTGCCCTTAAAGCCTGCATTAAGGAGGGACATGAAAATTTGAATCACATGAGATAAAGAAGCATAACCTTTATGCACAGAGGTTCCTTGGAGGCAAAATGTTATATCTGAGTGACAGCTTCATGATAACCCTGAAGCAGAATCTAAAAACCTGAGGCTATGCAGAGGTGGAGTAGGAGGTGCATTAACTGCAGAGGGAGCACCTGTGCAAAGACACTCAAGCCTGACACCTGCTGGGCACTGTAAATACTGCAGGTGGGGATGACTAAAGGCCAGGGGTCCAAGTGTGAGAACAGACAGAAAGGAAAATAGAGATGTTGGCGGAAGCAAGCCTGGGAGACAGCATGGCTTGTATCCCACAGGTGATGAGGCCTGGGGTTACCACTGGCTAAGTAAGGGTGCCTCCGCTGATTAGAAAAAGGTGCCCCGCTGCTGAAGGACCAATTAGATAAAGGGAGTGATCCCAAAAAGCTCCCCTTCCTCAGGGCCAAAGAGCCCCAGGAGGCTTGGCCGAGCACAGTTCAGACTACACGCCTCTGGGCAGAGCACACGCTGGGCGGCTAGTATGCACTAACTCTGTGTGGGCAAGCCATTAGCAGCATTATTTTAAGCGTATCTTTTTATGTTAGAAGATCACTCAACCCGAGTAGGCAGATGAACTTAGAGGAACTGAGCCCAGGGGCCGCGAAACCACCCAGGAGCTTCTGCCATAGTCCGGGCAAAATGTAATATGGATGAAGAGGCAAACTGAGGAGGAGGCCAAAATCTACGAGCTAGACCCACTGGATTGAAGACATAAAGTTCACTGAAGGAACTCTGAAGAGAATGGGCTCTGCAATAAACTTTTCTTACATTCAACGTAAAATATTAGGCAAAATTAAATACAGTGGCCTTTAAGGTCCTTTCAGCTCTAATTTCTTTTGATTTCTAACTTATTACTCTGGTTAAGTAAAGTCCCTTCAGAGGTACAGAACACTTCCTACACCTGCATTGGATGCAAAGAATAATCTGATTTCTCTTCACCAGGGGATGAGTTGAACTGTCCTTGCAGAAGAGATAACAGATGGTGTGAACCCCAGATCCTAGAAAAAGGCCAGGCACACGATAAGTATTCAGCTTTTTGAAAACAAATGAACAATCATTTCCTCTCCTAGATCTTCACACCCTTCCTCTGCTGGCTACTTTCTTTCAGCTTATAAACATCCTCAAGTATACCCACTTAAAAAACTCTCAGACCTATGATTCTTTGGATCTTCTTGTGGGTAACTTAAGTCTCTTCCATGCCTTCAAACTCTTAGAGGAAAACATAGGCAGAACACTCTATGACATAAATCACAGCAAGATCCTTTTTGACCCAGCTCCTAGAGAAATGGAAATAAAAACACAAATAAACAAATGGGACCTAATGAAACTTCAAAGCTTTTGCACAGCAAAGGAAACCATAAACAAGACCAAAAGACAACCCTCAGAATGGGAGAAAATATTTGCAAATGAAGCAACTGACAAAGGATTAATCTCCAAGATTTACAAGCAGCTCATGCAGCTTCATAACAAAAAAACAAACCACCCAATCCAAAGATGGGCAGAAGACCTAAATAGACATTTCTCCAAAGAAGATATACAGATTGCCAACAGACACATGAAAGAATGCTCAACATCATTAATCATTAGAGAAATGCAAATCAAAACTACAATGAGATATCATCTCACACCAGTCAGAATGGCCATCATGAAAATATCTAGAAACAATAAATGCTGGAGAGGATGTGGAGAAAAGGGAACCCTCTTGCACTGTTGGTGGGAATGTAAATTAATACAGCCACTATGGAGAACAGTATGGAGGTTCCTTAAAAAACTAAAAATAGAACTACCATACGACCCAGCAATCCCACTACTGGGCATATACCCTGAGAAAACCATAATTCAAAAAGAGTCATGGGGGCTTCCCTGGTGGCGCAGTGGTTGAGAATCTGCCTGCCAATGCAGGGCACAAGGGTTCGAGCCCTGGTCTGGGAAGATCCCACATGCCGCGGAGCAACTACGCCCGTGAGCCACAACTACTGAGCCTGCGCGTCTGGAGCCTGTGCTCCGCAACAAGAGAGGCCGCAATAATGAAAGGCCCGCGCACCGCGATGAAGAGTGGCCCCCACTTGCCGCAACTAGAGAAAGCCCTCGCACAGAAACGAAGACCCAACACAGCCATAAATAAATAAATAAATAAATAAAAATTGTATAACTTAAAAAAAAAATTATAAAAAAAAAAAAAGAGTCATGTACCAAAATGTTCATTGCAGCTCTATTTACAATAGGCAGGACATGGAAGCAACCTAAGTGTCCATCGTCGGATGAATGGATAAAGAAGATGTGGCACATATATACAATGGAATATTACTCAGCCATAAAAAGAAATGAAATGGAGGTATTTGTAGTGAGGTGGATGGAGTTAGAGTCTGTCATACAGAGTGAAGTAAGTCAGAAAGAGAAAAACAAATACCGTATGCTAACACATATATATGGAATCTAAGGGAAAAAAAAAAAAGGTCATGAAGAACCTAGTGGCAAGACGGGAATAAAGACACAGACCTACTAGAGAATGGACTTGAGGATATGGGGAGAGGGAAGGGTAAGATGTGACAGGGTGAGAGAGTGGCATGGACATATATACACTACCACATGTAAAATAGATAGCTAGTGGGAAGCAGCCGCATAGCACAGGGAGATCAGCTCGGTGCTTTGTGAACACCTAGAGGCGGGGGATAGGGAGGGTGGGAGGGAGGGAGATACAAGAGGGAAGAGATATGGGAACATATGTATATGTATAACTGATTCACTTTGTTATAAAGCAGAAACTAACACACCATTGTAAAGCAATTATACTTCAATAAAGATGTTTAAAAAAAAAATGTTGACCCTGATTTATCTAAGTAGTGGCAGTTCATTTAAATTTTACGTTTTTCTTTGTAGTTTTTCCCCTTTTTCCCCAACATCTTGGAATAAGAAGTTTCACAGTGAAAAAAAAAAGTTGTTGCTAAAAATCAGGTTAACTCAAATGCCTATTGTGCTACTGTGAGTCATTTAAATTCATCAGGACTCTTAGAAAACTTTTAATAACAAGAGATATGTGTTCCAGGAGGACAGCTACCATTAGAATATTTATCTCATTTGGAGAAGATCATCCAATAGAAATCCCCTCAACCTTACTGAAATAAATGCACTAGAAAAGTTTAGTCACTAAAAGACATGCCTTGAAAACATTAAAGCATTTACAACTTCAACTGCTGCAGTTGAATATAATTCCAAAGATACTCAAATTTTAGAAATGTAAGGCTAGCATGATATCACCTGACCAGAGTAAAAACAATGGTTTCCTCCTTGGCTCTTGCATCAGATGTCAATTCCCACCCTTGCCCCACTTCCTCCTGCTCTATTTTTTCATCACACTGGTGGATCTCAAAATATTTCCCTATGAAAATAAAAGGTATAGAAAATTATCGTTGGTTTTTGATACGATAGTTTAATAGGGCTATCTGGATTAGGCTGAAGATGATCTTAAAATAAAGAAAAAATATTGCTAGGTAATACCATTAAAGGAGAAAACTAGGAGATATGATTAAATTACTGAGGGATTATTTTAAAGTCTTTACGACACTGTAGGAAAACAGATGAAGTTTTCCAATTAATTATATCTATTCATTAGCACAGGTTCGGCATTACTTCACATTTCTGTTGGGAAAGCAGCTCCAGTTGCTATATACAATACAAAAAAACATTTAAAAAGCATCTTAGTCACACTGACCTCTTCTTGATTAGTCCTAATATATCAGACTTTAATATGTGCAAAGTCTTCCCAATAAAATGGGTAAGTTGTGATGGATTAAAAGGAATACAATGCATCTTTTTCTAAAACAAGAAAACGAATTATACATATGTGTATAGATACACACCCACATATATATATTAAATTATACACACACATACACCATACACACAAGCAGAGAACCCCAAATTAGATAGAACTGGCCAATAAAGTAGATTATATCTCCCTGGAAGTCACAGAAATGCAAAATAAGACAATGCTATTAATTAAGTAGAAAACTGGAACACAAAATTACATATAAAATTATATAATTATATGTTAAGTTTTGTGTGCACTTGCGTGTGTCAAAAACCAAATGAAACATACTAACATATTAACTGGTTGGTGTTACGGATGTTTAGAGATTAATGTTTTTTCATTTGAAAATTTCCTCATAGAAAATGGTCGTGTATTATTGATTGTGTATTATTTTTATAAGAAGAATTTACTTCGAATTTCTAAAAAGGAATAACAGATATATGCTTGCATAAAATGTCAACAGAGTCTATTCTAATTCTGAAACAAGTTGAAAAAATATTTTCTCAAGACATTCGGCAAGTATCACCTAAAATTAAATAGACAAGTCATCTAACTTTGTGTTCAGCTTGGCTTTCTTCATCTTCTGTAATAACCACATTTGTGAAAAAAAAAAAAAAAAAAAAAAAAAACCACATTTGTGGAACAAATTCCTATCAAAGATTCAGACCTAAACAAAAACTACTGAGTAAAAACACATCTGTTTTGGCTTTTTCTCCGAATAGTTCCCAGTATTTGTTAAAATTGAGATCTTTATATTAAACTACACGCACAAATAAACCCTACCAGGACCAAATGTTACAAAATACAGCATGAGGCAAAGCAAATATATTTCACGACAATAAACTAGGTACCTTCAGGAACAACTTCATTTCTTTTAAGCCATCGCGATAAAACTGCCAATGAAATCATGTCCAGCTTTTTATTCTACAATGTTTTGAATTTCCCTAAAAACATCAAAATATTTCCTATTTCCTCAGTTAATAACCATTTCTATATTCTGACATGGCACTTTATGTGGGCAGTAAAGAAATATTAAAGCAAGCAGAAGAGTGATTAAAAGCAGTGACTAATGTCGGAGAGAGCTGGGTCTGAATCTTCAGTCCTGACTCCTAATTTTATGGTCATTAGAAATTCCTTAACTCCCCCTGAACATTACCTTTCTCACACATAAAATGACAGTAGTAATATTACACCATAGAATTGGAAGGTTAAGTCAGATCACGTATATATAACTCTTAAATTACTATAGTAATTATATTAAGCAAGCAAAACTATGCTAACTAAAAGAAAACAGCCAATGGTATTGATTCCCAAGGAAATGGAGGGAAGTAATGAAGGAATCCTTCAGCCTTTGAATAATAGTCAAGTTTTTCTGTTTGTTTAACCTATTTCCATCTGAATAAGTCAAAGGCGAAAAAGAAATCAATCATGAAGTCCAGTCTGGAGATAATTCAAGAAATCAAGAGATTATATTACAACTAAGTCATGCAACTCAGGTGGAATCAGTAAATAGATTTTAAAACAAACTGGGTCTGGGTAATAAGTAGGAAAGCAATACTGTTGCATAGGTCTCTTGGGTCTTTGCTGAAGTCCACAAATTCTCACAACTTCTGGTGACTAAACAAGTGCCTATCACTTCCCTAAGGAATGGGAAATAAAAGCAATAGGAATCATTAAACTTGGTCCATGACCAAAGGTAGAGTAACAATCTCTAGAAAAGAAGCTTACTGGTCAATACTCTTCAACCTCAAATTTGATTTCTCACTGAGATACCAAGAAAAGTGTTTGAGTTTGGCAATCCCAAGAAACTGACATTTTCAAGTCAATTATGATACAGTTTGGACCTTACCAAGTTTCTAAATGTACACGTTGTAAAAAAAAAAAAAAAAAAAAAGGCATACCACAGAAATAGATGTGGGTAGTGGCAAATCGCTATGTTAGAACACTGAACCTGATTCAATTTCAGCCAGATACTTTATATTCTGCTCAAATTCAGTCTGTCTCAGATATTTACTGAGAATAACATTAAATTAACACCAGGTTGGGGGTGAAGGGTTTAGCCTTACTGACCCATACAATAACTGGTCTTGAGAACACTAGGAACACTGTTGATTCTGTACCCCTTATACTCATTGAAAGAAACCACCATTTCCAGGGAAGTCAAGACCAATTTGTCTTGCCAGATGCTTAGAACAAGGAATTGCAAAAGGACAGTTTAGAATATACTCCACATTCCTGGGTCATGTGTTGCTGTCATCAAAGGAAAAATTCTTGTTTTCCTCTTTTGGAGGAGAGGGGGTGAACAGGTGGTGGTTGTTTACCTGAATACAGAATAGACTAGTATGAATAAAATAGAATGAAAAGATGGTTGAGAAAATACATAAATAGAAAAGTCTGAGCTGGAAGTTTCTGGTCCCTTTCTTTCCGGTCAGCCTGTACTTTGGTCCTAATGTATATGACAGTGTCCCAAAATGCTTAGTCTACATTCATCAGGATTATGTGCATGTTGCATCTAGAGCACTTAGAGCAAAATTTTTCTTCAAAGAATTTTACCTTTAGGTTGAAAAGAAATATGTTCCTTGTAACATGGTATAGAAAAATATTCCACAAATGGGACTTCCCTGGTGGTGCAGTGGTTAAGAATCCACCTGCCAATGCAGGGGACACGGGTTCGAGCCCTGGTCCAGGAAGATCCCACATGCTGCGGAGCAACTAAGGCCGTGCACCACAACTACTGAGCCTGCGTTCTAGAGCCCACAAGCCACAACTACTGAGCCCAGGTGCCACAACTACTGAAGCCCATGCGCCTAGAGCCCGTGCTCCACAACAAGAGAAGCTACCGCAGTGAGAAGTCCGTGCATCACAAGGAAGAGTAGCCCCCGCTCGCCACAACTAGAGAAAGCCCGCGCACAGCAACAAAGACCCAACACAGCCAAAAATAAATACATAAAATAAATTTATTTTAAAAAAAATTCCACAAAATAAATCTGATCATCAGCGGAATAAAATTTCTGTGCTGCCTAGTTTATGCCAAGGGCTATTCTAAGTACTGTAAACAAACGTAAACAAACACAACCTTTGGACCAGAAACCAGGTTCTTCAAACGACACTTGAAAACCTGAGATCTTTTAGGCATCCCATAAAATTTGTTTCTTTAACCCAAATTTCACAAAAAGGCAAAAATAATCATATTCAATCTGAGTAATTTAACCATGAGAAAAGTGCCGAACGCAGAGAAGGTTATACCTAAATATTTGTTTAGTGAATAAAAGACACAAGAGGTGAACTGCTACAGCTGGCCAAGACTAGAGCAAGAACAATGATCAGAAATATACAGGTTAAAGAATTTCTCTAGTCAGAAAAAAAAAAAAAAGCTAGATATTTTTAAATGTCTGAATGTTTGTTTCGCGGGGTTAGAAGGCAACATAAGGAGAAGTGGTTCAGTACCCTGGATAGCTCCAGGGAGGCACAGTTTCTCAAGTCCCAGATCTACTTAGTTGCTGGTGTCTTCCAGCTGCAATTTCCCTGTTAAAGGGCTCTGTCATTTTTTTTTTTTTAAAGGAATTCCTTTATTTTTATTATTTATTTATTTATTTATTTATTTTTGGCTGTGTTGGGTCTTCGTTTCTGTGCAAGGGCTTTCTCCAGTTGCGGCAAGCGGGGGCCACTCTTCATCGCGGTGCGCGGGCCTCTCACCATCGCGGCCTCTCTTGTTGCGGAGCACAAGCTCCAGATGCGCAGGCTCAGTAGTTGTGGCTCACGGGCCCAGCCGCTCCTTGGCATGTGGGATCTTCCCAGACCAGGGCTCGAACCCGTGTCCCCTGCATTAGCAGGCAGACTCTCAACCACTGCGCCACCAGGGAAGCCCAGGGCTCTGTCATTTTTAAGCCAGATTCATGCCCCATAAAAACAGAGTAGACTCCTCAACCCCATCCTCACCCCGAAACACATGGAACAAATACGCACACGGAGAAGTCTAGCCTGTTCGTTAAAAAGAGAGTATCTTCTGTCCTGACCAGGGAATAAACCTGTCACTTTAGAAAACTGATCCAGGAAGTCTTATCTCTTGCTGTGTGACAGCTGATCCTGAGAGGGCTCACCGCCCAGATCTAGAGTAAGGGTTTACCCACGGGATCGATAAAGTAGCTATCTTCGAGTTGAAGTTAAACGTATTACCAAACCATAATTCAGTGTTATAAACTCAAATCAATAAATCTCTTTCTGAAGAAGACTCTACCGGAAGCATAGTACCTCTCCATAACATTCACATAAGTGAAGCAACTTACCCATGAGCTATGACTACAAAGTCGTGGTAATGATTATAAAGTAACAAGAACTGTAAAGTAAAATGACACCATTTCATATCTCAAAACTATACAGAGCTAAAGTAAAATACTGACAAACAAAAGAGCCTCATCTTTACTATTCTACTTATTTTGCTTACCTACTGAGTTCCTAAATCTTTGCTTGTTACTATACCGTAGCAGTCATCTTATGGTTGGACATTTATTTGCATAGTTTCTCCCATACTAGATTGCAAATTTCTTGATAGGAGGGATCATGTATCATTCACCATGGCCAATGGTATCCTGGACACAGTAAATGTTCAATAACTGTTTATTGAATTAAACTGAGTTGAAGTAACTCATCTCTGGTTTATGAAACTTCTGTTTTCATAGCGATACGAGTGGGAGCCATCCCAGGACACAATCATGTCACCGTAGAGAAAAAGGAAGAGTTGTTGGTTCTTATAGTAAACATAACAAAGAGATTTGGGGCATCTGGAAATATTTACCCCATAAAGAATCCTATGAGAGAAAGTAATACAAACCATACCTTCCCTTCTGCTGAGAAATCACAGAAGATTCTATTTCTGTCGTATTTTTAAATCCCCAAAGACTGTATTATGAGGGAGAGAAATATAAAAGCAATTGAACCCTTGAGGAAAACACAGGTCAAAAGAGATTCCTTTTAAAGAAAGAAAAAAGAGGCAGGGAAGAAAAGCAAAGGGGGAGAGGAGGAGGGAGGGAGGGAAGGAGAAAGGACGAAAAGAAAGATGATGCTGTTAAAAGTGATGCTGGAGAGTAATGAAAGTTATGTCTTGACAGATGGTGAGAAGGTTAGGAAAAGCCGCACCACCCAAAAATTGTACAAGTAGAAAATAAGCTTATTCTTGTTGGTCCATGGATTATATTACACGGAATAGAGGAATGGTGGGTATGTATGTTTGTTCGTTTGTTTGAAGATTACTTGTTGGGCAAATGCTTCCAGGAAATGCTTTGGGAGAGTTCACTTAGATATCTTGCAACAGACGCTCAACTTCAATAATCTCAAAAACTGCCCAAGTTTTCCAAGGCAAATCCACATTGTATGCTCAGTCTCACCAAATTCATATACGCTGTCCATTTTTTATTCTTACGTAAAATTTATCTTACGTGAAATTATCAAGTGTTTTAAAATAGTTATTAAGAGTTTGGAGCACTCATGTTAGAAAATTAAGTGTTACCAAGTGAGGCTCCTTTTTTTTTTTTTTTTTTGAGGCCCCTTTTTAATTCAGGACGTTTTCCATTTTACTGGGAATCAATTCTGTCTGGTGTTTCTAATCCAGCATGTTAAAAAATCATCCTACAAGGCCTCTGATCTTGGTTAAACACTAAAATTTCACAGTACAGATCCAAATTTCCATAAAAGTGACTCTGCTAGTGAATCCATTTCATTTGTCCCCTCCATCTGCAAAGAATAGATTTTTCTTTTCTACCTCAAGAACACCTAATCCTTACATTTTAAGAAACAGTACTTGAGTGCTTTTACTGCCAAAAGTCTCATTGTAATATAGCTGGAATATTCCCCTGTGAGTACTAGTTAGTGCTATTGCTTGTTCACACATGCTTTTTTAATTTCAAGTATGATTAGTTATAGGCAAGTCACTGAATATTTAAATTTGGTACAGATAGGTTTTCAAACTACCTGTGAACAGAAGCCTGTAAATTAGAGGGAGTGTGGGAATATGAAATCTGAGCAGAGCTGTTTAAAATCTGGCTGTTGTACATTATGCTCCCTTCCTTACCTGTAACACCTGCTTTCTGCGGAACCAGAAGTCTGTGTCTCCTGTGGCTTAGGTTTTAGACCGGGGTGAGCGTTGTAACAGCCTCACCATAACGTCTGGCATGTTCCAGACTCCCCTGTGGTTGAGAATATGCATAAGTTGAGATGGATTAGGGAACAGCAGAATCTTCAAAGCCGAGAGAGAAGTCCAGAGACCACAGGGAGACCTCAATGCCCATTACAGGCTTAAAGAAAATAAAAATAAAACTCTAGAATAGTATTGACTTGCTAAAACCCAAAATGAACATAAGTATTAAATTTTTACTAGACTGTAAATCAAACCTTAACAAAACCCTAAGTCATCAGTTTAAAAGGAAACCAAACTGTTGTAATTCTAAACCCAGAGGCAGTAGTGCGGTGTGAGATAAAATGCGTGAGACCCAAAATTGGCAAGTTCTGGATTCTTTTTCCTATTCTGTTTCTTCTGAAATGTACCACCGAGCATATCACTTAACCCTCCTAGACCCTGGATTTCCATTTTTTCATCTGTAAAACAAAGAATCTGGACTAGAAAATAACTAAACTTGCTTCCAGAAATAAACAGGCATTTCATTCCATTTGAACTCAAATCTGACTTGCACTTGAACAGTTCTAAAAAGAGAGAACACTTTGTGTCTTTTATAAATGTGTTATAAGTTTCCGAAGTTAAACTCTAGTTCCTTATGAGGGTAATATGCGTTTTTCTTTCAAAACAATTCCAGATGATAGGAATGAGGACAAAGACCTGAAGAAGTGAAAATATATATATATATATGAATCTATGTGTGGGTATATGTATCTCCAGTTCCAGAGTATATTCTCATTTTCTTCCAAAATCCTGCAAAGTTATAGAAAGTAGAGCATAAGGGCCAACAGAGCGGCTCCTGGCTTGAGGTATGTCTCCTTCACCACTCCTCTGAGTAAACCAAGGAGCCAGAACATGTCAGCAGCAAGAGAAAGCTTCCTGCAACATCATACGAGAAAAGGCCCATATCAGAGTCTAAAACTAGGCTGCCAAGAATTGCACTTAAGTTGTCGGAACCACAAAGGACAAGGTATCTGCCGCTCCTCTCCTACTGTATTCCATGGTCTTATCATGAGGGACAAAACTACAGCCAGCCTGTACTCAGAGCTGTGGTCCTGCCCTGGCAGCTTGAAATCCTAGTCAGACAGGCCACATGATGCTAATGGAGAAGTCTAAAACATTTAGCAGCGTCAGAAATGAAAAACAGCTCAAGAAAACCCAATGAGGATCCAAGCACTGAGAATGACGTATTTCCTAATGACCAAATCCAAGTTTGGTCCACTGAGACATAGGCCGTCTCTTAGAGTGAAATACCTTAGACAACATTAATTAATACTGTGAGTGATGGTTGTTAAAAAGCAAGGCAGAAGAAATAGTCAAAGTTTAACCTCAAGGAACATGTGTAAACCATAGCTTTGAGAGGAGGTGGCAAACATATAGGTGACTTCCCTGTTCTGTTTATCTAGCAAACAGTCCTAATCAATAACATGAGTCTTTTCTATAGTACCTGGCTCTCAGTTCCACAGTCTTTCTCAACAGCCAGGCCTTACTAATCAACCTGAATTGGCATGAGAAAGAAAACCTATTTACCTCTTTTCCTATAGGAGAAAAGAGCCCTGTGTGTGGAGAACTGGGAAGCCTTGTTAGTCCTTTGGGCTTCACCATTAACCAGTTAGACAAGTCACTTTGTAATTCAAGGCCTCTCCACCCTTAAGAATAAAATTTCTCGAGTAGGGCTGGACTATCTCTAAGTTTCCTTTGTGTGTTCAAGCCTCATATATTTATAATCTTAAGCGATGGGGAGTATCTATGACGACTGAAAAAAGCATGACTATCCCGTAACTCAAAGAAATCAAGTTACTCATTGAAGTTATCAATTATCGTTATTTTTTTTCCTCCTGAAGAGCTGCAGATACTAATTATAAGATTCTTTGTCCAACAGTGGTTATTTAAGCCAGGAAATATATTCTAATCCAACTCCTTCACAGATGAGGAATTAGATTTTCAGAAAGGTTAACTGATTTGCATAATGTCATGCCAGTAAATCTGAATACCCAGATTATGATTATCAACACCAAGGTTATTAGCACAATTATTAGTTTTTGTGGAGTTTACAGAGTGGTTTCCAAACTGCAAACCCAAATCTATTGACAAGCCAGTACCTCTCCTCCATCATGGTCTCGTTTGTGGTGATTTCTTTGTACCTGAAGACATTTAAGGTGCCTACGTTCTTTCGATTCCTTCTGATTCCTTTTGATTCCTTATTCATTGAGCACATTGTACTCATCCATTCATACCTGCAATTTGCCAGTTTCCCAATTTAGCATCTCTGAAATATTTACTAGTGGGGAGTATACTTCTTTACCGCATCATAACTATGCAAAGTAAGACCTTATCTAACACAAGCCCTGTGGAACCCAAAGGGCAACCATTTACTGCTACCTTTTTGTCTATTGTCTTTTACCTGCATGTAGTTGCCGTTTACGCTTCCTTGAGCGGAAATTAATTAACTCCCTAAAAATCATCATGATACGGCATAAAATGATCTTAATACGTCACTGTGTCTGTTGTCTAAGCTTGAATCCAATTTTCAAGTGCTTTATGTTGATTTGATAAGCAAGAAGAGGCATTTCAGGTTGTACATGAAATAAATGAACATAAATTCACCAAGTGACCATATTCCTGTGGGAGCAAAAGGAGGCATGGTATTTAGCATAAATGAGTGTAAGTGGTGAGTTAGATAAGTAGTCAGGAGACCCGAATTCCATCCTCAACTTTCACACTAAAGGTACAAACTTGCACAACTTTCCTCACTTCCTTGAGCCCCAACTAAAAGTGAGGGAGTTCAACTCGCTTTTCTTTTTTTTTTTTTTTTTTTTTTTTAATTTTATTTATTTATTTATTTATTTATTTATTTATTTTTGGCTGTGTTGGGTCTTCGGTTCGTGCGAGGGCTTTCTCTGGTTACGGCAAGTGGGGGCCACTCTTCATCGCGGGGCGGGAACCGCTCTTCATCGCGGTGCGCGGGCCTTTCACTATCGCGGCCCCTCCCGTTGCGGGGCACAGGCTCCAGACGCGCAGGCTCAGCAGTTGTGGCTCACGGGCCCAGCCGCTCCGCGGCATGTGGGATCTTCCCAGACCAGGGCTCGAACCCGTGTCTCCTGCATTGGCAGGCAGATTCTCAACCACTGCGCCACCAGGGAAGCCCTCAACTCGCTTTTCTAAGATTAGATTCATATCTATCATTTTATGACTACCATGGGCAGCCCTGAATACCCCCTCCTCTGCATGTATGGCAGCTCTTCTGGGCAGTTATCTAATACTTCACGTGGCAGCGTACACCAGCCCCTGTGCTGTGCTTCGCCAGGATGGCCCACTGCCAGACCGGCAGGCACAGCCTCCGGCCCTATGACGAATCCCAAGCATCCCAGGGCAGCAGTCAGTAGCAGCCTGCTTCAACAAAACCTAAGAAAACAAAACTTCTCATCTTCACCTTCAGTCTTTACTACACGGGACAAATTTAAGACCTTAATGGCTACTTTTTCCTCCAGTGTAAAGTGCCAGGCCAGCTGGCTCTAAAATACTTCATAAAGCATGCAAAAAGCCCCAATTCCATAGGCATGTATCACTGCACTAAGAAGGGACCTTGGAGAGTTTTAATATTAAAAACTGAGACCCACAGAATGGAGATGTTAGGACTAGAACCAAGCGTTCTTGATTCCAAACCGGTGTGCTCCCAAGGGGAATTTATCAAAGTACAGAGAGAATTCACAACTTCTTACTTCAGTGGATTTTAGTGGGGGTTTCTGTAACACATCATGCAATCTAGTGTTTTCTTAACATTCATGGTGAAAATTTTAGAAATCTCCACATCTTGATTGTTATAGTGAAGCAGTACAGTAATGAGACAAAGCATTTGTTCTCGAGCTAAAATCACGTCTCCTTCACTTATATTTGGCCAAGTTAACTTCTTTGCACTTCTTTTCGCCGTCTGAAAAATGGCATTAAAAATGCTTTCAAATTATTTTTGAAAGTTAAAGACAGATAGCTAATGTAGCATTAGTAGGGCTGTGCCTTCACACATTCCTTAATGGAGTCAAAAGACATATGTTGTCTGACGGTCACAACAAATCTTACAAATTAAAGTATCTCTTCAATGTGGCCTGATATCCCAGTTGGCCCTTGGGCTAACATCCTAAGATGCACTAGTGATCTTGAGGACATTTCCTGCAAAGGTCCTGGACTGATACTGTTCTTTGTTTCCAGGACTCTTAGAACCAAGCTGCATGGAAATATGACTGGGGATTTGAGAAGATATTTTGTTTTTTAAACACAAGTTTAAATAAACTTAAGTAATGGAAATAAAAGAAAGTTCTTATCTTTTTTTTTTAATCTCAAGATGGTACAGGAGAGGCTTCAAATGTACCACTTCCTGGTAATGTAGAAATAATTTCTGAGAACCTTAATCTCAACACAGCAATTTAAACCAACACACGTGTGCATTCATTATAAAAACAAATATCAGCTGCAAGATGTATTATTCAATGTAGGATCAGACAACTAGTCCTTAATACCTTACCTGTCTAGTAGAAATCACTACAATGCAACTTATTTTTACTGTGTATAATGTCACTCTAATTTACCTGGAAAGGATTAAATTGTGTTCAGCATTTTCTTTTTAAGAAGCATGAACTCGTTAAATTTAAAAGTTTTTTAGTTAAAATGTTTATAACATAGAATCCTAAAATAGTTTTCTCCTGATAGTCTGCCTTCCTCTATATGTACAAGCAGTCATATGTGATGATCTGACTGGACCTGTTTAGAAAGAAAAGGCAACTCTGCCCAAGAAGCCACTTTGCATGAACCTGAGATGTGGTGGAAGAAGGAAAATCACTGGACTGACTGAAGCAGACGAGTGATGATTAGGGATCAATGAAAATAGAACAGTAAACTGAGGGCCATGAATCCTGGCACAGCAAACAGGAGTAAATGAAAGTTTTCAGGAAAATAGTTATGTGGGATGCATATGCAGTCAACTAACCTTTGACAATGGTGCCCAAAATACAAAATGGGGAAAGGATAGTCTATTCAATAACTGGTGTTAGGAAAATTGATACCCACATGCGAAAGAATACCATAGACAAAACTTAACTTGAAATGGATTAAGGACTTAAATGTAAGACCTGAAACCATAAAACTTCTAGAAGAAAACATAGGTGGTAAGCTATTTGACATAGGTCTTCGCCATATCTTTCTGGATTTGACACCAAAAGCACAGGCAATAAAAGCAAAAATAAACAAGTAGAACTACATCAAACTAAAAAGTTTCTGCACAGCAAAGGAAACAACCAACAAAATGAAAAGGCAACCTATAGAATGTGAGAAAACATTTGCAAACTACCTATCAGATGAGGGATTAATATCCAAAGCATGCAAAGAACTCATATGCCTCAATAGCAAAATTTTAAAAAAAAATCCAATTAAACAGTGCGCAGAGGACCTGAATAGACAGTTCCCCAAAGAAGACATACAAATGACCAACGGATATATGAAAAGGTGCTCAACATCACTAATCATCAGGGAAATGCAAATCAAATCCACAATGAGATATGACCTCACTACCTATCATAATGTTTATTATGAAAAAAGACAAGAGATAACAAATCTTGGTGAGGATATGAATAAAGGGAACCCTTGTACACTGTTGGTGAGAATGTGAATTGGTGCAGTCACTATGGAAAACAGTATGGCGGTGACTCAAAAAGTTACAACATAGAACTACCGAATGATCCAGCAATCCCACTTCTGGATACATATCCAAAGGAAATGAAATCAGTATCCCAAAGAGATATCTGCATTCCCATGTTCATTGCAGCATTATTGACAATAGCCAAGAGAAGGAAACCTGTGTCCATCAATGAACGAAGAAAGAATATGTGGTATATATATTCAATGGAATATTATTTAGCTATAAAAAAAGAAGGAAATCCTGTCATTTGTGACAACATGAATGAACTCGGAGGGCATTATGTTAAATGGAAAAAGTCAGACTGAGAAAGACAAATGCTACGTGGTATCACTTACATGTGCAATCTTAAAAAAAAAAAAAAAAAAATTGAACTAATAGAAACAGAATAGAAGGGTCCTTGCCAGGGTCTGGGAGATGAGGGAAACAGGAAAACGTTGGTCAAACGTACAAACTTTCACTTTTAAGAAGAATATGAATAAGTTCTGAGGATCCAATGTACAACATGGTTACAGTAGTTAATAATACTGTCTTGTATACTTGAAATTTGCTGAAACAGACTTTAAGCATTCTCACCACCAAAAAAACCAAAAACAAAAACAAGGGTATGGGGGTAGAGGGGAACTATGTGAGGTGATGAAAATGTTAATTAACTTGATCAGGACCAGTATTTCCCAATGTCTAGGTGTATCAAATCAGTTTGTACACTTTAAATATATACAATTTTATTTGTCAATTATACCTCAAGAAAGCTGGGAAAATAAGAACTAATATTTAGTAAATGAAAAAAAGTTATGAGGTAGGTGTTTAGGAAATATTAATTAGGAAACACTGTACAGACAGGACTAGAGCAGACAGGTACTGCAAACAAGGAAGTAATCTCTCTCTTCTTCTATGGCAATAAACTAAGAGTACCCAAGCCTGACAGCAATTCATCAGCAATGTCCAAAAATTCAGTTTCCCAAGAGAAAGAACAAACGAATAGGAGAGAAGAGATGCTACGTATATCCTCAGCCCATAGCTTTATCTGTTTTCAGTCTACAAACCAGCTTCTTACAGTCCCCTGGGAATAGGAACATGAACCTGCAGGAGGATAATGGCTGCTTTAACATCTCTCTCTAAGCTCATCAACGATGTGCTAATAGTTCATACATTTAAGCCAGACACTCGTAACTCATTTTCAGTGGTGCAATTGTCTAATAAATTGTTGGAAACTTTAAAAAATCTTCAGTGTTCCATAGAAATGGAAGCCTTTTCACAATAATTGAAACCAGTAATGCAAAACAAATGTATTTCCTTGATAAATTTAGTTTTAAGTAAGCTTTAATTTATATGCTAAATTTTTTAATTTAGTTCAAGTTTTGGCAGAGACATGTTTATTTTAATTGTTAGCCTTCAAAACTCTAGCTTAGGAATAAGCATCTGCTTCTTTTCAATTTTCCGCATAAACTGGGTAAATTTCTTCAAGTTGCAAATGAGGGGTGAACATACACTGTATTGCTTCTGGAAAGGTTACAAACTTGCAGCACTTTTTGTGACTCCTTTATGAGAGATCTTACAGCATTATCCTTAAATCTTAACTAGGGTTCTTATATGTACTTATATTTAAGCTGTTTTCAAAGAACGTAATACATTAGCATCTAGACCTTGTGCCCAAATATCCCTCTTTGGAGCACTTGTCGAATCTCTAATAAATTTTGAACTCCTCTCATTGCTTTATAGAGATTCACAAAACACATGGATCCTTTCTCTAAGATGAAAAACCTCCCAGAGGAAAAGCACAAACCCAGCCTCAGCCCACCTATATTGGAGACCCTGTAAACAATCTGACAAATAATAACATACAGTGAGTATTTCTCCAGCTATAGCCTTTGGAGGAAATCAATAAAACTTTCAGAAAATTAAAGTTAGAGCTCTTGAAACACTGTAGGAGGTATATTCATCCTTTGCAAATAACTTAAGAAAACTGACTTCTGAGAGAATTCAATCCCTATTATAAAATACTCTTCCTTCACCAGTAATGGCAACACTGGTAAAGGCACTGCTAAGCATGGTTGCACCCATCTGAACCAAGCAGGCATAGAATCTAGGTAACAACGCCCACTGGCTATTAATATGATTGAAACTATCTGTGAATTGGGACTCAGTTGATATTAACATGTAAAACCCCTGAAAATCTACAAGAGCATTTTCTTCTGGGGTGTTTTATTTCGTCGGTTTCTTTTTCAGTCTACCTTTTAAGGTATTACCCAATCGCCATGTTATGTATGGTGTCTAGCCATGGTACTGATGTTCATGATTCCATGAAATGGCATCTTTGCTTTACAAAGAAAGTATCAGGGTTATAACAGAGAGAGTGGTGAAGGACTAAGAAACATACTTTAATAGAGCCAGTTAACTTGCTGGACACTAACATCCAGTCAGGAGCCTCAAGTAACATCTCTGCCCAAAAGTTTCAATTGCTAAATAGCAAGGGAATAATACCAAGGCCCAATCACAGAGTAGCAAATACCAGAGGCCTGGGAAAATCCCAAGAGAATAGCTTCAATGGCAGTGATTCTCAAATGTTCAAGGTACACAACAATCACCTGGTGAATGTGTAAAAACAGTTTCTGAGGCCGATCCTCTGAGATTTTAATTCAGCAGGTCAGGCGAGGTCCATGAATTTATAGTTCTAACACAGCTGGCGGAACCAGAGCTGCTGCTCTGAGGAACACACTTTGAGAACCACTGCCCCACCACTATTAAATCAGAGTCGGCAGTCTTGGAAAATGCAAGGTGATTTGCATGTTCATTAAGGTTTGAGAATTACTGCTTTAGGAAATGAGGCAACAGGTTTGTTTGGTTTTTTCCTTCCTCCTGTGATATCAGGATAGGGAGATGGTGAAAAGAGATGTTTTCAAAAGAAAGCAAGTGCTTAAATCACACTCTTTGTCATGAAACAAACCTATCTGGCCACCTTGCTCACCTTCCTCAATGAAGCATCACTCACTCCTTCCTTTATCCACCTCTCCAACCTCACTGTACCTTACCTAGGGCTCACGAGGAGACAGAGGTCCCATATGAACTTCAGATCTGCATGTTATAGATTTCCCGGGAAAATCTAGAATTCATATAATTGTTTTTCTAGTCCATAAAAATTACACTGGCATTAAACAAAGAATCAAGTTTGAATTACATACGTTTAGAAAACTTTTCATGTAAATAACTTCACAAGAAATTCACAGAAAAATATTTTTTAGACTGATTGGCAACAGGGCCACGACAAGAGCAAGAAATGTCAACAGAGTGGCCTCCAGTGGTCACCCATGTCTCAGAGATGGAGGAAGGAAAGATAGCCTCTTGACTGATTTGCACTGTATGTAATTTTACATTACATGTAATTACGTGGACTAAACCAAGTGTAACACAGAAGAGTAAACATGCTATCATTCCATGTGATGAGCCTCTACAAAGAGGAAAAAACAGATGTGAAAAAAAAACACTTTTTTTCTACTTTAATTTTGTACCTATATGAGATGATGAATGGTCACTAAACTTACTGTGATAATCATTTCATGATGTATGTAAGTCAAAGCACTACGCTATATACCTTAAACTTTTACAGTGCTGTATGTCAATTATATCTCAGTAAAACCGGAAGGAAAAAAAAAAAGTGGAAGATGTGAATATATCAAGCCTTGGCAATGGGAAAGGCCTAAGTCCACGTGACTAATCACACCTCCTTCTTGCTGATTCAGGCTATTGTAGATTCAGCAGCTCCAGCAGCGAAACAGCTTATCTGTTAATAAGCTACAGAAAGAAGAGCCCCAAGTCCCATCACGCACTGCAGAAATGTGAGTTGAACTGGCAAACATCTCCCAATCCACCACAATAACCCCTTGCCTCGCTTACCTGAAACTTTCACACATATCACATCTCCCCAATTATTTCCATAATCAGTGAGCCTATTGCTGATCTAAAACCTGACACATACATGAGTAGATTCCAGGTCTGTTAAGTACCAGGAGCAAAGGAGGACACAGAAAAACACCGCATTTAGTCTCATTTTCTCTGAGAAATTCAGTGCACTGCAAGACAGCACTGGACTGAGAACACGGAACCAAGGTTCTAACACCAGTTTTTCTACCAGATACCTTGAAGCAAGTCACTTGGCCTCTTTCATCTCATTTCTTTCGAAATTAGACTACATTATCATTCAGATACTTCCATATCTAGGAGTCTGTGATTATGCTGAGTATCCATGCTATTAGAAAGCCAAAGAAACAGCTACTCAGAAGCACATGGAAAATAACCATCTTGGATGAGACTTAAGAGCTGCAGTGGCACTAGCTCCACACAAGGCATCCTAATCCCAGGTCAGAACTCGGTACTGCAGGCTGCCCAGAAACTGGGGCATATAATAAGGTTTATTCATATGAGCATCCTTCTGAACTTATTCAACCAGAAGTCTTTCATGAATACCACCCAGATGCTGAAATTAGGATCGCCATCCTTAGGTATCAGGGATTAAAGTATGATCCAAAGAGTTCAAGTTGCCTCCAAAATGTCTACAACTGCATGGAAGTTGAAGGCCTCACTCACCTCGTTCCCGCCACATCCTGCAAATCCTTTTCTTAGAAGGAAATCACAAACTCCCTTTCTTGAAGACAGATGAGTAATTCATGTACAACCATCTATGAGACTGCCTGCATGGGGCCTCCTTGTTTGAAGACTACAGAGATTTTAAATTAAAAGAACCATCTATGTCAACTCTGCCTAGATGATGTGTTCAAAGGGAAGACTCAAAGCAGCAAACTAGAGGGAACTTTTCATTTACTTATTTCTAAAAAGCCAAATAAAGCCTCTAGGAATGGTTATCTGTCATTTCCTTTCTCAGCACCCACTGTTCCTTCTTCTGGCTGCAGTCACAATTTTTATTTGCAAACCACGACTACCGCCCTCAGTGGACCCATGTCTTCTGTCCCAGGGTTCCTTTTCCTCTAAGAATTTTATGATCTGCATGAATCACTTTGCATAGATAACTAAAATTGATCATTAAAATATGAAATTAAAAAAAAATAAAGAGCATGCAACACCCCGTTCTTATTTTGCTTCAAGGATACTCCTACTGAGCTCATGGAGCTGAAAGCTGCAAAAACTTGAAGGATCCTCCTCTCAGGTTGAAAGACTAGGACATGAAGTACCCAAGTATGCCACACAGAGTTCAAGAAAAGGAATACAGCCAGATCTTCCATCTAAGTATCAGGAAGAAATCGGAGGTAGGGAAAAGAATTGGGGTAGCTCAGCAGTAGCCTTTTTCTTAACGTCAGAAGCCTGATTTTTATTCCGAAACAAGACTATAAAACAACATTTCCCAGACATTCTCGCATGGAGGTGTAATCATGTGACTGTGTCTGGGCCAATGACCTGCAAGAACAAGTGTTATGCTGGCTTCCAAAAGGCTCTGGCAAAAGTCCAACTTAATGAAATTGAAAATGTCTGATTAGACCTTGACTTGTCCTGACACCTCTGGTCACAGGGAAAGCAGTCTTATTGACTCACCATGTCATTTCGCTCAACTATTAATGCAAGGAGTATCATGAGGAAGAAAGAACTGCTTGCAAATGGACAAAGTAAGCAACAAATACCCCTGTCAACAGTATTAAATTATTTATCAATCACACACTACAGGTTATATCACAGTAGTTACAATGATGGAGGCCACTGGGTCCTCACCAACAAAAAGACTGGTTCTTCCACTTTTAGGACAGTTATGTAGAGCAGGGGTCCCCAACCCCCCAGGAACCTGGCCGCACAGCAAGAGGTGAGTGGCGGGGAGCGAGCGAAGCTTCATCTGCCGCTTCCCATCACTCACATTACCACCTGAACCATACCCCCAACCCCCCGCCCGTGGAAAAACTGTCTTCCACGAAACTGGTCCCTGGTGCCAAAAAGGTTAGGGACCGCTGATCTAGAGGACTACAGGGCACTCAGCGTTTATCAGGAGTCTGTGCTTTCATAGAATCTACTCTTCAGTAAGTCTACGAATCTTTTATCCTTGGCCCTGAACGCCAAAATCAGGGTTGTACTTTATTATAATCAAGGTGTTTAGGAATTTCTGGTGAAAATAAAAGTTTACACTCATATTAAAAGTGAATAAATGTTTCTGAATCTACCTTTCATCTTTGGTTAATATGTTTCTTACTAAACAAGCCAAATTCATAAAGGAAAAGACAGGTTACCTCATAACACTTTCTTTTCAACTAAAGCAGTAAAGACCCACACTAACACCGCATTTTTTTACTTCCAAATTCTATACATCAGGCTTCTCACAGAAACTTTCACTTCAGCCAGTGGAATACCTTGCAGGAGGCAGGCACTCAAGAAATATTTGTTAAGGTGACTTGAACATAGTAACACATTAGGTGAACATTATAGGAAGTTAGCCTAAGGGCTCTTCACTGAGAAGAAAACAGCTTTTTACCATGTTCTTTATTGCCAAGTGAAAGGATATACATATATAGCCTTGTTCGCTCAAAATGTACCCTCTCCACATCACTGACATCCTGTAAATGGCCATAAATCACAACTGGTCCCTGTCATGAGAAAAACTGTGTGTCAACTTGAGTGTGTCTGCCTTAAAAGACAGGTGCAAGGGTAAAATCAAACATATTTAAGTGCTTGGGAAAGAAACACTGCTCTACAGAAGCAAGGGACTATTAGGGGCAGGAATTATAAACATATACACCTTTTATAGCAATAGAATCCAGACAGGAAATCAGGATGAGACTGGTCTATCCTGGCATTCATTTCATAGAGTTTAGTTTTGTCTGATGAATATTTAAACCCAAAGCACTGCAGTGGTAGTGCCAATATATGTCATATTTTCAGTTGCATCTCCTTTCTGGACTAGGAGCGCCCCTAACTACTCATAAGCCTTAAAATCCTAATTATTGGGTAGACCAGCGGCAGACTGGAGTGACACGAAATTAAGGTTGACTTTTAAGAAAATAGGCACATGTCTTGTACTGCTCTATTAGATACACTTTGGCATTTTGCAGAGCCCAAATGAATTACAGAAGAGACACAGGTACTGTTAATACATCACATGCCTTCTAAAAATTCTGGAAGACGTGGGGAGTCCCACATCATTTCTTTGGGACTAGAGACGTTGCCAAGGACTAAAATTGATGATGCATAGAAGGAGAACCCTCCAAAACTAACTCCTCTGCTTTGCTGACCCAAAGGAAGCCAAAGGAACGAGACTCTCTCACTCCAAGTAACTCCCTAAACTAACAATGTTTAGAAAAAACAAGTATTTTCAAGATGGTTCAGAGTTGGAGGATAGCAGGCAGAGAGTAGAAACTGACTTGGATTTGATTATGGGGTCACGAGAAAGGATCAGAAGTGTTCATTTTTAGTTGTTATTACTGAAGTTTTTATAAAATCCCAAGACATTCACTAGAACTTTACTAATTAAGACACGTAACCCACACACAACTAGACTACAAATACTTATAATACATGTTTTTGGTTTTTGTTTTTTGAGAAAGAAATCTCAACTACCAAAGGTTCACCAGCTGCAGGACTTCAAAGGCAGTAATAGGAGCAATGGTCTCCAATGACTCAATTTGGAGAGAAAAATCTCTCACACAACCCACCCATTAGACAAGATGACATATACATCTACTTCAGGACACCTTACGTTTTGGATGAATAGCCTTGAATTTACTTCACAGCCAATAGCTTGCCAGAGAAAACTTCGAGTTGGATCCTATTACTTAATACACTAAATCCACAGCTCAAAGTCCATCTCACTGGATAACTGAATATAACTAGCGATGGGAATTAAAACTGAGGATGCCAGCAGCCCTGATTTCACTGTTATTATTTGTACTGTGTGAAATGATTTTCATATTGGCAAGTATGGGATCTCTGAAACTGTGCACTCTTCCTATCTACCATGGTACATACGATTATTTGCCCATGCACGCTCTGAGGGGCAATGTGGTACAATGAAAGGAGCCCTGAGCTTGAGTCAAAACCAGTTCTAGTGCCAGCTCTGCCACTATCTGGCTGAAGACCTTGGACCACACTTTAGGTCCAAGTTTACTCATTAATTTATTTAATAACCATGATTTGATCACAGACCTAAAAGAACACAACATTGCTCAGCTGTAAAAGGGGGGAAACTAGACCTAGTTTATAGAACTGGTGTTAGATTTAAATGAGATAATGGGTGTACTTTGCATCCAAGACACATTGGTGCTAGTCTTCTTCTACCACAACTATCAGGCACTGTGTTCAGTCTAAAACACCACTGCAGGGAGCACACTGGAAGCCCTCATCACGTTTGTCATCACTGGGTAAAGCCTCTTGCCTCTTAGTCAGTAAAATCCATGAAGGCCAGGATTTTCTTCTTTCTAATACACAGACACATCCTCTGAACCTGCATGTGCCTCAGCACCTAGTAAGCACTTAATAAATAATTGTTGAATGAATAAATTCTCTTTTATTCCTTAGAATAACTCTGGATCAACTAATATTTTTACCATTTTACAGTGAGGAGGCTGAATAATGAGATAAACTGTCTATAAAATCAGGTGATAAGTCCCTTCCAATTCCACAATGCTATCTATAGTTTTTATATTTTCCAATAGTTCATCATTATATCATTCTTCCTAAATAATTGCTACTTACTCACATTTATTGGTTATTGCTTAAATAATAGCAAGAGTCTCCAACTATAAAATCTACTCCTATCCTTAAGGAAAATAAAATATTTGAACTATAAAAAAAATCATTTGTTTCTAAGAAAACTTTATTCTCACATCTACACACAAACTATCTAATGAGGTTATTCTTAAGAAACTCTTCCAAGTAATTTTCCCAACCTGAACTTCCATATCCTTTTCCCCAAATAAGAAGCGAAATAAACAATCAGTCAAGAGTGATATTAAAAACATGGGGGCATGGGGCTTCCCTGGTGCCGCAGTGGTTGAGAGTCTGCCTGCCGGTGCAGGGGACACGGGTTCGAGCCCTGGTCTGGGAGGATCCCACGTGCCGCGGAGCGACTAGGCCCGTGAGCCACAGTTGCTGAGCCTGCGCGTCTGGAGCCTGTGCTCCGCAACGGGAGAGGCCGCGTAGTGAGAGGCCCGCGCACTGCGATGAGGAGTGGCCCCCACTTGCCGCAACTAGAGAAAGCCCTCGCACAGTAAACGAAAACCCAACACAGCCATAAATAAATAAATAAATAATTCCCATTGAAAAAAAAATTGTTTAAAAAATAATAATAAATAAATAAAAAATAAAAACATGGGGGCAATCCTGTCCCTAAAACATTTCTTCACCAAAATTTGGATTCTTTCACTTTAAGAGCAGCAAGATCATCTTTTTTACTATCTTTCAGAAGATAACTGTAGCTTCCCTAGTCTGGGGCCCTAAATGAGAAAGACCTGGGTTAGATGCAGCCAATGTCACAGGGTCTCGTGGCTCTGAATCAGTATTTCCACACACTCCCAATCATAAATGCCCCAGAGACCTCCTATCCCCAAAACGGACACTGCTGTATCTCAAGTTCAGGTTTACAGAATGATGGCCTCCTCCAAGGCCTTCCTTAGAAAACGTATTCCCAAATTTGCCATCTCACCTCACGCTTCCTTCTCCAAAAGCAGCCTACTCTTTACCACTTATAAGTCTTCTCCTCTAGAGGGCTGAATGTATATTGGGGCACTCAGCAGATATTACACTCTACTCCATCAAAAGGATCTCATAAATTTGTTTTCATTTAGTAATTAACATTCCTCTAGACTCGCAGAAGTGCTGAGGGCAAAGTCATAACGCTTTTAATGGCAAAATCAAAATGGAAGCCCAGGTCAGACTTCACATCTAATGCTGTTGCTGGCAGACCCAGTGATTTTGAGACCGAGCAAGATGATTTTATCATTAAGGCGTCACCACTGCTGTGCAGGGAATTTCTCTTTCATTACACCTCAGCTCCCTCCCACCTCAAAACGCTGCGTACAGTTCTAATGTGCTCTGAAACCACAGCAACTTATGACAGAGCAGCCATCATGATGACCTGTAAGTCATCAAGATACATATCAACCACTGGCTATGTTATTAATACTTGAAGTATCAAATTTGCTAAGGAAGCAAAAAGGAGCTTCATTCTTCCTCAAGGGGAATCAGAAACCAGTATGTTCAAGAGAGGATTTCCATAGGAAAACCGCCCCTGCCTCAGACAGCACCTACCATCAACATGTTTATGGGCAAACACAGTATCAGAAAAACATGCTGTGAGTCTTAGAAACAGCATATGCCTCATTTCATAGGGGCTGCTATGGTGCTAGGCATTGTTTTTTGTTTTTTGGGTTTTTTTTACTGCATTTCAGAGAAATAACCGTAAAATGAAGGTCTATAACCAGCATATAACACAATAAACAACAGCATCAACTTCTGCACCCTTTTTGTGAATGGTTTCCCTATGCTTTAATTGAAAAGGTAAGTTTTAATATGCTTTGTGTTTTCTCTCAAATAGTTTGGGACCAATTCTATTCTAAGACTTCTGTATTTACCATCTCCATCCAAGGTCCAAAGATTACAGAATTTACAAATGAAGGACACCCCCTACACACACACACACACACACACACACACACACACACACACACACGTCAGTAATAGAGGAGCTATGACAACAAAATTCCTGAATGACAGAAAGAAACACAGAGGACAGTGGCTTGAAACAGCAATGGTGGTCACCACAAGCTTTGTCCTAGAGTTCAGCTCAGGTCTTTCTGAAAGCCTGGACCAAAAATTCACAAAAACAAGAAGCAGTAACACAGTTCACATAACTTTCCTGAGCTTAAATATATAATAGAGCTGGGTAACTGTCCAACCTAGGTTGTATCTTCAGGGAATCTCAAACTCTCATAAAAAACCAAGGTTTCTGGCTCAAGAAAAGGCTTAAAGTTAGAGATGAGCATTGTTAAATCACTGGTTCCTATTCACATTTCAACCCTTGAAATAACGTTTCACTACTTGTCTCAGTCACCAGCGACTCTAGTCTGTCTTGAGAAAGCTCACACGCCTCCCTGGACTCAGCCATCTCCTTCTCACCGACAGGTCAGGTCCAATACAACCAAAGCTTAATTCACTTTAAAAGATATGTGAACTATTATTCAAGGACAGTAGCTGTCTGTTCACAGAAGCTTCATCCACATCAAGGCAGCTGAGTTTGTGAGCTTGATTTTTGTATTCTTCTTTCATTCTGTCAAAATTCAAGCTTACAGATATTTCTACTTTCAGTCTATTCTTTAATAAATGTCCCGCTCAGTGGAAGACAGGACTCAGAGTTTCAATGACATAACTGCATATTTTCCCAAGAAAATTGTTTATGTACCTTTCCATAAATGTTTTAACTTTTTCACCTAGAATATAAAATCCTTGAAGAAAATGTCTGTCTTCTATAGTTTAGCAAGATACATGCTCAACACAATTTCCAAATCACCTTTAGTACCAATTTTAACCATGAAGAACACTGAAAATTCTACTGTAAATTATCAAATATATGGAAGCAAATATATAAATGAAATTCTTCTGTCATTTAGTACCAAGAAGAGAGATACAAATATAGGATAATTTCTCAAATGAGTTTCAACTACTTAATGTGCTACTTTAAAGCATATTCACAAACAATAGAAATAATCAATCTGAAGAACTGGATTCATCTCTATACACAAGGGACATTTTTATACAGTTGCTCGAAGAATTAGCCACACAAGCACAATAGGTACCATAAAGATTAAAAGAAAGTAACTGCATTAAAAATACTTCAGTTTATTAAAAGGAACGGTTCCTATTTTATATGTATACACATCTATTTTTATAGAAAAGAACACATCTATTTTTATTCTAATTTCCATGACTCACTCCCCACCCATTCACCGAGGAGATAGATAACAGTTGATCCTATTTTTCACCTTTTAATTTACTCTACCTGGAGAAATAAAATTCATCACTGTCCCATGTTATTTTCCCTCCCCTTTGGACATTTATCCACTAAATAAACATCTACTACCCACTGCTGTTAAGCAGTGTGCTGGGTCCTGGGGCTCCATCCCAGTCTCCTCCGCTGGTTTCCCCTATTTGCCCCAATTTCTAAGCGCTGAAGTGTCCCAGGACTCAGCCCTGTCTCATCCTCAAGTCAGTCTACACATGCTCACTTGGTGGTCTCAGCTAGTCTCCTGGTCTAACTAGCATCTATCCTATGCTGACCACCCCCATGTTTATATATACTGCAGACCTCTTTCCTGGGCTCCAGTTTCACATATGGACTCACCAACTCATCCTCTGCCAATAGATGTTTTACAGATCTCGAACGTTTAACAGGCCCAACTAACTCCAGATCTTCTCCACCAAACCTCCTTTCAAAGGATGAAGTTGATGACAACTTCGTCCTTCTAGTTAGTTAGGCTGAAATCCTTGAAATCATCCTGACACCTCTCTCTGTCATACCCCACATCCAAGCTATCAACAAACCTCTCTTGGAAGGCTGGCCAAGGAGACACTTTGACGTAAGCTTCTGCCCAATCCTGACGCCTCTGCCTCCCTCCCACTATGTTGTTCCCAAGGGCACATGCTTACAAGTATTCTACACACTAAACCCTGTCTGAGTCTACTTCCCAAATGATCCAAATGCTTCAAGTCTTCACTACAAACATCCATTACAATATTGTGCATACAACAGCTTATCCCTACTAGAAATAAAACAAAGGATGATTTTAGCTGATCTATGTGTAGAATCATATAGTTATAGATTCAGAGATTAAGGATATTTCTTGTCTTCTTTACAAGGACACTGAATGCCTCATGCTGCCTTACTACTCTTTTTGTTTATCCTCCATGCAGCAATGAAAGGCTTTAAATAAATCTTATCCATTCAAGTCCAACTGGTATTTTTTCTTTCTCTTCCCTGAGGAGCATCTTTTTTCTATACTACCACTTCTCTATTACTTCAGTTATTCACTGCCTTTAGTTGTTTATCTTATTTTTTTCAGAAATATTCCTTCATAACAAGGAGGTGCTAAAAACCTCATTTCACAAGTAGGTATGAAAAAGAAATATCTTGAACACCTTTCCTAAAAAGAAATCTAAAGGTAGGTAATTTAGTACATAAGCCTTTAGGAAAGCATTAGAAGAAAGTAAGACAAGGTCAAATATTAACAATTTACTGAACATAAATTCTCATTACACAAAAAAGTATCTCTCCTTATAACTTCAAAATATTAATAGGGCAACACAGCAAAATATCAAGTGTCAGATGCAGCTAGACTACAAAATGTTATTTTTTATTTTAGAAGTATGATTTTTATTATTGCTGAAACGAGAATTTTAGAAAAAAAACTACCATCAGTTTCTTAACATGTAATTTATTTGTAAAAGTCAACCAAAACAATCTGAATTCAATCATCAGCTCAGGAAGCAGATTCCATGACATTTTTTTTCCCCCTAAATGCTAAACGACACAGGCAGCGATAAAATATGCAGAGAAAGAACCATGTCACAGAAGATGTGACAATTTTGATAAATGACGATAAACTGTGATGTAGAACAGCCGTTTGTAAGCTGCTGTTTTCAAAAACATGTATTTTAATGATGATTTTTGCCAAATATCATTTTAGAGAGATATTCTGTAATAAAACCATTGACAAACAAAATTGGTACCTTATTATAAATTAGAACAGAAATGTATTTAAGTTTTCAGCAAACTTGTAATTTTGCTTTGAATGAGAATGCATTTTAGATCCAGTCAGTTCCTTACAATGTTAAACACAGTCATCATCTGACCCAGAAATCCCACTCCGAGCTATAAAACAGAAATTAAAACATACTTTCACACAAACCCTTGTACATGAATGTTCATACATGCAACATTATTCATAAAAGACAAGAAGTGCAAACAACCCAAATGTCCATCAAGTGACATATCATATCAATAGAACAGAATATTATTCAGCAATAAGAAGGAATAAAGTACTGATACATGCTACAATACGGATGAACCTTGAAAATATTATATTAAGGAAGCCAGTCACAAGAGGCTACATATCATCATGTTTATATGAAATATAAATTCTATTTATATGAAATGCCCAGAATAGGCAAATCCCTAGAAATAAGATGTAGATAAGTGGTTGCCTAGGGTTGAGAGTGTAGAGGGAATGGAGAATAATTGCTAATGGATATAGGGTTGCTTTCTGGGGTAATGAAATGTTCTAGAATTGTGCACCGTGATGGCTGCACAACTCTCTGGCTATACACAACCTCTGAATTGTACACTTTAAGTGGGTGAACTGTATGTGAACTACATCGCAAAAAAGCTATTTAAAATGCCAGTTAAAAAGGCCAGTCATGGGCTTTCCTGGTGGCGCAGTGGTATAGAATCCACTTGCCAATGCAAGGGACACGGGTTCGAGCCCTGGTCCAGGAAGATCTCACGTGCTGCGGAGCAACTAAGCCCACGAGCCACAACTACTGAGCCCAAGTGCCACAACTACTGAAGCCCACGCGCCTAGAGCCCACGCACCGCAAGGAAGAGTAGTCCCCGCTCGACGCAACTAGAGAAAGCCCACACACATCAACAAAGGCCCAACGCAGCCAAAAATAAATAAATAAATCAATTTACTTTTTAACAAAAGGGCCGGTCATGTTGTAGCTGTTTATAACTTGTATAGACTTTTCAAAGTCTAAATCCCTAATTATTAAAATATGTTTCTTACTGTCCACAAACCTCATTTCATTTCCTTACATAAAACCATCTGCCTATTCCACTATAAATACTACACGTAGTGAAAGAAAGTGCTTCTAAAATTAAATCATGTTTTCAAAACAGATTTCTCCTTAATGTATTTTTTTTTTTAGTTTTTTTTTTTTTCCACACACACACACTATTTTATTTTTACAAGAGATAAATAGACTGACACCAAGCATTGTACATGGATGACCACAACAAAAGCAACAATGATTGCAATTACCAAACATGGAACACACTTATACTATGTCATAATATTGACATTCAGTCCAGTAATCCTCCACTGTAACAGCTCCTTTACTTTGCAGTGAAAATTGATTTGTATATTCTTTTCCTCTGAGTCCTTGTGGGATTTTTTTTTTTTAATTCAGACAGAAAGTCACAAAAATTATACTCATCCTCATCAGTTCACTCAGTCCCATGTAATTAATTTCTTTTTTTTTTCATCTTGATCTTTTGTTAGCACTTTTATGAGTTCATCAGTTTTTCATTAGAGTTCTGAAAATGCTTATTCATTCAGTTCAGCAGTACAGTCAGTTACCAGAAACCTGTACTTGTCAGAGTCTTTTCCATGAATTTCTTGAAGATGACACCCTTTTATAGGAACATATTTGCAAAATCATCAGAGTACACCCAGAACTGTCTGTAAATGACAAAAGACTTAAAAATGACCATGGTTAAAGATTTGATGAAAGTTCATAATAATGCAGTTGACAAGAAAATTAGTTATTTCTGAGATATACATTTTAAAGTAATAACTAGGATTATTACTTATAACATTATACCAGAACATATAAGATTTTTAGACGTTTCCTGTAGTGTCTGAAACATTTATATTAACATATTTCCATACATATTTCCATACAAATACAAATATAAGATTTTTAGAAATTTCATGTAATGTCTGAAACATTTATATTAACATAGTTCCATACATATTTCCATACAAATACAAATATAAGATTTTTAGAAATTTCATGTAATGTCTGAAACATTTATATTAACATATTTCCATACAAATACAAATATAAGATTTTTAGAAATTTCATGTAATGTCTGAAACATTTATATTAACATATTTCCATACATATTTCCATACAAATACAAATATAAGATTTTTAGAAATTTCATGTAATGTCTGAAACATTTATATTAACATATTTCCATACAAATAACCCAATGAAAGTTTAGTATTAGTTGTTTTGTTTGTTTTTTTATACTGCAGGTTCTTATTAGGCATCAGTTTTATACACATCAGTGTATACATGTCAATCCCAATCACCCAATTCAGCACACCACCATCCCCACCTCATCGCAGTTTTCCCCCCTTGGTGTCCATATGTCCATTCTCTACATCTGTGTCTCAACTTCTGCCCTGCAATCTGGCTCATCTGTACCATTTTTCTAGGTTCCACATACATGCATTAATATACGATATTTGTTTTTCTCTTTCTGACTTACTTCACTCTGTATGACAGTCTCTAGATCCATCCACTTCTCAACAAATGGCTCAATTTCGTTCCTTTTTATGGCTGAGTAATATTCCATTGTATATATGTGCCACATCTTCTTTATCCATTCGTCTGTTGATGGGCATTTAGGTTGCTTCCATGACCTGGCTATTGTAAATAGTGCTGCAATGAACATTCGGGTGCATGTGTCTTTTTGAATTACGGTTTTCTCTGGGTATATGCCCAGTAGTGGGATTGCTGGGTCATATGGTAATTCTATTTTTCGTTTTTTAAGGAACCTCCATATTGCTCTCCATAGTGGCTGTATCAATTTACATTCCCACCAACAGTGCAAGAGGGTTCCCTTTTCTCCACACCCTCTCCAGCATTTGTTGTTTGTAGATTTTCTGATGATGCCCATTCTAACAGGAGTGAGGTGATACCTCATTGTAGTTTTGATTTGCATTTCTCTAATAATTAGTGATGTTGAGCATCTTTTCATGTGCTTCGTGGCCGTCTGCATGTCTTCTTTGGAGAAATGTCTATTTAGGTCTTCTGCCCATTTTTGGATTGGGGTGTTTGTTTCTTTGATATTGAGCTGAATGAGCTGTTTATATATTTTGGAGATTAATCCTTTGTCCGTTGATTCATTTGCAAATATTTTCTCCCATTCTGAGGGTTGTCTTTTCGTCTTGTTTATGGTTTCCTTTGCTGTGCAAAAGCTTTGAAGTTTCATTAGGTCCCACTTGTTTATTTCTGTTTTTATTTCCATTACTCTAGGAGGTGGATCGAAAAAGATCTTGCTGTGATTTATGTCAAAGAGTGTTCTTCCTATGTTTTCCTCTAAGAGTTTTATAGTGTCCAGTCTTACATTTAGGTCTCTAATCCATTTTGAGTTTATTTTTGTGTATGGTGTTAGGGAGTATTCTAATTTCATTCTTTTACATGTGGCTGTCCAGTTTTCCCAGCACCACTTATTGAAGAGACTGTCTTTTCTCCATTGTATATCTTTGCCTCCTTTGTCATAGATTAGTTGACCATAGGTGCATGGGTTAATCTCTGGGCTTTCTATCTTGTTCCATTGATCTATGTTTCTGTTTTTGTGCCAGTACCATATTGTCTTGATTACTGTAGCTTTGTAGTATAGTCCGAAGTCAGGGAGTCTGATTCCTCCAGCTCCATTTTTTTGCCTCAAGACTGCTTTGGCTATGCGGGGTCTTTTGTGTCTCCATACAAATTTTAAGATGATTTGTTCTAGCTCCGTAAACAATGCCATTGGTAATTTGATAGGGATTGCATTGAATCTGTAGATTGCTTTGGGTAGTAGAGTCATTTTCACAATGTTGATTCTTCCAATCCAAGAACATGGTATATCTCTCCATCTGTTGGTATCATCTTTAATTTCTTTCATCAGTGTCTTATAGTTTTCTGCATACAGGTCTTTTGTCTCCCTAGGTAGGTTTATTCCTAGATATTTTATTCTTTTTGTTGCAATGGTAAATGGGAGTGTTTCCATAATTTCTCTTTCAGATTTTTCATCATTAGTGTATAGGAATGCAAGAGATTTCTGTGCATTAATTTTGTAACCTGCAACTTTACCATATTCATTAATTAGCTCTAGCAGTTTTCTGGTGGCAGTTTTAGGATTCTCTATGTATAGTATCATGTCATCCGCAAACAGTGACAGTTTTACTTCTTCTTTTCCAATTTGTATTCCTTTTATTTCTGTTTCTTCTCTGATTGCCGTGGCTAGGACTTCCAGAACTATGTTGAATAATAGTGGTGAGAGTGGACATCCTTGTCTCGTTCCTGATCTTAGAGGAAATGCTTTCAGTTTTTCACCATTGAGAATGATGTTTGCTGTGGGTTTGTCATATATGGCCTTTATTATGTTGAGGTAGGTTCCCTCTATGCCCACTTTCTGGAGAGTTTTTATCAGAAATGGGTGTTGAATTTTGTCAAAAGCTTTTTCTGCATCTATTGAGATGATCATATGGTTTTTCTTCTTCAATTTGTTAATATGGTGTATCACATTGATTGATTTGCGTATATTGAAGAATCCTTGCATCCCTGGGATAAATCCCACTTGATCGTGGTGTATGATCCTTTTAATGTGTTGTTGGATTCTGTTTGCTAGTATTTTGTTGAGGATTTTTGCATCTATATTCATCAGTGATATTGGTCTGTAATTTTCTTTTTTTGTAGTGTCTTTGTCTGGTTTTGGTATCAGGGTGATGGTGGCCTCATAGAATGAGTTTGGGAGAGTTCCTTCCTCTGCAATTTTTTGGAAGAGTTTGAGAAGGATGGGTGTTAGCTCTTCTCTAAATGTTTGATAGAATTCACCTGTGAAGCCATCTGGTCCTGGACTTTTGTTTGTTGGAAGATTTTTAATCACAGTTTCAATTTCTTTACTTGTGATTGGTCTGTTCATATTTTCTGTTTCTTCCTGGTTCAGTCTTGGAAGGTTATACCTTTCTAAAAATTTGTCCATTTCTTCCAGGTTGTCCATTTTATTGGCATAAAGTTGCTTGTAGTAGTCTCTTAGGATGTTTTGTATTTCTGCGGTGTCTGTTGTAACTTCTCCTTTTTCATTTCTGATTTTATTGATTTGAGTCCTCTCCCTCTTTTTCTTGATGAGTCTGGCTAATGGCTTATCAATTTTGTTTATCTTCTCAAAGAACCAACTTTTAGTTTTATTGATCTTTGCTATTGTTTTCTTTGTTTCTATTTCATTTATTTCTGCTCTGATCTTTATGATTTCTTTCCTTCTGCTAACTTTGGGTTTTGTTTGTTCTTCTTTCTCTAGTTTCTTTAGGTGTAAGGTTAGATTGTTTACTTGAGATTTTTCTTGTTTCTTTAGGTAGGCTTGTATAGCTATAAACTTCCCTCTTAGAACCGCTTTTGCTGCATCCCATAGGTTTTGGGTCGTCGTGTTTTCATTGTCATTTGTCTCTAGGTATTTTTTTATTTCCTGTTTGATTTCTTCAGTGATCTCTTGGTTATTTAGTAACGTATTGTTTAGCCTCCATGTGTTTGTCTTTTTTACGTTTTTTTCCCTGTAATTCATTTCTAATCTCATAGCGTTGTGGTCAGAAAAGATGCTTGATATGATTTCAATTTTCTTAAATTTACTGAGGCTTGATTTGTGACCCAAGATGTGATCTATCCTGGAGAATGTTCCGTGTGCACTTGAGAAGAACGTGTAATCTGCCGTTTTTGGATGGAATGTCCTATATATATCAATTAAATCTATCTGGTCTATTGTGTCATTTAAAGCTTCTGTTTCCTTATTTATTTTCATTTTGGATGATCTGTCCATTGGCGTAAGTGAGGTGTTAAAGTCCCCCACTATTATTGTGTTACTGTCAATTTCCTCTTTTATAGCTGTTAGCAGTTGCCTTATGTATTGAGGTGCTCCTATGTTGGGTGCATATATATTTATAATTGTTATATCTTCTTCTTGGATTGATCCCTGGATCATTATGTAGTGTCCTTCCTTGTCTCTTGTAACATTCTTTATTTTAAAGTCTATTTTATCTGATATGAGTATAGCTACTCCAGCTTTCTTTTGATTTCCATTTGCATGGAATATCTTTTTCCATCCCCTCACTTTCAGTCTGTATGTGTCCCTAGGTCTGAAGTGGGTCTCTTGTAGACAGCATATATATGGGTCTTGTTTTTGTATCCATTCAGCCAGTCTATGTCTTTTGGTTGGGGCATTTAATCCATTCACGTTTAAGGTACTTATCGATATGTATGTTCCTATGACCATTTTCTTAATTGTTTTGGGTTTGTTTTTGTAGGTCCTTTTCTTCTCTTGTGTTTCCCACTTAGAGAAGTTCCTTTAGCATTTGTTGTAGAGCTGGTTTGGTGGTGCTGAATTCTCTTAGCTTTTGCTTGTCTGTAAAGCTTTTGATTTCTCCATCAAATCTAAATGAGATCCTTGCTGGGTAAAGTAATCTTGGTTGTAGGTTCTTCCCTTTCATCACTTTAAGTATATCATGCCACTCCCTTCTGGCTTGCAGAGTTTCTGCTGAGAAATCAGCTGTTAACCTTATGGGGGTTCCCTTGTATGTTATTTGTCGTTTTTCCCTTGCTGCTTTCAGTAATTTTTCTTTGTCTTTAATTTTTGCCACTTTGATTACTATGTGTCTCGGCGTGTTTCTCCTTGGGTTTATTCTGTATGGGACTCTCTGCGCTTCCTGGACTTGGGTGGCTATTTCCTTTCCCATGTTAGGGAAGTTTTCGACTATAATCTCTTCAAATATTTTCTCTGGTCCTTTCTCTCTCTCTTCTCCTTCTGGGACCCCTATAATGCGAATGTTGTTGCGTTTAATGTTGTCCCAGAGGTCTCTTAGGCTGTCTTCATTTCTTTTCATTCTTTTTTCTTTAGTCTGTTCCGCAGCAGTGAATTCCACCATTCTGTCTTCCAGGTCACTTATCCGTTCTTCCGCCTCAGTTATTCTGCTATTGATTCCTTCTAGTGTAGTTTTCATTTCAGTTATTGTATTGGTCATCTCTGTTTGTTTGTTCTTTAATTCTTCTAGGTCTTTGTTAATGATTTCTTGCATCTTCTCAATCTTTGCCTCCATTCTTACTCCGAGGTCCTGGATCATCTTCACTATCATTATTCTGAATTCTTTTTCTGGAAGATTGCCTATCTCCACTTCATTTAGTTGTTTTTCTGGGGTTTTTTCTTGTTCCTTCATCTGGTACATAGCCCTCTGCCTTTTCATCTTTTCTGTCTTTCTGTAACTGTGGTTTTTGGTCCACAGGCTGCAGGATTGTAGTTTTTCTTGCTTCTGTTGTCTGCCCTCTGGTGGTTGAGGCTATCTAAGAGGCTTGATGGGAGGCTCTGGTGGTGGGTAGAGCTGACTGTTGCTGTGGGGGTCAGAGCTCAGTAAAACCTTAATCCACTTGACTGTTGATGGGTGGGGCTGGGTTCCCTCCCTGTTGGTTGTTTTGCCTGAGGCAACCCAACACTGGAGCCTACCCGTGCTCTTTGGTGGGGTTAATGGCAGACTCTGGGAGGGCTCACGCCAAGGAGAACTTCCCAGGACCTCTGCTGCCAGTGTCCTTATCCCCACGGTGAAACAGAGCCACCACTTGCCTCTGCAGGAGACCCCCCAACACCAGCAGGTACGTCTGGTTCAGTCTCCCCCAGGGTCACTGCTCCTTCCCCTGGGTCCCGATGCACACATTACTTTGTGTGTACCCTCCAAGAGTGGGGTCTCTGTTTCCCCCAGTCCTGTCACAGTCCTGCAATCAATTCCCACTAGACTTCAAAGTCTGATTCTCTAGGAATTCCTCCTCCTGTTGCCGGACCCCCAGGTTGGGAAGCCTGACGTGGGGCTCAGAACCTTCACTCCAGTGGGTGGACTTCTGTGGTATAAGTGTTCGCCAGTCTGTGAGTCACCCACCCAGCAGTTATGGGATTTGATTTTACTCTGATTGCGCCCCTCCTGCCGTCTCACTGTGGCTTCTCCTCTGTCCTTGGACGTGGGGTATCCTCCTTGGTGAAGTCCAGGGTCTTCCTGTCAATGATTGTCCAGCAGCCAGTTGTGATTCTGGTGCTCTCGCAAGAGGGAGTGAGAGCATGTCCTTCTACTCCGCCATCTTGGTTAATCTCCTTTTTTTACTCTTAATATGTTGTAACTGTAGTTTTTATCAGTAAATATAAATCTACATTTAAAAAAATTGATGCATAGTATTAAACTGGGTGGACATTTCTCATTTACTTAACTCATCACCTATTAATATCCATTTAGGTTGTTTCTAATTTTGTCGCTGGTATAAACAACAGTGAGCGTCTTTGTACACTTGCCAGATCGTTTCCTTGAGATATTTACTGCTGTTTTGCAGTTTGCCAAAAATTTTAAACAATGTCTGTTTTAACATATATGCCACAAAGATTTCAATGATATTATTAGCTCTGTGAAAAGATGGTGCAGGCATTTATAGCCTCACTTTAAATATGAGGAATCTGAAACCCAGAAAGATGGCAATGTGTTCCAAATTAGGTTGCTCTTTAGTGTGAGAGCTGGAACTAAAACTCCTGTCTTCTGATTGTGGGTTAGTTTCCTTCCACTGCGGCACACTGCCAGACCTTGAATACCTTGAATACAAAGGGTGATTTTCTATTGTTGCTTCTTCATTTCTAAAAACATGATTCTTGATGTAACTTCCTTTTAGGTTCTCTGTATAATGTTCTAGAATTTATCCATTCAGATTAAAGGTTCATATACCTTCGTTAGGGATACAGGCTAAAGATATACCCTCTGGAACATTTTACTAGCTTATCTGCACTAACATTTTCATTTAATTACTCAAATTACTCACTTATATTGTTATCTTCTTCTGTATAAATAGCACACACAGCCTCAGTTTTTTGTGTTTTGTTTTTTGTTTTTAAAGCTTCAAGTTATCTAATTACCTTTGGGTACTAGCTTCAGTGGGCTGCGAGAATTGCTTTAATTCGAATGCCAGCTCTGTCACTTACTGTGTGATCTTGGGGTGAGTTATTTAAGTCTCTGTGTGCCTGGTGTCATCATCAATAAAATTCAAATAATAGTACATGTGTTATAGTGAGGATTAAATGAATTAACACATAAGGAGTGCTAAGCACATTCTGGCATGCACTCATATGTTTATTATTTAATGTGCTAACTTAATTGTAAAGCACTTAAAAGTCATTTTGTATTTTGCCATCCTTTGTGTTTTTTGGTGAAATTTTTTGTATGATGTGTCCGTATTCCTATAGGTTTCCCCTGCCTTTCCCCACTCCTCACCTTCAGTTCCGTGTAATACCTTCTGCTAATCTTGAACAGTGTCTTTATTTAGTCAAGCAAAGTGAGGAGCTGCCAGACTGACCTTGTTTCCTGTTGGTAATAAACACAAATTAAATTACTGACATTTTACAGATTATCTCAATCAGTTTTAAAGACAGTGTAAAACAGAATAATGTGAATCCTCATTTGCTAAATGCAGGGTTCTGAGAGCTGTGGTAGCTGCTTTCTCATTCCCCGTAGTCTGCTTTGTTTCTGCTACTTGAGGAGGAAAGCTCATTTGGGTTTTCTTTTTTGTCTTTATACCAGCACATGCAAATGACAGTCCAGGCTCTCCAGGATGAATTGCGGATCCAGAGGGACCTGAACCAGCTGTTTGAACAGGATAGTAACAGTAGGACTGGTGAGCCTTGCGTGGCAGAGCTGACGGAGGAGAACTTTCAGAGGCTGCACACTGAGCATGAGCGGCAGGCCAAGGAGCTGTTCCTCCTTCGAAAGACTCTGGAGGAGATGGAGCTGCGGATTGAGACTCAGAAGCAAACCCTGAACGCTCGGGACGAATCCACAAGAAGCTTCTGGAGATGTTGCAGAGCAAGGGGCTTTCTGCTAAGGCTACTGAGGAGGACCATGAGAGAACAAGGAGACTGGCAGAGGCAGAGATGCATGTCCACCACCTCAAAAGCCTTTTGGAGCAGAAGGAAAAAGAGAACACTCTGTTGAGAGAGGTGAGTGGCCACTTTCTCAGTTGTTATGACTGTCTTTTTTTCCTGAGTAGTCAGCATTTTGACCTAGATAAATTTATATGCTCTCCTGAGCTAGTGCAAGGGAATTTCTTCTTTCTTACCTAAGTTCTGCACTGATTTCTGTTCTGATTTGCTGTCTTGTATGAGATGACATTGGCTGGCATGTATACTGGTTTAATACCTTTCTGGGGTTTTTTTTCCCCCTCCTGATTTCTGTAGACTCATTTTGTTGCTAGAGGGGCACAGAATTTTCTTGATTTGTTCCTCATCTATTGATTTGTTCATAGAGACACACACAGCAAAACCAGAATTAAAGTAGCTGACTACTGCTCAATTTTAAAATATTAATAATTGAAAGTAAGCGATTCCCTCGGTTTCGGTGTGCTTATAAAGTCCTAGGCAGCAGTAATGGATGTTTGCCCTGTGGTTTCCATGGAAACTGTTGCCTTGCTGTAAAAGATCCGTGATAAAAATTATTTGCTGCCCTGGAGGCACAGCTAGAGGGAATGATACAGAGGTATGCTGTCACTTATTTTTAGAGAGGAAACTCAGACTTTAGCTGACCACTGTGTCTACTGATAATTTTTCACTTTTCTATGTAATGCTTCATTTTAAGAAAGCTTAAGTGAAGAATTCATCTTACATTGAATTAAAAAAAAATGACAGCTCTACTTCTCTATATGAGGTCAGAGTCTTCAGATAATTTTCACATTTGGATAGGGGGAAAAAAAATCTCAGAACTATTTTAGTGCCAGTCTGAATAATCCCTTTTTAAATGAAGGGTGAGGAAGGAGGTTAAAAGCAGCAAAACAGCGACTCCCCTGATGATGGCGACGGTCTGTATCTGCTCTCTGCAATATGGTAGCCACTGGCTGCATGTGACTGTTGAGCAGTTGAAATGTGGTTCGTGTGACTGACGAACTGAAATTTAAATTTCATTTAAATATAACTAATTTAAAATTAAATTTAATTAATCAGATTTAAATTTAAGTATCTCTGTGTAGGTAGTGGCTACTGTATTACGTAGTGCAGCGATGCATAATGCAGGTAATGTTACTCGCTTTTCTTAATAATTTGTCTTGAACATCTTTCTTTGTCAGTACATGTAGAGTTTTGTAATTTCAGTTGAATTTATAATGTTCTGTTGCATTTATTTATATTTCTTACTGTTGAACATTTAGACTACTGTTAATTTTTCATTATTATAAAACTGTGCTGCACTGAATATCCCTAACCATATATCCCTGTACATTAATTTTTTTCTTTAGTGTAAATTTCCAGAAATGAATTTGCTCAGGGTGTGTACGTTTTCAAAACTCTGAATATCAGTCTTGTCTCCCAGAGTGATTGGACCAGTTTATCCTCCCAGAAGCATATACTGTATTTTTACGGTTAATCTGCAGCTATGTGCGTTACAATCTTCAAATTACTGGACTGTATTGTTTTAGAAAATTTTCTATCAACTGCTGTGTTGTAGGCACCATCCTGAGTTTCTTTCATTTTACTTTCAAGAGTTTATATTTTAATGAGGTAACCTGGAGCCTGGCCATAGAACATTGTAAGAGAAGTTGTAATCATCTCAGATAGCATGCAGCATGAAAACCCTACCAGCATCGTGATGAACTTTGAATGTTACGTTTCTACTCCTTCTGTTCTGAATATTTCAACCTGTGCCCATTTATTTTTGAGTTTTGGAGTTACTAAATAGTGAATAGTTAAGGATTATGGAAAGCCACAGTGTTATTCTGGCAGAGGACAACCAGCAATATGGTGAATTTGAACAAGTAGTAGGAAAAAACATGAATTTAAGACTAATTTTGAAGTAACAAGCTCTACAAATATTAAGTCCCACTTCTGAACATAATGTGGAAAGAAATATAGGCCTTGTTGGTTGTATCAATACACAATTCCAGTTGCCATTAGTAATGTAGCGTCATCTTACAGGAAACACAGTCCTATGGATTAAAATTATTTAAGAGCAAGTAGAAGTGATTGCTTCATGAACACATGTTTAGAATGCTGGTTCTCCTTTCTTTGTCTCCTACTTGCCTTCAAGACTTAGCGCAAATTGCAGTTCTTCTGTGAAGTCTTCCTTGTGCAGCTCTATACATATATGTAGATGAGCCAGTAATATTATAGTATACTTCCATGTGTGTTTCTTCATTGTTCACTTAATTTTTTGCACCAAGGATGTGTGTATATATATATATATATATATATATATATATATATATATATATATATGAAATTTTATCTTGTCAGTGTCTTAACAAATGCACAGTGGGTACTCAAGAAATGTTGGTTGAATAAGTTGAAATGTAGGGAAAGAAGTTTAAGCCTGGAGCTTACAGAAAGAAGGATAGCTTTTCCAATTCTTTTTTCTCCAGTGTGACCACTGGATACTAAAACCTAACGAAGGTTAGAAAACAAACTAAAACCCCAAACCAGTTTTTCTTATGAGTTTAGGTATAGAAGTTATAAATAAGATATTGGCAGATAAAATCAGCATTATGATAAAAGGATAATATTCTGACCAAAAGGAGTTTATTCTAGGAATCCAGAATGGCTCAATATGTCATTCACAGTTATAATTTGTAATAGGTGAAAGGAAAAGATAACCTCGTAGTGTTTGATAGCTATCTCAAAGACGTTAGATAAAATGTTAGACACTTTGAAAACTAAACCAAATGAACTAAAAATAAGGATGGAATGATACCTTTATAGCATGATTTAAATAAAACTCAGTAAATATGTATTATAAACATATTTTAAACTAGTAGCCAGAATTGCGCTTACTCTGACGTATACTAAGACGCATCCATTAAAGTTAGGGAGCGGCAAAGATACTGTTCATCAGTATTTACATTATTCTGGAAGTGTTAGGCAGTGCTGTTAGATAAGGAAAATGGAATAAATAATATCAGTAACGACAATGGAAAGGATAGGGCTAAATTTTCATTACAATGTAGATGGGAACATTAATATAAAGATGCTGCTTTCCCCCAACTCTGTGAATTTAGTGTAATCCCAATAGGAATATTCTTGACACGTGCCCAAATGATGTTGCAGTTTCTTTGCAAGAAGAACAGTGCGGGGACACTTGTTTAAGCAGCTCATGATATATGTGTTTTGTTTTTTTTTTTTAAGATCTTATGTGGCCAATTTACTAGTTTTCATTTATTTATTTATTTATTTTTGGCTGTGTTGTGTCCTCGTTTCTGTGCGAGGGCTTTCTCCATTTGCGGCAAGTAGGGGCCACTCTTCATCGCGGTGCGCGGGCCTCTCATCATCGCGGCCTCTCTTGTTGCGGAGCACAGGCTCCAGACGCGCAGGCTCAGTAATTGTGGCTCACGGGCTCAGTTGCTCCGCAGCATGTGGGATCTTCCCAGACCAGGGCTCGAACCCGTGTCCCCTGCATTGGCAGGCAGATTCTCAACCACTGCGCCACCAGGGAAGCCCCGATATATGTGTTTTAAACCCAGTGATATTAAAATCTGTGGTACTGGCACAGTAATAGATAGCTAGATTGATGAGACAGAATAGAACCCAGAAATAATATAGTTTTAAGCATATGATACATGTTTGGGAATAATCGCCATCTATTTGGAAAACAGTACATAGTTACATCAAATTAAGTTCTAGATGAAATAAAGAGCTACTTGTTAAAAAATAACAACACTAGAAGAGAATGTAAGAAAAAGGTTTTAATACAATCTTGAGACAGGAAAGAATCTTTTATTGCTATAGCAAGAGGCTTAAACAATTAAATTTGTGTATGTTAGAAAATACAGGTAACAGAAGCTAAAATGGTAATTTGGAGTAAAGCTTTGTAACATGTGGCTTGACTGTTTCGTTTCCAGAGTGACAAGGTGCTAGAGGCACTCGGCACAGCCTTTCTTTGCTCATTACTCAACAAACATCCATTGAGCTTCTAGAATGTATGTGACCCTGGGATACACGCTGGGTATACATTTTCCATGTCAGAACACATGGTCTGTGCCCTCCTAGAACTTAAAAATCTGGTGAGAGACAATAAACATAATTATGAGAGGAAATAAATTAGTTGAGTCTAATTATGTTGGGAGAGGGGATAAACAGGGTAAGCATCTTTGAGGAGGTGCCCTTTAAGGGAGATCTGAAGAAAGTTGAAACAGTCTTGCTGAGCATTTGGGTAAAATCATTTCATGAAGAAGGTTAACAGTTTCAAAGGCCGGATGAGAAGTTTTCAGGAGACAGCAAGGGGACTAGAGGACAAAAGCATATTGTCTAAGGGGAAAACAGGCATGAGATGAGAGGTTGAAGAGGTAGCCAGGGCCAGAGTCATTCATTGCATTCATCAGATATTTATTGGGCACTAACCCATGTGCAGAGCACAAGGAAATATAGTAGCAGTGAACAAAACAAAAATCCATGCCCTCTAGGAGACAAAGCACTTGCCTTCAGGATCCCTGCAGGTAATGCAACAATTTTATTCAAAGTGCAAGAGAAAACTGCACCAGTGTTTAATCAAGGGAGTGATCTAGTTTAGCTTTTAAAATCTACTCTGGCTGTGTTGAGAATAAATGGGGGAGGGAGAATTACGAGTGAACAAGGAAGTCTAATAAAGAACTTAACAACTCTAGGTTGGGTGAGTGGTGACTTGAAATGGCTATTGTGCATTATATCACTAGTGTGTCAAGAAAGGCAGAAAGAATTGAGAGCTGGCAACACTGGGATATCCATAGATTTTATTATTATTGGATTATTGTCCATCTTTTAAAAAAGCGGGCTTTCATCAATTCCAAGACTCATAGTTTTTCCCATCTCAACAGTATGAAATTGAGTTAATAAGTCTTATCCTTGATGGCATCTTAAAATCTCTGTCACCAAGGCCACAGTCCTGCTTGATTTGTTTGCCTGTGTACTCACAAACAGTTAACAGCTGCTCATTTTAGTCAATGTTGTGAGTATTGTTGCTATTTCTCATGTTAACTTTAGCTGTTGTTCAGTATGTCTTCAGTAATATTATGCTGTGAACCAGCATTGAAACAGTTATTGGTATGGAGAAAGTTATAAAACAGTTCAAAATGATATATGATTAAACTTTACGGTTAAATAAGTAAAAAAGGGTCTTGCAATCAGTATAAAATAAAAATTCTGAATGATAGAAGCTTGGGTCATGGTTTATTTGGAGGCATTTCCTTCTTTTCTTTCCAGCACATTAAACAGTGGTTTACCTTACAATCAGTGGCATCTTAGATTTGATGAAATACAGTAACATTAAAATGGCATTCATATCCAGGAACATTTGTGATTAGTTTTCCATTTTGTTTATGAACATGATTCTGTAGATAGCAGGTAAATAATTCCCCCAAATAAAAGCCAAAGAAGAAAAACAAAAATTAAATTAAGCATTGTATTTTCTGTTTGTACTGAAATTACATTGTTACGTGACTTATTGTTAGATTTTGTATTGTTTACTAGAGTGCCTTTCCTTTGATGGATAGAAGCGTGAAGACATCTGTTGGACACATACTGAACTACAGTCAAGACGTGGTTAGTGCCTGGGGCCAGGCGTATGGAGTTTTAACAGGCTTTACAGGTGATTCTGTGATACACCAAAGTTTGGTTCTCAGTCTGTTGGCAGAACATACCTGAATTGGCTATGGAATTTTTGGATCGGCTATCCATATGCATACCAAGCATTGTCTATAGGCTGAATAAATATTTCAGTTCTATACGTGCTCCTGTTTTTTTGAAATGTAGATCCTATTGTGATGAATAAAATAATTTGTTGGGAATTCCCTGGCGGTCCAGTCGTTAGGATTCCGTGCTTCCACTGCAGGGGCCACGGGTTCGATTCCTGGTCGGGGAACTAAGATCCGCATGATGCACGACATGGCCAAAAAAAAAAAAAAAAAAAAACAAATTAAAATACTAATTTGTTTTAAAACATTTACACGTATGTTAATTTTGGTCTCTATAATATTTTAGTCAACAAACCTTGTTTAGTGCAACTGCTCTCATGTTAAGATTTGCAGCAGTGTTTGAGGTTTAAAAGCCCTACTCTTAATCTACGGATTCAATGCAATCCCTGTCAAACTACCACTGGCATTTTTCACAGAACTAGAACAAAAAATTTCACAATTTGTATGGAAACACAAAAGACCCCGAATAGCCAAAGCAATCTTGAGAACGAAAAATGGAGCTGGAGGAATCAGGCTCCCTGACTTCAGACAATACTACAACGCTACAGTAATCAAGACAGTATGGTACTGGCACAAAAACAGAGATACAGATCAATGGAACAGGATAGAAAGCCCAGAGATAAACCCACGCACATATGGTCACCTTATTTTGATAAAGGAGGCAAGAATATACAGTGGAGAAAAGACAGCCTCTTCAATAAGTGGTGCTGGGAAAACTGGACAGGTACATGTAAAAGAAAGAAATTAGAACACTGCCTAACACCATACACAAAAATAAACTCAAAATGGATTAAAGACTTAAGTCTAAGGCCAGACACTATCAAACTCTTAGAGGAAAACAGAGGCAGAACACTCTATGACATAAATCACAACAAGATCCTTTTTGACCCACCTCCTAGAGAAATGGAAATAAAAACACAAACAAATGGGACCTAATGAAACTTCAAAGCTTTTGCACAGCAAAGGAAACCATAAACAAGATGAAAAGACAACCCTCAGAATGGGAGAAAATATTTGCAAATGAAGCAGCTGACAAAGGATTAAACTCCAGAATTTACAAGCAGCTCATGCAGCTCAATATCAAAAAAACAAACCACCCAATCCAAAAATGGGCAGAAGACCTAAATAGACATTTCTCCAAAGAAGATATACAGATTGCCAACAAACACATGAAAGAATGCTCAACATCATTAATCATTAGAGAAATGCAAATCAAAACTACAATGAGATATCATCTCACACCAGTCAGAATGGCCATCATCAAAAAATCTACAACAATAAATGCTGGAGAGGGTGTGGAGAAAAGGGAACCCTCTTGCACTGTTGGTGGGAATGTAAATTGATACAGCCACTACGGAGCACAGTATGGAGGTTCCTTAAAAAACTAAAAATAGAACTACCATACAACCGAGCAATCCCACTACTGGGCATATACCCTGAGGAAACCATAATTCAAAAAGAGTCATGTACCAAAATGTTCATTGCAGCTCTGTTTACAATAGCCAGGACATGGAAGTAACCTAAGTGTCCATCAACAGATGAATGGCTAAAGAAGATGTGGCACATATATACAGTGGAATATTACTCAGCCATAAAAAGAAATGAAATTGAGTTATCTGTAGTGAGGTGGATGGACCTAGAGTCTGTCATACAGAGTGAAGTAAGTCAGAAAGAGAAAAACAAATACAGTATGCTAACACATATATATGGAATCTAAGAAAAAAAAAAAAAAGTCATGAAGAACCTAGGGGCAAGACGGGAATAAAGACACAGACCTACTAGAGAATGGACTTGAGGATATGGGGAGGGGGAAGGGTAAGCTGTGACAAAGTGAGAGAGTGGCATGGACATATATACACTACCAAATGTAAAATAGATAGCTAGTGGGAAGCAGCCGCATAGCACAGGGAGATCAGCTCGGTGCTTTGTGACCACCTAGAGAGGTGGGATAGGGAGGGTGGGAGGGAGGGAGATGCAAGAGGGAAGAGATATGGGAACATATGTATATGTATAACTGATTCACTTTGTTATAAAGCAGAAACTAACACCATTGTAAAGCAATTATACTCCAATAAAGATGTTAAAAAAAAAAAAGGTGTCAGATATGGGGATATATGTATATGTATAGCTGATTCACTTTGTTATAAAGCAGAAACTAACACACCATTGTAAAGCAATTATACTCCAATAAAGATGTTTTAAAAAAAAAAAAAGCCCTATTCTTTAACTAGGTTCTAGGCTAGGAATTTTGGCTCTAACATGTCTGAGGAATGCCCATCTGTATCTTTGGCAGTTGTCAGGTAAGAGCAGAGGAGGTTAGAGGGAAGAAAAGAGAAATAAACATATATAGAAAAAAAATAGAAACCTTGGACAAAGAGTAGGAAGAATTAAAAAAGAAAAAAGGTCCCTAGTTAGTTTTCCCTTTCCTAGTGATTTTGGAAAGTGTGAACAGTTGCATCGCATAACTTACTGATTCAGGTTATCCTTCCTCATCTTTTTTTTTGTTGTTGTGTCATTTGTACCTCATTTCCATTTTGACAGGAAGATATGTTTTCTCAGAAGCATGCTGTTACTTGAGATGGTGAAGGGTCAAAGTGCAGTGCTGTCTGACAACGGCGGAGTTGAGGTACAGGAGGAGTAGTGAGGGTTCCTTCTTCACTTCTCCGTGTGGAGTACAGTAAGCCCAGAACTTGTGTGGAGGATTGAAATCTGCTGAAGGGACGTCTACCCTTGAACCAAGGGTGCTGGAGGCTAAAACCTGAAACTTGCAAGAAAGAAATTTCAGACATAAGTACTACTTTTCAGTCACAAATGCTCCTTTCTCTCAGTTGTGTAAGTAAATGTTGACTTACTTTTAAAAAGAAACTACTAACAACGGAGAAATTTTGTTCCTAACTTGTTTGTTTTCTTTCTCTAGTCATTATTCTTTATTAAATCAGTGAGGGGAACTGAACACATTTTCTACCGTGTACCACAGTTGACAGTATAACAAGATCCAGATAATTCTACCTGTATAAATCTCTGGGCTTTCTTTAATTTGTGTAGAGTGAAAATTTTCAGGCTAAAAAGAGCGAAATAAAGCAAGCACTAGCACATTCGGCTTCTTACACTTGTCTGAATGGTACATTCTTTTTTATTCCCAGAGTCCTCTCCCTTTATTAACGGTGCAGGAGTCAGAGGCTCGATGTGCTCTCTGGGAAAGGGGAGTTGGTCAGCCCACTGACTGCAGGAGGTGTTCATGATGAGCTTTAATGCGCAGGCCTTTGAATGGAGATCTGTTAGGACTGATAGGTTTTACAAGCTCTTAACAGGAAAGCTTTATGCCTGCGAATGGTTTAAAGTGCACCCTAGTTCCTTAGCAGAGGAGGATTTTTTTTTATTCAAATGGATTTCTTTCCTTATATATCGCTGATAAGCTTGCTAGAGTTTAAAATGAAATTGTAATAGTTTCACTGTAAAGCATTTGGAAATTTCCCTAATATCTGTGTGCCCAATTAATCACCTGTTTACAGTGTAGGGAGTAGATTCAGTGTGGACAGACTGGAGGCTGGGGGGTAACTGATGAGTTTGTTGTTTTAACGCAGGTGAGAGGTGATTATGGCCTGAACTAATGTGTTCAGATTTTGTCCTGGATTAATGTGTTCTGCATTTTACTGTCTTAATGAAGTGTTTTATCTTGCAGGGGTTAATTGTGGATTAACTCGATCCTTAACGAGACTTGCTTTTACACTCTGTTGGCTCTAGTCTAGGTAGCCTTCCCTCCAGGGCTAGACTGTCTCTACTCCTAAGACGTGGCCTTTCTGGTGTCTCTGCTCAGTGCCTCTGATGTTCTCTCCACTCTGGCTCTTTGGAGCTTGAATTCTTCCCAGCCCCGTGTGAGTTCAGGTAGTTGCTCAACTCATAGCTCTCTGGTAGTTGTTCTTTGACACTGTGGAGTCTTTCCCTGTACATGCAGGCTTAGTATTTGGTCAAAGACTCCAGGGGACCCCTGTCAGATCAGACACTGCTGCTTTTCTGGCTGGCTTCTTCCTCTGTGTCATTCTGCTCTGCACATTTCTCCTGTCTTTGGGACTCTTACCCACTGCTCTGTCTTCTGAGCTCTGCGGGACTGCTGTTTTCTGTTTGGTCTTCCTCTCCCTGCATCACATATTGGATAGCAAGTCCGGACCATAACCTTGTTAGTTTCTCTTCTCTCAAGGATCATACTCCTGTGCTGCTTGTTTTCCAGTTGCTTTATGCATTTTTGTCTAATTTTAACATAGTTTATGACAGGAGGGCTAGTCTTCTATCTGTTATGATCAGATTGTGTTGACCTTGTAGAGGGTGAGAAGTAAATAGGAAACTCGTTGAAGGATTGAAAACAGACTATTGCCGTGATTTGTTGATGCTTTATCTAGAGCACACCATTGCTTTCTTTAAAATGGACATAGGAAATGAAAGGAAACTTAACTCGAGGCTGTTGTAGTAATCTAGGCTCAAACTAGACTGGAACTGGAGTGAAATGATAAATTCAAGAAATCTTTTGAAGCTGGAACAATTAGGACCTGCTCTAGAAGGTGGTAGGAAGTGAAGATGTGGGAGGAATGAAAGGAGACACTGTGCTGTTTGGCTTGAACCACCGGGAGGGTAATGCCATTTAAGGAGATGGGCGAGACTCATCAGTCTTCAGAGGAGGGGCTAGGTTAAAGAGGAGAAAATCACGAGTTTTGTTTTGGATGAAATAAGTTTGAGTGACCTAGTAAACATCTATATACATGTCAAATGGGCAGAGCAGAGGGCAGGGCTAGAATTTCACCAGCACTGTTCAGATGGAAAATATCCATCTGTATTCTCTGCCATCACTAGGGGCTGTACCAGGGTACTCTGGAAGTACTGGCTGACTCAGAGACATTCCCAGAATCTGACAAGAAAATAGCCTGAGGAGGTCTGGTAACTTCAGGGTGATCCTTGAAGACCCTAACTGTGATATTCTGCCATCTCCTTTCTTCCTTTCTGATCCTGAACGCACTGACATTTGGATTGAAAAACATAGCCATGTTTTTCTGCCGTTTGCTACCTGTAGACTGTTTAGAAAACTTGTTCAGCAGTCTTACCTTCTTTTTTTATCTGATTGTAGCCCCTCTGGAGAGAGATTTCCATCGTAGGTAGCCCGGTGGTTGTTGCTCTGGGGGAGGATGCTATGCAAAGGAGGTTGCCAACACAAATGCTTTCAGTTGTTTTGTGCAGTGCGGACTGTGGCTACTTTGATTCCTCCTTTTTCTTTTTTTTTAAATAAATTTATTTCTTTTTGGCTGTGTTGGGTCTTCGTTGCAGTGCGCGGGCTTCTCATTGCGGTGGCCTTTCTTGTTGCGGAGCACGGGCTCTAGGCGCGCGGGCTTCAGTAGTTGTGGCTCATGGGCTCTAGAGCGCAGGCTCACTAGTTGTGGCGCACGGGCTTAGTTGCTCTGCGGCCTGTGGGATCTTCCCGGACCAGGGCTCGAACCCATGTCCCCTGCATCGGCAGGCGGATTCCTAACCACTGCGCCACCAGGGAAGTCCTGATTTCTCCTTTTAAAAAGGGACTATTTCTAATCCCCTTTTTGGATTGTTTGGAGTTCTGATAATATGTCTTGGAGTCCTGTGGAAGAGTGACACACAACCTGGGGATGTGCTGGAGCTTCACCTCTTGTGGTGGCTGGGGTCTCTGTGACTTACCGTGTATAACCAGGTGTGCAGAGACGGGGACCCCCCTGTACCCCTTAGCCTGAATGCAGTCTGTGTGCTCCCTGGTCCGCAGGGAAAGGTCAGGAAGACAGAAAGTGGATCAGAGTGTCTTACAAGGCCGGGGTAGTCATCTTTGCATGTAACTACTACTCCCTCGCCTCTCCACTCCCCTCTTGAAAAAATGAGAGTGAAAAGGAGGGCACTTACTCTCTTTTTTGCTTCTCTTGTATAGGAGATGCATCGGAGATTTGAGAATGCCCCTGATTCTGCCAAAACTAAAGCTCTGCAAACTGTTATCGAAATGAAGGTAAGTGAGAACTTCCTAAGGAATCTTATGTGTCATTTCACATTTTAATGTGTGAGTTTAAGAAAGTGGTATGTAATAATAGTTCGCTCATTTTGTAGACTGAGAAGAAATAGTAAGACTTAATGAAAATGACACATTAAAAGAACTTCAGTTTCGTTTCCTCTTGTCCAGCATTTCTTGGAGTCAGCTGTTCTCAAACCTTTTGATATCAGGGCCCCTTATTCTCTTAAAATGACTCATTTCATTTGTTTTTAAGAAAATGTCCGCCAAATACCAAGTTTGTGTGTCAGTTCTTCTCTCGAGTTAAGAATAGGGTTCCGTGAAAAAAGTACCTGATTGGGCTTGCAGCTCACAGAGCACCCAGAGCTGTCCTGGGAGCAGCGTCACACCCAGGTGCAGCAGCCGGGCCTGGCCCCTTCCTGTGTCGTCACACAGCATGGTACAGAGATACATACTCAAGGGCTGAGCATATGAAAAGTCACCAGGGACATTCCTAAGTGAGCCAGTGTTTTAAAAATGTTCTTTCTTATTTTTCTTTTTTGTCTGAGAGTGCTGACACTGAAGAATACACTGACGGCTAGCACGGTTTGGCGCTGTTGTCCAGAGGCACGAGCGCTTTTGCCTGTCCTTTATACCTTTAGTGCACGTGTTAACACAGTGGAAAAGGCACATAAAGTCATAGTATTATTATGAAAATAGTTTTGACTTCTCAAAAGGGCTAGGAGGCACCCCCAGGCTTTCACGGACTATACTTTGAAAACTTCTGCTTGAAGTTACTGAGTAGTTAGAAATCTTTAGGCTGAACGTTATGGTGATTGGTGACTAAGCGCTTGCCTTCTGTGTTAAATTGCCTGGATTCAAAACCTGGCTTTATTTAACCAGTTGTATGACATAGAACAAGTAACCTAACCTCTCCATACCTTAATTTCTTTATTGATAAATGGTGATAACAATAGTACCTATCCCATGGGTTCTTTTGTGGTTTAAATTAGTTAAAACAAGTAAAACACTTTAAACAGGACCTGGCACATAGTAAACATTCAGTCAGTGTTAGCTGCTATGCTATTATTTTCATTAACAACATATTCCTTCTTGCAAGAGCTAGAAGACTCTTACAGGTAGGGACCCCTCCCTCTCCCCCTCCTGCCCTCTCTGTCTCTTTTTTTAACTTCTTTGTATCCCCTAAAAAATTTGACACGGTGTTTTGCATCATGTGCCTTCATTTAATATTTGTTGATGTGGCAAGAGTCTTTAGTTTTTGGTATATAAATAGTTTTATGTAAATAGATGCTTCTCAAGTACAGTTATCAGAATGGTTCTCTTAATTTAGAAGATTTCCTCTTAAAACTTTGTTTTTATTGTTGTATACATCTTTATTCTCAATGGGGAAAGGGTTTACCAAACAAATACCAAATTAGTGGATTCTGGGTTCTTTATAGTTAAGACAATTCATAGTCTTGAACATAATCTTGTAAACAGCCTCTAGAAAGGTGTAATTACATATTCACATTTCCCACAAGTTTCTTTGTACATGTTATTTCCTGATCCCTGTTGGAACCTAAAAACACACGAGTGTACCTGTGTTCACAATTATTTTGCTTGCCTTTTGATGGCACAGGGAAGTGTACTGGTTTTAACTGGCAATAGATCTATTTTAAGTTGTGTTAACCTCCAGCCATTCTGCTAAGAAGCAAGAGACTGAGATTCTGGTGGCCCAGTGGGGTCAGGTGGATGTTATGTTGAAATTGCAGATGCAAGAGCTGAGATGCTGAGAGTGTGGCATGAGCTTGAGAGGATCATGAAGACCTAGACTGGTCTTTGGGGGAAATGGGAAAGGAGGTGATGGTGGACAATAAAAGAGCCCAGCTGTCTTCAAGGTGACGTAATATTCTTTTCTCTCTCCTCCTCCTCTCCCTCCTCCTTTCTCCCACTTTCTTCCCTCTGCTTCCTTCTCCCTTCTCTAACTTCTTCTTTTCCCTTTAGCAGTGGAGGAGCAGGGAGGAATTACTGGACTGCTGTAGGGTTAGAGTTTTGCTGGGTAGATATGGCAGAATTACTGGGATGCAAGTGAGTTGAGGGTGGAGGTGAAGGAGTAGTTGGGATGATGAGTCCAGGAATGTAGCCTGGATAGGAAGGAAGAGAACTCAGAATGGATGGACAGGTTGGGAGAAAATGTAGAAGTTAGGGAGGTGGAGGACTCTGTGAGATACAAGAGCAGCAGTTAATGTGAGTGACGGTGTGTCAGGCCTGGGAGGAGAGGCCTGGGTGATGTGGTCTTGTAAACTGGATAGCTAAAATGGACCGGAGGATGAGGGCGTTGGCTTTATGGATGTCAAGGAATTCGGACATTGAAATCCTAGGATTATGGCAAGAGTGGCATTTGAAGGAGAGATCTATTGTCAGCCGGGTGCTGAAGACTTCTTCAGCGGGCGGGAGTGACGGGGAAGCCCCTAGATGGCAGCCGTGCGGAGGGAGAGTGAAGAGGAGTGGGAGCTTTAAATGGGAGCAGCATGGAGGAACCTGGAGGATGCCCACACTTCTCCCTGCCACTCTGTGATGCTGGTGGATTAGTGAACTTCAATGGAGAGCGTTGGGGGAAATTATATCCTTCGGGAAAGCCTGGGTTTACTTAGAGCAGGGAGACAACTTTTGAAAAAAAGTTGAGCATTTGGGAAATTTAACAAGGAAAAGAGGATTTCAGTGGACTCAGTGGGGTTGGTTGATTAATGATGGGAGACCCAGGGCTGGGGAAGTATAGAGTAGTAAGATGATAAAGAATTTATTTATTTAGTTATTATACGTTCTAGGAGTAAGAAACCTCCTTGGAAAGGGCTGTCCTCAAATAAACCCAGCCTGAGTACTGGTCGGTGCTACAACTAGTCCAACATATCAGGCGTTAATTTTCTGGCCTCATCCCAGAAAGTAGCCTGGCAGGTTCTTTTTCTGCCTCATGGCTTTCAGAGCTGCAGTTATGGTCCCTTTTTAGGTGCAGATTTTATGGTGCATGATTTGATAGTGAGTGTCTGATTTGGTCAAGAGCTGCCTCTCTGTCTGTGTTGGGCTTTTCAGATAGTGCATTTGAAGCCGTTTATTTGTTTATTCTTCATGGGCCGGGATAGCTTTAAACGAGTAAATCAAAATCCTGGTTTAGGTTTAGAGTGTCTCTGTGTTAATTTAATATGTTTAATTTTGAACCAAATGTAAGTTTCATTTGAATAGATTTGTAAAAGAAAATTTTCGTTGTGTTATTTTTAAACGTAATGCAATGCAAGTCAGAGGAGTACAGCCCTCGCCTCTCCCCCGAACCTAAAAATAGCTAGCTGTAAGTGTCTCATGATAAATCCTTTAACTCTTATCGGCATACTCTCAGATAACAAGGAAAGTCAGTCAAGACAGGCTTGAGGTAAAGTGAAAAGAGGAAGTCAGTCTCAAAATTTCTTCCTAAAGGAATGTTTTCTCTAAAATTCCAAATAAAATAAAGCTATACTGAATTTATGCTCTTTAAGGTCTTTACTTCTTAGGTGAATAAGCATATGCAACTATAGATGTAAAAGTATCTATTCTTTGTAGGAGTTTTTCTGTAATTGATGACATCTAAGGTAATCTGGGGATAAACTAGATACTGTGACAGACAAAACCAAGAAAATGAGTATAGACGGATGTTGTACTAGGAGGTGATATTCGTGGTGATGCTGATTTACAAGGACAGTGCCGTTTCTTTTCAGAACTCATTATGAGATATTTGAAATGCATGGTGAAGTATAGCGAATAAGTAAGATTACTAATGCAGTAAGTAGCCTCCTCTTATCTGCAGGGGATAGGTTCCCCGACCCTCAGTGCATGCCTGAAACCACAGATGGTACCAAAGCCTATATATACTATGTTTTTTCCTATACATACCTATGATTAATTTTATAAATTAGGCACAATGTGTAAGGGATTAGCAACAGTAATTAATAGTAAAATAGAACAGTTATAACAGCATGCTGTAATGGAAGTTATGTGAATAGGTCTCATTCTCTCTCTCTCTCTCAGTATCTTACTGCACAAATCTAATGCCTTCTTCATCTAAACTAAGCACTTGTCAGGCACTGTAGCCGTAACTTTTGCAGTTTGAGGTGCAACAGCAAAACTGGCACGAATTTCTTTTTCCTTCATCCCAATTTCACTGCTGGAAGATTCGTTCTGACTGTAGATCTTAGCAACCTCAGCATATGATTTTTTCTCTTAGTGAGAACTTCCACCTCTTCACTTAAAAGAAACACCTTACGGCTTCTCTTTGTCAAATCTGAATTGCCAGCATACTACTGTTGTGCTTTGGGGACGGTATTAAATAAAATACTGTCACGTAAAAATGGTCACTTGAACACAAGCACTGTGATGCCAGGACTGTCCATCTGATAACCGAGATGGCTGCTGTGAGTGCCTAACGGGCGCGGGTACACTGGACAAAGGGATGGTTCACGTTCCGGTGGGACAGAATGGGATGGTGTGAGAGTTCATCATGTTGATTGGAACAGCGGTGCACAGTTTAAAACTTCTGAATTGTTTTCTTCTGGAATTTTCCATTTGATATTTTCTGACCACAGTTGACCTCAGGTAACTGAAACCACAGAAAGCAGAACCAGGGAAAGTAAAACTGTGGAAAAGGCGGGACCACTGTGTGATAAAGTGTAACTGTTAACGTAATTATTCATCCCTTTGTTTTTCTGCAGTGGGACGTTATCAGATCTTTATTATTGTAGATAAGGGTTATGCGCATTATTGTGTAAATCTTTGAAACCTTCTTACTCTTTTCCCCACTCCTTTGGGGGCAGAAATAAGCCTTTTAGGGGGGTCAAGTAAAACGATAAAATATTATAGCTAGAAAAGGTTTTACTGTTAATATTACAGATGTTTTCACTAGAAGTTTGTTGACCATAAAGTACTTAGAAACTTTAACTAGTTTTCCATTGCTTCTACTTCTTTCGTTAATACTCTCAATTTTAATCAAAAGGGTGCGGAGGGGCTTCCCTGGTGGCGCAGTGGTTGAGAATCTGCCTGCTAATGCAGGGGACACGGGTTCGAGCCCTGGTCTGGGAAGATCCCACATGCCACGGAGCAGCTGGGCCCGTGAGCCACAATTGCTGAGCCTGCGCGTCTGGAGCCTGTGCCCCGCGACGGGAGGGGCCGCGATAGAGAAAGGCCCACGCACCGCGATGAAGAGCGGTCCCCGCACCGCGATGAAGAGTGGCCCCCGCTTGCCGCAACTGGAGAAAGCCCTCGCACGAACCGAAGACCCAACACAGCCAAAAATAAATAAATAAATAAATAAATAAGAAAAAAAAAAAAAAAAAAAAAAAAAAGGGTGCGGAGGAAAGGATAGAGGAAAAATCATACTATAGATCTCAGTCCTCCTCCTCTCCACCATATGGCCATGAAGGATATATTTTAGAAGCAAGGCACCAGTTGCAATATTTCTACATATTTGTTTATCTTATTAAATTTCACATCTGTAAAGACAGACTTGTGCAACCTCTCTTGACTTTTTGCGAATACTTTAATGTCTAAATCTTCCTTTGTCCTCAGGATTCAAAAATTTCCTCTATGGAGCGTGGGCTCCGAGACTTGGAAGAGGAGATTCAGATGCTGAAATCGAACGGGGCTTTGAGTACTGAAGAACGAGAGGAAGAAATGAGGCAAATGGAGGTCTATCGGAGCCATTCTAAATTTATGAAAAACAAGGTCATGGTGTGTGATACCGTAATTTTTAAATGGGGTTTGAAAAATTGATGCATGTTCCTACTTCTTTAGTGATGATGGACCTCACGCTGTTTTATCAGGCTTCAGGGAAGAATACTTGTACCGTAATTCTTTCAGATAGAACTTTCCCAGAACTAAAGTCAGAATTACTGATGTTGTATAGTTATTTCAAATTTCACTTCAAAGAAAATTACTTGTATGAGGCTAAGTGTGTATTATCACAGTTTAACATTTCATGTCTACCAGTACTTCTGAGGCGATTAGTAGGAT